>NC_092703.1:1105000-1457857 GCF_964275005.1 Diadema setosum | reverse complement strand
GATATGACGGGACCTACATGAAAGCAAGCTTGTTTGGCTGACGTAAGCACCGAGTAATCAGTGTTTGTGAAAGAAAAACGGGGAACGGATAAAAATTAAGACCAGGTGATTAGATTATACCAAACAAGGGAAGCAGAAAATGCTTATATGATTAAAAAGAAACTTTACTAAAATGTGAACCATATTGTGACAGAGCAATCATCTATTTTCAGAGAAGAACAGGATCTATATTATTACAGTATTGATATGTCATATGCCATAGTAACATGCACCTTCCTATTCCCTTTCAATGTCAGGGACTTTGTACATTGTGCACGTTGTTATGGGGCTTTCTGTGTCAATATTGTCACTCAATCTCATGAAGGGTAACAGGGGTTTACAACATTACAAGACAGCGCATCTATTGAATCTGTTAGTAATAGTTATAAAAACAGAATTACTATATGACTATGTAACGCAGTACATGCTTCTGGGTAGGTATGTGTACTTCAAGATGTAATCCACTTTGAGGCGACATCATAACGCTGGTTTCATCGCTTACTCTCATAAAGCGTACTATACCCGCTTCTAATCTATATCAACTTTGTATTTGCAAGGTGTTCTCTAGAGTATAAAACACGAACTCTGCACGTTTGCCCGGAAAAACTTCACACGTGAAAACATCAGCTATTCATCGGCGCGGCTTTCTTGCTGGTTCGTGTGCATCCCGTTGCCTGGATACCGCATGACCAGGCGCAGGGGCGGGTTGGTTGATGATCGCGTATTCCACGTTTGTCATTGACGAAATCGAACGCATTTTCTCCAAGAATACGACACAGCTAATTACTTATGCATTTGTTGATCTTTTAAAACCGCCCTCGCGAAGGATAAAACATTATTCCCAGCACTTGTACCATTATCTGTAGTTCCATGCCTATAGATAATACATACAATATATCCCGTATACATGTGGCACACCAATCGCCGATAATCAATTCTTATCTCTTTGTATCATTGTCTACTCAGTCTCGGAAAAACCCACGATGAAGTTAAATAACTTTTCGTCGTTTCTAGGTCTTCGTGAAATGGACTTTGACGATAACAAGTTGTTCCCTATAAGTTTGTATCTTGTATCATCAAAGAATTATCACCAACTACAATGTAAAACAGTGTCTCCATTTATTTTAGTAAACATTCCTATTCTAAGCTGGACATCGAATGCTATTGAAAGGAATGCGGTATGGTGAGAATTGAGAATCAAGAAAATAACAGCTTGCACGAGGCAAGTAAGGGTAACTGGAGCCGGAGGAACGCAATTCGTGTTTGTGAAAAGCAAAGGAAAGTGGGATAAACAGTTGAGTGGTGTCATTCCGTCCGTGTCAAGTAGTATATATTCTAAAATGGATTTCAGGTTGTACACCGAACCTTTGCTGTACGCATGATTTCCATCTTGAAATAATTGTTTTAATTAACATAGTATCACACACTTGATACTTTTATTTCTTTATATACAATTAGTACTAATTATGCTTTCCACACGGTTTTAAAACACTACATGTAACTGCTAACGCACCCTCTGTAGCTGTGAAGAGTGCCCGGTCGAATGTGATGACAGTGCTCGTTGATGGCGCTATAATCGGTTAGGCCCACCTCTGTCCATATTCTGAGTATAGAGATATGTCGGTGAATACACAATCATCCACCCCATGCGGGGTTCCACAAGATTGTCCGAAGTGCTGGCATGAAGTTAAAGAGGTTCCAATAGTCGTGTACCTCCTTCAATGGATGTTGGGATATGGAAAAATTATAGTTTGTCCTTTCATTTAGTTATAAAGTTATCTTGATATTTTATTTAAAAAAAGAAAAATGTTCGATCATGGATAAGCTAACATTTTCATTTTTCATCTACAATGATCTAGGGATACACAATTCTCAAAGTATTTTGTTCAAAATGACTAACTGTGATAACCCTATGTATTAAGAATGTAGTAGCAGGAAGAATGCAACATACATAAATGTAATTTATCATTGCAAACAATAACACGAAAGAGTAACTCCTCCCTGAGTGTAGTGGGGTGGGGTACATAGTATAATTTCAAACCATCCTTTGTCGTCTTGACTTTAGATTTATTTGTTTAAAAAATATGATTACAATGGCCATGTACAATGAAAGACTTTTCTTTGATAATGGAGTTAAACAATCAAAAAGTGTTCTTAAATTTGTTTTGTATAGTTCTATGACGTAATGTAATTGTTTAAAATTTACGACTTTATTATCTAATATTTTGTGTATTGTTACTTTATAATGAGAGGAAGGGGAAATGATTATTTTACAAGAGACATACAAAAAAAAAATATGGTACAGCCTCGAAGGACAAAACAGTTGTACAAAATAAACAACAAAAATAATAAAAGCTTTTGAGAGATTTGGTGAGTTCACTTTAACCCTATAAAGCCCAAGGGGGGGCACATTGTGCCCCCCCCCTACCATATTTTCGTTTGCCGCTCCTATACCCTTTATCTGATTTCAACCAAATTTGGTGACTTTTCATAAAATCTTATTGCGCACATTTTGATGTATAATTTAGCTATGTCCGATATTGCTGGTTGCCATGGCAACCATAAACTGACAACCATGTTCGTCAGATTTTGCATGATTTTCTGTTCCAATTTCAGTTAACAGTATAATAATGGATGAAATGGGGGGTTTCTTGGCTGTAATTTGCTGAAGGACCAAAGGGTGAAGGAATTATGGTTGTGAATTACCCTGAAATGGTTTTCTTATTATTTCCTTTATTTTCTATACGACATAGGCATCAAACAATAGATATAATAAAAATAATTGAAAATACAGCATTTTCCAAAGACTACCCTTTTATTTTGTGTTATTTTCACACAAAGTGTGCCTGTAATATCATTTGTTTATCATATTATCAATCTGCAAACTCAAAATTACAATATTTTGGAAATATGAAATGCAGTACCATTATATGTATTCATTCCAAGCAATACATCATAGGTTTTATATATTTCTTTATATTGTACTGAATAGCGCCCCCATGTGTTGACCTTGAGAATTTTTAACCATAACAAACAGTGAAGGCTGACATGCTTTTCCTTTGTGGTAAATATGAAAATGATTGATGTTAAAACAAAAGATATATACTGGGGATAAAGAAATAAACAGAAAAAACATGATTTTAGCATATTTCCTATGTATTTCTTTAAATTTTGGTGAATAGCGCCCTCAGTGGATGACCTTGAGAAATTTCATATGTTGGGTCATGTAGAGTACGAGTTGCTCTACCCATGTGCCAAATATGACGGTCATACATCATATAATAAAGAAGTTATATGGGGGGGGCACAATGTGCCCCCCTTGGGCCTGGCAGGGGTCAAAATAGCTTGGGCTTATAGGGTTAAGACTACAACAAACTGTAATGAAACGACGGAACATCTCTCTTGTGATTGATACGAAGGCTCAATGTCCCTGAAGATTTTCACTCTAGAAGATATCCATTTTGTGATGTAAATAATTTGTGATTTTTTGATGTAAATAATCTGTGATTTTGTGATGTAAACAGGCACCTAATCTGACGTCTTCCCAACGGAGGGACTATTAAGGCTCGCCCATGGCTGCACCTCCTTGGTACCTCTACCGGTATGCCTACAATAATCTCATCAGTTAAAGGCATAAAGCTTCCATCAGTTTGAAAATATGTGATGATGGGTAGGCCTAGTCCTATAACCTACGTGCTACCACTGTGTGGATTATGAAGCTTCGGAAAACAAACAACGTGTGATAAATTATTTACCACATGCAGTTGTTAGTTCTTCCACAGACCGTTGTGATTGCCTAGTATGCCGTTCTGGAACTGTTAATTCGGCTGATTAACCATCTGTTCACAGATGTTTGGAATTTTTAATTTTGAGTGCTTGAGTGTTTCTGTGCAACTCGATCAATTCGCAAAGTCCTTTGCATGTGAAGAGTTTTAGCGCATAACGAGCTAAACACATTTTTGTTAAAGGACAAGTTCACCTTCATTAATATAAGGATTGAGAGAATATAGCAATATTAGCAGAACACATCATTGCCTAAAGTTTGAGGAAAATCAGACAATCCATTCAAAAGTTATGAATTTTTGAAGTTTTTGTGCATTCACCGCTGGATGAGAAGACTACTGCAGTGTATGATGTCACATGCGTACAACAATATAAGGAAAATATAAAGAGAATTTCACAAAATTTTATCTTTTGAAAAGAGTACACATTCCCTCGACTCGTTACTGACATAAGGGTAATATTATTCCCATTGCCTTTAGAAAGAGGCAAGTCAAGTACTCTTTTATTATGCGAAAAAAGTGAAAACATGTTGAATTTCCTTTACATTTTCTGTATACTGTTGTACTCATATGACATCACAAGCCTTAGTAGTCTCCTCATCCAGCGGTTCCAACACAAAAATTTTAAAGATTCATAACTTTTGCATCGATTGTCCAATTTTCTTCAAATTTTCACTGATGTGTTCTACTGATATTGCTGCATTCTCTCAATTCTTATGTTTATGAAGGCGAACTTGTCCTTTAAGTTGAGATATTAGTGATTAAAGCTGCTAAAAACAAAGAAAATAATAAGAAAATACAGGTTATTTTAATCATAACTTCAAGAATATTTCTTGGTATGTTGCAAATGAGGTATTACTGGAAAGGTTTAATTTTGCTCTATCTGATGACGGACTTACTTTGAAATGTTTAAATATGGCGCTTAGACCATTTTGCAATACAACTCTTCATTATCATACATTGTCAATACATAAAGCTTGTTCCGCACCATAAGGGGACACGTAATGGGAACTATACACTCATGTAAATTCAACCCCGTCCCTCGATCAGAACCCATAATTTAAATTTTGTTCAATTAAAAAAAGAATGATGATGTACAATGAGAGATTTTTCTTCGACAATGGAATGAAACAATAAGGTTTTCTTAAAAATTTGTTTTGTATCGATGATCTAGTGCTATGATACAATGTGATTATTCGAAATTTAAGATTCCTAATTATCTGATATATCGTGTATTGTTACTGCATAGCGAGAAGAATGGAAAATATTATCTAACAAGAGACAATTTTGAATGCTTGAGTGTTTCTTTACAACTCGATCAATCAGCAAAAGTCATCATTTGTATACAGTAATTGTCAATGCATAAAGCTTGTTCTGCTTGAAGAAGGGGAACACATATTAATTTGCACTAGTGTAATAAATTCAACCCAGTCCCTGAACAGAGCCCATTATGTTACACTCCTCCCAAATTTGCCCATTCCCTCCCCCACCAAAGATCTTCTATCCACCACCTTCTCTTCTATCACCTACCATCCCACCCATTCAATTTCCATATTCCATGTCTCCCTCGATCTAAACACTTCGCCCATCCCTATCCCGCCCCTTACCGCCAAGGTCCATGCCACCACCCACCCCCTCAGATGACCTTAACACTCTCATTCACTCTGAAGTTCAAGTATAAATTTCCCCTAATAGGGCACGACGACAGAGAGTCCGCACAGTTACGTACACGTTACAAAAGTGTTTATTCACTAATACATGACTGTGTATTGAGTACGAGAATGGGTGAATACCCGAATCCGAAACGTCACATCCCCGAGCAAATCAACTACTGTGAAATGTGAAGGTTTGCATCTATAGGCACGAATGCTTGTGTTGATTTCGACTTTGCTGTGATACTGTACATGATATTGTATTTTCGTGATACGGTGCTGTCATAATAATATCATGTACTGGTTGTATCGACAGAGAACAGCGTTATGGATCAATTTTTCTCATTTCCTCTCGTGCCAGCTGGGCCTTGACTTCTTTCCCTCTCTCTTCGAATCGGTATCAGCGACATGAAGTCCCCTGTGCGGTTTAACAAATGTTGGAAGGCCATAGCGGTGATCTCCGCAGCGGCAACTCTCGGATGGTTTTGCATTTCATTTCACGGAAACACTACTAGTGAGTGTACTCGATATAGTGGGCAAAACTATGACATGTCGTGTAATATATTGTACCGTATATTTCTATGGATGCAAGAATGCTAATGTTAC
Organism: Diadema setosum; assembly: GCF_964275005.1. Taxonomy (NCBI): domain Eukaryota; kingdom Metazoa; phylum Echinodermata; class Echinoidea; order Diadematoida; family Diadematidae; genus Diadema; species Diadema setosum. The sequence continues at coordinate 1,451,778 of NC_092703.1, read as the reverse complement.
CCAACCTCTGCAAGCATAGTATTGCATGCTTTTATCACTCCGCAGACAATGAATTATCAAAGCCCATGTAAAAGGGCCTACTGTGGTCTTCGATTGACTTCAGACTTTTGTAGAACTAAATCTAGTTTAGTCCCCCTTACGAAAAAGTCCTGTGGTACTCCTGTGGTAATTACCACAGGACGGTACCACAGGACAGTACCACAGGACAGTACCACAGGAAAGTACCACAGGACAGTACCACAGGAATTGTCCTGTGGTATTTTGGGACATACCACAGGACAGTACCACAGGAATTCCTGTGGTATTTTGGGACGTACCACAGGGCAGTACCACAGGAAAGTACCACAGGACCGGTACCACAGAACAGTACCACAGGACAGTACCACAGGAATTCCTGTGGTATTTTGGGACGTACCACAGGGCAGTACCACAGGAATTCCTGTGGTATTTTGGGACGTACCACAGGGCAGTACCACAGGAGTAGTACCACAGAACAGTACCACAGGAACTGTCCTGTGGTATTTTGGGACAGTACCACAGGACAGTACCACAGGTCGATCATTACCACACAGCATTACCACACAGCATTTCCATGGTACCACAGGAGAGTACCACACAGGATAGATCGAAAAAAAAAATCTGGGAGACTTTTAGCCACATTTTAAGGAATATTCCTGATAGGTGAGTGATGGATTTCAGGACAAACATGGCCCTACTTAATAACCTGTCCTACTCCTAACATAACCTCAAACGAGAGTCTAATGGCCAAGTGCCAATCTAGTCCTATAATAGATCTATATAGTCATATTCTATTCCTAGGTAGCCATCGACCCTATCAGTACATATATATATGGCCGTCTATCCATAAAGCATTAAGGCATGGTTACTAACTCGATTATACTTTATTATCAAGATATGAAATTACACTTTCATAACAATATCTATGATATTGGGAATAACATAACATAATTAGACAATCTTTCATAAAGTTCAAAGTAAGTTCCATCATTAATACTTTGACTTTTTAAGTCATATATGTATTTTCTAAAATCTAGAATGCTTTTTATGAATATTCATGAGCTATGTAAAAATTTGTACCACAGGAGTACCACAGGAGTACCACAGGAGTACCACAGAAGTCCTTATGAAATTTCTCATGCTTTACATCAGCACTTTCACTAAATAGGTAATACTGTAGGAGTAAAGGACAGGATAAGTAATGGCAAATCAATTGTTATAATTCACAGCATAACTCATCTATGAACATTAATATGTGCTTTTTTGTTTGTATTTTTGTTATAAATTTCAGTTGATTCTGCCTTACAATTTTCCTGTGTGGTACTCCTGTGTGGTACTGCTGTTTGATATTCTCCTGATGTGATAGTCCTCTGGTATAAAATGTTAAGAAAAAAAAAAAGAATATCCTGTGGCATTTTTCTGTGGTACTTACGAATTTAATTTGCTGTGTGGTACTTCTGTGTGGAATAGCACCATATTATGATGTTCCTGTGGGATTTTGGACAGTTCCTGTGGTACTCTCCTGTGGTATACATCGAAAATTACCACAGGAATTCCTGTCGTACTGTCCTGTGGTACGTCCCAAAATTCCACAGGACAATTCTTGTGGTACTGTCCTGTGGTACGTCCCAAAATACCACAGGACAAGTCATGTGGTACTGTCCTGTGGTACTATCCTGTAGTACTTTCCTGTGGTATTGTCCTGTGGTACTGCCCTGTGGTACTGTCCTGTGGTACGTCCCAAAATACCACAGGACAAGTCGTGTTGTACTGTCCTGTGGTACTATCCTGTGGTACTGTCCTGTGGTAATGCCCTGTGGTACGTCCCAAAATACCACAGGACAAGTCGTGTGGTACTGTCCTGTGGTACTATCCTGTGGTACTTTCCTGTGGTACTGTCCTGTGGTACTGCCCTGTGGTATTGTCCTGTGGTACTGCCCTGTGGTACTGTCCTGTGGTACGTCCCAGAATACCACAGGACAAGTCGTGTGGTACTGTCCTGTGGTACTTTCCTGTGGTACTGCCCTGTGGTACTGTCCTGTGGTACGTCCCAAAATACCACAGGACGAGTCGTGTGGTACTGTCCTGTGGTACTATCCTGTGGTACTGTCCTGTGGTACTGCCCTGTGGTACGTCCCAAAATACCACAGGACAAGTCGTGTGGTACTGTCCTGTGGTACTATCCTGTGGTACTTTCCTGTGGTACTGTCCTGTGGTACTGTCCTGTGGTACTGCCCTGTGGTACTGTCCTGTGGTACGTCCCAAAATACCGCAGGACAAGTCGTGAGGTACTGTCCTGTGGTACTATCCTGTGGTACTGTCCTGTGGTACGTCCCAAAATACCACAGGACAATTCCTGTGGTACTGTCCTGTGGTACTATCTTGTGGTACTTTCCTGTGGTACTGTCCTGTGGAACTGCCCTGTGGTACTGTCCTGTGGTACGTCCTAAAATACCACAGAACAAGTCGTGTGGTACTGTCCTGTGGTACTATCCTGTGGTACTTTCCTGTTGTACTCTCCTGTGGTACGTCCCAAAATACCACAAGACAATTCATGTGGTACTGTCCTGTGGTACTGTTGTGTGGTATACGTCCCAAAATATCACAGGACAATTTGTGTGTATACTGTCTTGTGGTACTGTCCTGTGGAACTTTCCTGTGGTAATGTCCTGTGGTACTGCCCTGTGGTACATCCCAGAGTACCACACGAGCCTGTGACACAGTACCACACAGTTCCTGTGTTAACATATATTTGTGTGGTACATTGTGTGGTACCAACCAGTACCACAGGGAGTACCACATGAGCCTGTAAAACAGTACCACACAGTTCCTGTGGTAACATTTATTTATGTGGTACATTGTGTGGTACTGACAAGTACTACAGGGAGTACCCTACAAGCCTGTGGTACAGTACCACACAGTTCCTGTGGTAACATTCCAAGTGTGTGGTACATTGTGTGGTACCGACAAGTACCACAGGGAGTACCACAGGACTTTTTTGTTAGGGCCTTATCATTATGGTAACAATAATAATCATGTGTAATTGTGAGGATTGTTGAACTGTTAATAATAAAGCGGAAAATGTGGAAAAATAAGAAAAATTACAATAAATTACATCATAATTGATACTTATGATGTTATATTCACTATTATCGCTATCATCATGATCATCATTAGGTATGGTTATCAGTAGTATAGTAGTAATAAAAGTAGTAGTAGTAGTAGTAGTAGTAGTAGTAGTAGTAGTAGTATAGTAGCCTAGTAGTAGTAGGTAGTAGTAGAAGTAGTAGCTATAGTAGTAGTTGTTGTTGTTATTGTTGTTGTCGTTGTAGAGTAGTTGTTGTTATTGTTGTTGTCGTTGTAGAGTAGTAGTTGTAGTGAAAGGGTCGTGTAGTCACGAAATGATGAGTCTTGTAGTGGGACTGTTTGCAAAGCTTTATGGGGTCAATAGAACAATAAGCATCATCAGAACGGTGTACTTCGTGTACTTTATTGCACGTGTTATTGTTGAAGTGAGGACCCACCAATAAGTCTAGTTTTGGAGACAAAAACAGTGAAAAGGGAGCTATGCGTGAGCTATTAAGTCACTATATTCACCTATAACATTCGTCTTTTCTTCAGCTAAGGAACTTGTTTGCTTGGTTCGCTAGAATCAGGGGTCGAGGTGAGCCACCTCCTTGCTAGAAATAAAGCTGCTTAGAGGTTGTAAAAAAAACCCAAATAAACAATGTGATAGCAGTTGTATTCAGAGAGCTAGAGAAGGGAGTGTTTTAAAGGAAAGTGAAGAAAGGAACCACCCATCCGTGTCTTCTGCATCCTTGTGAGTGACGGGATGGGGGGGGGGGGGCGGTGGAAAAGGACCCTCACTTAATTTGCTTTCTCATAGAACAAAATATATTTAGCTAGCCGCCACATAATAAGATATAGTTATGTAATTATTTCCTCTTAAGTAATAGTGCTTTCAATCAGGACGTATACCTTTAACGCACGAATAGTCTATAGGGATAATGTGTTAATACTTCTTCCCCTTTCCAAGACTCTCAAGGTATTGTGGATGACAGCAAACGACTCGCCTCACAACATTCGTCCTGCCAATGCACGGCCCACGAGACAAACTCGACACCGAGATACATCAGTCGGATTTCTGCATGGAACGATTCTTCCGGCACTGAGGCTATTTTCCAGAGGCCGTGCGACTCCCGTTACGGTGTACCAGTTCTACAGGACGTAGGTTAATTCCTTTGCTTGGATTGATGCCATTTTAGATTAGTCATAGACTGGAATTGATCACAATTTTGAGCCTATAAAGAAGATTATGATCATCGCTTCATGCTGGAAACAGCCTATAGAGTTTTGGGAGGAATGAATCTAAATTTTCATTTTAAAAACTACACCTTTAGATTTTATGACTGGCAGTAATAAGCGGCAAAATAGAAGCAAAACCATACTGGAACTCAGAGACCCCCTATGCTGACATCAAAGATTTCCTACAGGTGTACGTGTTGTAATGACATTTTCTTATTGCGTTATGATTATTGTAAGTGTAATAAATACAAAGCGATATTCATAGATATTGTCATAATATTATTGAATATGTGAAAGCGATGTTAAAGAATACGGTGAATTCCAACTGAATTGTTAGAATGCAAAAGTTCTTTCGTGAGGAAAGGGGACTATACCCCTTCCTTACCCTACCCCTGCTCAGCCAGCCTAACGATATACCACGCAGGTCCTGCTCGGTCGTAACGTCTTGCTGGTTATTTCCCCCTAAAGACTGACCCTATTATCATTGCCACCCCCATGATTCTTTTCTCTTTCTTTTTTTTTTTGCCAAAGTTTGTCGACCCATTATACTTTTCGGGTTTTCCAGGTGGGCGCCAGAGTGCTGATTAAACATGCTATACAAGCACACAATGTTTCTGCTGAAAGAGGTCCAAATAGAGGATGTAGGGGTATTCCCACGTTATACAATTAGGGTGAAATACATCCCCAGGATATAAATTCGAGCCCATCAGTTAAGGGGTATAAGCTTATGATAACCACTTATAATTAGTCGGACACGATTTTGATAAGCCAGTTCACAAGTTATAGCACCAGTCTGCAATGACCTCTCCAACCATATACTGCAACACATGGAATAGTCTTCAAGAAGAGTAGTTGAAAACAGCCATGCAGGAAGTGTTAATTTACATCTCAATGCTGTATGAATGGCTTTTGTTTATGTTGCTGAAATGAATGCACATTCACCTGCATATATCAATCTGTACCTGGTTCAGTTATGGCACAGTTGTCATGAAGCCCTATCTAGGTATTGAATACCTCAGTTGCAAATCCATTTCAAGAGAAGGTCTACAATCGATGGCCTTTATCTGCACATGCTCAGATTGGAACTGTGAACTGGCTTACTAAGTATTGTGTTACATTTTGATCCTTTAAAGGTATTAGCCCACATTTGTAAACCTGTAGCAATTGGTCTCATAGTTAGCATTGAGTTTGGGTATGATTGCAGTAACACCTGTGCAAAATTTCGTTCCAATTAGTCCATTACTTTCATAAAAATAAATGAAAATGCACCGTAATCCGTATGCATGCGTAAACGCTCGCTAGCTCCGGTCCACGTACGTGTTACATGTACAATGTACGTAGCTATAGCCCGCGCTCGTGATTCGATTTTGGGTCGGGTTGACCCGGTTTGAAAATTGATTTTAAAACGATGATTTTTCTCTCTTTTATCGAATGGTATAGACAAAGAGCAACAGGTGAGGTATGTTACTGTTATAACTTGTACTTAAAGTCATATTGGACCTGTTTTATGCAGTTTTGATTTTCGTGGGTTTGCAAATGTGGGCTAGTACCTTTAAAGTGCACACCATAAATTTTATTTCTGACTCCATGATTCTACTGGATACATGCTTGTTGCTGTTCGACGAAATTGACTCTGTGCGAAGATGAGTCATGAAGTCCATGATATAAGAAATGCCTCGTGTTTGAACACCGGGAATGATGATAAGCAGCTTACATTAGGAATGAGGAAGTATAGTACATAATGACTTTGAGTCAATAATAGTATGAAGTCAGATGAAATGTGAAGCCCATAGAAATGATAATGTCTTTTGTCGGGTTATAAACGAAACGTGATGAGTCAGAGTTGCTTACTGAGTGTCAACAGAATGCTACCGTTTTGAGAACAATCCCTTTCTATGCCAATGACAAAAATCGGATAAAAAATAAGGAAGATAGACTGTATTCCCTTATGACATTTTGTAATTTCACATTTTTTTCAAAAAACACTTCTTGACCAGTCCTCATGAATATTCAAATCAGCAAGTTGGCGATGTCATGCTCTCACGATTACTTCTTCATTTCATAAACAGAAATGACAAAAATCTCATTATTTCAACTGTATAGATATAAAACTTGTCTTAAAACCACCCAAAATTATGTTAACTCTGATATATCTTGGTATTGTTTTTACTTGTATTAGCTAAAAATATTTTCTTGCGAATTTCATATATAACATTCATGAAAATTTGTGAGGGTATGATATCATGCTAGGTTTCCGTCTAGCTATAAGTTAGATGATAACCCATAAAAGGAAGGAGAGAAAGAGAAAGGGGAAGGCAAAAATAATGAGCAAGGGGAACAGAATAAAGAAAGAATCGAATGGAAAATATGTAGAATGTCCTCCAAATAACGTAAATAAAAGACGAAATGAATCAATTACAACATTCAGTTTCAACACTCCCTAAATCATGATTTGGCAATCCGAGTTTATGACCGCCTTCGTGTGTACTTTCATAATTGGTCATGATTTCTTCAATCATTTTTAAGGCATCTCTTGCGTAGATATCTGAACATATAAGCGAAATGTTTCATGATCAACACCTTATGGACTGGTGCGAGAGACTAAGCAAAGATACAAAGTTTAACCATCTTTTATACTGATCGAACCTGCAATCCTGAATAGAAGACAAGAGCCAGACAGAGGCTCGCCTCAAGCCCTGTCTGTGACGTCATCCTGTTATTTAATTCTGACTCAAGACGAGAATCTCTAGAAGCTTGACCTCACTGGCTCACTGAGCTAAAGATCAGACCTCGTTTGCCGGCATTTCATAATTATTGTCTAAAGACATAATTTACCATTTGCAGATGAAACAAAAATCCAGCATTATTGCTTTAAAACAGTTCTAAAATATGAGTTAGGGATAGAAACAACCACTGTAAAAATCTGAATTAGTATAATCAATGTTGAATATTGTTAGATATTAAAAAATGTGAACAATTGTTATAATAAAAATGTTTCCAGACTAAAATCTCTACAGTTATGGTTTACGGAGAAAAAATAATACAGATATCTCCTTATATTTTAGGCGTCATTGCGAAAATCTGATATGATATAGGATATTTGTGGTACAACAGACCTATACATATGCATTAGTTAATGCCATATCTTGATTTTTTTAATCACTGTTCCAAAAGGTAAACAGGACCTTTAACGTATATTACTTTAATATGACAAGATTGAATTTCGCAGAGTAATCAATACAAGTGGTAATATGTCCCACTTCACAATTCAACACTCCAATTCCACCTATGAATATGCAGTATCTCCACCACTCGTTGGTATATTCTGGACGGGATCGTATTGTCTTCCACCCGACGTCCTCCTTGCCCGTCAGCTCCCAATGCTATATCTCGAAATACAATGTTCAACAGCTTACACTCACTTGAAAGAAAGATTGAAGCTGCTGTGATTTATGAAGTTATAGGTTATCCAATGACTCAATAGATTCGAATTGTTATATTTTTTGCAAATGCTTACCATTTCACATCAGACAAAAGTATTACTTTCTCAAGAATTTACTGGGTCTTAAGTAATACAGTCACAAAGAAACACTATAACTCATATAAGTAAAAAACAAAACAAAACTGTGATTTGCTTAGTGTGAGTAATCTAGTATTCATTTGCAATGGATATTTTTAGGCATCATGTGAAATCCCATAAAAATCAAATTAATGGCAAATGTTTCATCAAAACCTGACGTGACACAAGCGAAGCCACGAAATTCTTTATTTTCCGTGATGTCATGACGCAGTGATACGAGAAATGATACAACATCCATATGATGGTTGATTTTTTTTTTTTCATAAATTTTGATCGTGTTTGGTTATCTAATGTTTGTTTAGGTTTTTTTCTTGTTCTTATTTTTGTTATATTTATATTACATGTTTGATGAAATTCAGTAAAAAGGGGATATAGATGGTTTTCCAGTGGAAACTTTCAGGTACAAATGATCACGTTTTCTTGTTTCCTTGACAACCAAACAGGTTATAACGGTAGTATACAACAGAGTGCCGAAGTGTGGCAGTCGGGCCTTGCTCCAAGTCGTGAAATGGCTTGCCAGGAAAAATGGAATCCATGGCCCGGTTTCCATGGTACCACCAACAGACAAGGTATCTCCTCTATATATAGCATTTTTTTTTTCATTTCTCTTGGAATTCAAAGTGTGTAGCTTTTTGTGATTATTAAAGGACAAGTTCACCTAGATGTGTTACCACTGGTTACAGCGATGGCTGCACAAAAGCCTTAAAAATGCATAACTTTTAAACGGATTGTCTTATTTTCCTCAAATTTTCACTGATGTATTCAACTAAAATTCACTCAATCCACGCATACACTTTGAAAGTAAATTTCTCCTTTAAGACCATCATGGAAACAGCGTGAGCTATTGTGCAGCCATCAGTTGACTGATGTAAGCAGTGGTTTGTTTTGAAGGTAGAATATGTCACCTTATCAGGAAATTGCTGTGAGTGTGTCAATGAAAGAGTGGAGGTACATTACTTGTAACCGCACTATAGCGCTATTTTGCAATTAATAGGAATTAATAGCCACAAACATACATGCATCGTACAAATATGACTGTAGATATGAATAATAATAATTAATATAACTTACACAATATTCTAGACAATGGAGAGCGATCGAGAAAGGGGGAGAAAAAGAGATAACCAATCATTATTAGCTTAAAAATCATAGACTGCTTCATATACTACAATATAGACATAATATATCTCTAAAACACTACTTTATACCACAGCGCCCACGATATGAATACTCGTTTCGAAGGCAACTTCTGTTTACAGGATGTGAAATGTCATGGTAACATCCTGGTGACCAACGGCATGTACCCTGTGACCTTGGCGAAAAAACAAACAAACAAACAAACAAACAAACAAGAATAGTGAAGAGCAAAAAAAAATGATATAGATAATAATGTGTCATATCATACTCTTCATTACAAAGAGTTATTACCTCTCCCCTCCAATATGTGTGTAATAAGAGGGCCAGTACCACACAATGCTTATTTGATAAAGTCGCAAATACTGAACGCTAGAAAGTTTCTACAGAGAGGTCGATAGGAAGATAATGACAGGAGAAAGAGAAAGAGAGGGGGAGGGGGAGTGATGTATTAAAATTGATGCCTAAATAGCTTCACGGATATAGATCGTGAATAAACTCTTGGAATCAGATTTGTAAAAAGCAACAAAAACAACGAACAAGGCGGAACAGAACAAAGAACTAAAATAGCTCCTGTCGTCTATCGAGCTTCCCTATGAGTAAACGCAAAGTGTTTTACTGTCATCATAGTATAATGGCTTTTACCTTGACCACAGTCTGAGCTCCCGCTGTTGACCAGAACTGTGGAAGGGGTCAAGTCGAAGACCAAAGCCTTTATCGAGGGCCATGTCCACTACCACGAGTTTGACAAGTAAGACACACTGCACTGGTTACTACAGCAAGATTTCACTAAACGACGAAGCAATACATTTCTGTCGATGAGATAAATTCACGCGCAACCCCGTAATAAAATTGACAAAATCTTTAACCTAAAGAAGCACTTCATGATCTAATGTCATGATAATATTTCTCTGAAGTTTTCACAATTTTGACTAAGTTTATTTAAAACTGGACATAGGCTATTTCAAACAAATTTGTTTTTGGAATGTTAGCAGAATCCACTGAGATCCTTCATCGGGATAATTCTATGCGAGAATATACCTTTGTGTGAATTTTCTGACAGCCTACCAAAATAGAAATCTATTTCTGAGCCTTTGTTTCCATTTTTTTCATCTCTGTTCTCGTAACTGTGATGCATTGCCTGAAACCAGGCAGAAATCACTGTCTCCAAAACATTCATCTTTTTCCGTGACAGCATATAAAGAGCACCATCTCACACTTTGAACATATAAATTTGTAACTGTATAGACTATGATTCAAGAAACTCATTTCTAACTCTTGGGAGGAGTCATTTCGAGTTGTGCACATCATTTATTGGCGTTCCTTTGCATCTGTTTCTAGGAAGCGAGTCTACTTCATCAACATTATCCGTGACCCGTTGGATCGTCTGGTCTCCAGCTTCTATTTCAGTCGCTATGGAGACGGGCTGATGACGGACAAAGCGATGGCCGAGATGAGAAAACGGGTAAAACCGGAAGTCATTGACGAGGTGAGAGGCCAATCCGAAGTCATATTGGGTCATCGAATCCTGTCGAGTTTGATCTTGCACTCAGCGGGTATAGTAGCCTTTTGTCAAGGCCCTCTCGCTGTATGCAGTCCAACTTAACTGAGCTCACGTCGTGAGATCGCCCCAGCATGCCCATTCGCTCACCACCATACAGCAAGAGGGCTTTGGCTAGAGGCTACGGGTAAAGAGGTAGGCAAAGGTTAGGCTGTTGACAGTCTCGTGACCTACATTCTCTGAGAATCCCAGATCGAGAGTTGAGACGAAATACAGTGCTCACGTAATTGTTTCTTCTGTTTTCAATTGTAGGTGCCTTCGTGTAAAAAGAAAAGGAGTAGATTCGAAAGAAGAGACTCATAAACTCAATGCACTTGAGAGAAGATTTAGTAAAATATAACATAAACAGAAAGGGTGAATAAAGATAAAGGCACTCTTTTTATTATTTTCATTATTTTCATTATGGTTTTCTGGCACGTGATAAGTTCCCCAGGTTGCTGGTTTTTTTTTTTTATGTTTTCCTCATGCCTAATTTATTCCCTTAGTCCTCATGATTAATGTACCGGAAATTTCATTTTAATGCAAAGTTACGTAGAGCATGACAAGGGAAGCTGCTGTAATAACATGAATAAGGCTGGTGCACTAGAGTCAATTGCATTTGATGAAGTGCAGTCTGCGAATGATCCCTATATTTGTTAATGGCCAGGACTCAGTGAAGGACATTAACTGTTTCCAGTAATGGAGACACTAAAATGTTTCTCCGTAGCAGGCATTAGTTGCGCGTAGAGAAGCAATTATGTACAAGTACAACATCTACAGAATTTGATATTTAATGCGATGTTACTTCTGCCTCTTTCATTAAAGACACGCAAACGCACACAAAACACACGTGAATGTTAAATATTATATCATTTTAACCAGTGGCTCTCTCAGGGCGACGTTAACAAGCACCATTCTTTTTTGTCCTTCTAGCATGCCCTCGTTTATAACGGCATGTCACTCCAAAATGTGCATTTTTTTTTTCGATTTCTAAGAGAGTGTACATTTCCTGCAGAAAACAGTGCTCTGTCCTGAAACCCACAAAGACCTCACTATTTATACTATTCGTCAGTTTGAGTGATTGATTTTACGCTAATTTTAAAACTCAATTTTGTAAATTATGACGTGGGTGTCATGATCACGCGTGCCAAATTTCGTCGTGATCGCGCCACTGATGGCCGAGATAGTAAAAAAAAAAAAAAAAAAGCACGGCCTGTTCAGGGTTAAGATATTGCCGCTTTTCCCTGCAGACAGGCGGAAACAAACATGATCATTTTATTCATGAACTTTCTACTTGTTGATGCACGTTTAATAATCTTTTAGCCTTTATAGATACATGCGCCGCGCTAGTCTGGGTATTACCAGGGTGGGCTTAACGGACCTGTTCTCTGCACCGGAAGTCCAGTTTGTCGATCCATTGACTGCTGATCCTTTGATCAATCCGCTAGCCAACATCACGTCATACAGAGCTGGCCGGGGAACATCCTATGTTATCACTATTTGTGTTTACGTCGGAGTCTTCTCTGCTGCGAACCCTTTGTGACTTCCTGTCTAGTCCCTGCCCTTAACACTCTGCTTTTCGCATTAATATCCATATATAGGTATTCGTGTGAGATATGTGTACATATGACTCATTGTCGTAGAAAGGGTTAATTATTATTATTACCTTTGTGGATTTCTGCCTCGGTTTGTCCTAGCGATGTCTCATAATAAGTGCACTACCTCACTTCACACGTCGCACCCAAGTTTTGTTACAAACTCAGGCAGAACAATATTACATGTGTGAATATAATTAATGCATAATAGAATGTGACATGATGTATTGATGGAAAATGTGCAAACACAAGAGTGATAATCATGTGAAACCTGTAAGACATTAATAATGGGATTTTCGGATTATCGAAACAAAGTATCGGAATATCGAAGACAAAGTATCGGATTATCGAATATTTGAGATAAAATGAAATGACATGAAATGAAAAAATGATTAGATACTAGTAGGCCTACATCAACATAAATGAATATGCCAGGATTCGTCATTTGTCAATGACGAAGGCACCCTCCCTTTCTCTACCACCCCCCCCCCTTTTTGTTTTTTGCACACAAACACACATACACGCATGATTATTATCTCCTTCGTCTACATATTCTTTGTTTAGTTCTAGTTTTTTATTTCGTTTTTCTTGTTTTCTTGTTTTTATTTAATTCAAGACATTTGATGAGTGTGTCCGGCAAAATCGCCGCTCGTGCACGGGACCAAAGGCATTGAGTCGCGTCATGGGGTTTTTCTGTGGCCACCATCCAAATTGTAGGTGAGAATCAAATACATGCTTACCCCACCATTCCTTTCCAAACTGACCGTTATAAGGTCAATCATTGTCTCTACCGTACACACGGTGAACTAGTTCGACCTATAACACGTCTATATGGACGTCTGATTAACCTAAAGAAACTTCTGTGGTCAATTATCTTAATTTTATGGATGACAAAAAAAATGACAGAAAACAGATAAAAGTATGTACGAAGGTGAAAGTTTTTTTTTTTTTATTAAATCTATTTAGGTTTTTGGTACTTTGGTGTGTCCAAACACCACTGAAAGGATATTTTTTATCACTCAATTCTGTGAGTAGAATATTGTTTTTGTCACGTAAAGCGATCTAACACGTGTATCGTTTGTGCTTGATAATTGCATTGATGTTCTAGGAAACCAACGAAATGGACGCTTGACGAAGCTAAAAGAAATCTCGACCAATACACTCTCGTCGGTCTGGTGGAGGAGTATAATATGACGATGAGGGCGCTAGAGTTTCTCTTTCCGTTCATGTTCTCTGGCATGGTGAAGACGTACACGAAGCTGAACAACCAGACTGGTAGGCCAAACAGATCATTAGGGATTTAGTCGGTCATAAATTTACAGAGACTCTTTCTCTCCAGCGTCGAGACCATTTTGCGTAAACTTCTTCCTTTTGAATTTATCCCTTTCGAGGGTGTATCTCCCGCTTTAATACAGAGGAAATCCATCCCAAAAATAAGATAAACTCCAAAAGAAAGAGAAAAAAAAATATCTACAGAATGTTCCAAAAATGACAAAAAATAGGATAAGAAATAAGGAAGAGATGGGATTTTGAAATTTCACATTTTTTGGGGAAACATTTCTTGACCAGTCCTCATGAATATTCAAATGAGCGACTTGATGATGTCATGCCCCCTATACAATTCTTCATAATGTATTATATGAAATTAGGGGGAAATGTTATTTTTAGCAGATACAGGTAAAAGCATATTCCCGTACCAAAAATATATATCAGAGATAACGTCAATTTTCTTCTTTTTATTTTGAGTGGCTTTACGGCCAGTTTTTTTTTTTTTTCTAATTTATACAGCTCGGAAATATGAAATTTTGTCATTTCTGTACCTAAAATGATTGCATAATATCCCTATAAAGGTGTTTTGAGACTGTATAGTAGTCAGGAGACGGAGAGGAATAACGATCTCACGTGATTCATCACCAAGGAGTGGGCGACTGAAGAGACACTTGTTGTATATCTTTGTGCTAAAGCGTTACGGAAAATGAACACCGTATCTCCTATTAGGAATGAAGTCAGGCTTTTTTCTTAACCTTTGTCAAATCCTTTCGGGAATGAAAGATTAAATTGCCAAATTTCGTTGCAAGCACAAATCCGCACCGACGCAAACCCACTCTCTTTGATAGATTCCTCTGTTATGCGAAGTAAGCAATAGTAAAGTGCAATGTAAAATCAAGTGGTATCATCAAGATTGATAATGGAACAAGTTGTTTGGTGACAAGGAGTGATGTTACTCAACAGTCGCTTACGATTAAGAGATTTGTTTACATGTTATACTGCCATTCGCGTGCTGGGCTGGTTGATTATTCATACATGACTGTATTTCATTGATTTTACTCTCTCAATTTAAATTCCAGATTTCCGCTCTAAGGCACACTCCTACCACCACATTCCCCCGTCACCCTGGACGGTCACCACCATGCGGAAACGCCTGCAGCTCGAGTACGAATTCTACCACTACGCGCGAGCAAGATTTTACGCCCTCCTCAAAGAGCTTCATTTTGTCGAACACAATTATTCGTGACACCGACTGAAGAGGAGGCTAGTCTACTGAATCAAGCAGGTTCCGAATATTGCAATAAAACACATCAGTGACATGTGGACTTACAGGAAACCAAACCCAAAGAGAACTGTGGATTGAGTGAAAGCAGCAACATTTGTAGAGCACGTACATCAGTGAAAGTTTGAGGAAAGTCGGACAATCGATGCAAAAGTTATGAATTTTAAAAGTTTTTGGTGTCGGAACCAGTGGACAAGGAGATTACTTGAGTTAATGACATCATGCGTGGACAACAACATAAAGAAATTATATAAAGACAATCCAACATGCTTTCACTTTTCTAGCGCAATGATATAGCACTTCACTAACCGCTTTCAGAAAGCAGGGGGAATGATTACTTTACCTTTGTCATTATGTCAGTATCAAGTTGATGGAATGTGTAATTTTCATGAAAAATAAATTTTTGTGGAATTGCGTCAATAACTGCCTATATGATTTCCTAGGTAATCAATTGGGCTTTTGTCTTTGCTAATTCAGATTCTCTCATGGTAAGACCGTGATAGAACAAAGGTAGACGATTAGTAGGTTGGAAAAAAAAATATGCCAAAGCTTAGAGAAGTTTGACTGTCTTTTGCAATGAAAAGAAAAATGGTAATGTTGATGGTGTCCTGTGGATGTAAATAAGTTTTATTGATAACATGACCTTGATGTCCCAAGTAGACTAACAACATGAATATACAATGAGAAATCCACGTGCTGAGAAATTAAACATATACTCAATATTTGAATGTCCACATTTTACAATAGACATCTTCCTATAATGCTTTCGACTCGAGTAACCATGATATATTTCTCTCCAAATGATGCCATTACGGCATACGTAGAAAGGCCTCTCAGTGGTTCACGAGTTACTTTTTTTTTTCATTCTACGTATTTGAGCTTAATATACAAGACCGTTGTGTTTCAAAGTCATTGCGTTCTTTCCTCTCCCTTCCAATATTGCGTCGTTTGGTCATGCGTGTATTCTTTTGTTGTTGCTGCTGTTACGTGAGCGTGCTTGTATATGCTTGTTTGCTTTTATCACCATATTATTTCCCTGGCACACACGGCTCGATAAATAGTGTCATTTTGAATTCGTATGTACTATACAATTTCTCAGTATTAACTATTATGTATTTCAGTTGTATTACTGGAAGTAGATATTTTTTTGGATATGTTTCTCTCTCTCTCTCTCTCTTTCACCCTCTCTCTCTCTCTCTCTCTCTCTCTATATATATATATATATATATATATATATATATGTATATATATATATATATACATATATATATATATATACGAAATAATAGATATTGGCATTTTTTTTTCAAATGATCCTCGTTATGCAAGCTCGTCTTTACAGTAGATTATTCTTCAATCGCTACATTTACCTTTGTTACCACTTCAATGTATGCATTGTTTTTGAAGGGAGGTGGGAAGAGGTTTTTGACATTATATTCATTCGATTACATACTTTGTATTCCACTTTATGAAGGAGAAAGAGGAAAAATGTGTGGGCGTCATAGCGTTCGTAGTGTATACTTAATTACCTCCTCTGTCAAGCTACCCCCTCCTCTCTCTCTCTCTCTCTCTGTTGTCTGTTTAACATATTATTATGCTGGTGGGTTACTTCATAGGAAATTAACGAAGATCATTCATTCCTGTTTCATATCCAAAAGACAGACGGAAGCTAAATTCTAATAAATATGACGACTATAAAATAATTAATTTTGTCATGTTGTTGAAATCTCGGTTCGAGTTGTACCTACATGAAAGCAAGCTTGTTTGGCTGTAAGCCCCGAGTAATCAGTGTTTGTGAAAGAGAAACGGAGAAGGGATAAAAATGAAGACCAGGTGATTTAATTATACCAAATAAGGGAAGCGGGGAATGCTTATGACTAAAAAGAAACTATACCAAAATGTTAACCATAATAAACATTGTGACCGAGCAATCGTTTATTTTCAGAGAAAAACATGATTTATATATTCGAGTACAGTGTATTATATATCATTACATCATAAATAATAACATGCACTTTCCTAACACTTTCTGTGTCAGGGACTTTAACCTCTGTGCACATTGCTATGGGTATTTATGTGGCAATTGTCACTTAAACTCATGAGTTAAAAGAAATTTACGACATTAATATAGGAGACTGATGTGGAAAGTGCATCTATTTCTGTCAGTATATAAACAGATTCTATGTGATGCAATACAAGTTTCTGCGGAAGTATACATGTGGAAGTAATCCGTTTTGCAGCGACATTATAAAACTGGTTTGATCATACTCTCACAAAGCGCGATACCCGTTTCTCATTTATATCAACTTTGTATTTACAAGGTGTTCATTAGGGTAACACGAACTCTGCACGTTTGCCCGGAAAAACTTCACACGTGAAAACATCAGCCATTCATCGGCGCGACTTTCTTGCTGGTTCGTGTGCGTCCCGTTGCCTGGATACCGCATGACCAGGCGCAGGGGCGGGTTGGTTGGTGATCGCACATTCCACGTTTGTCGTCAACGAAATCGAACGCATTTTCTCAAAGAATACGACACAGCTAATCATTTATGCATTAATTTGTTGATCTTAAAAAAAACCTCATCGCCCTCTATTAACTCTTTATGTGCCATGGTGGAAACCCCCTGTGTGCCACGTTATTCTGAGACACTAAGGTATTCATGCTTTGAGAAAGAATTATGTTTTTCCAATTTGTAAAACTTCTACAAATTAGACGGGCATAATAGTAGGCATAGTTAAAGAGCAATGCCAAGTTTTGTTTTGATATAAATTGCATGACGAATCTATTTTAATTTTTCCTTTGAATGACAAGTTGCTACATTACTGTAAAGGCATGACCTTTTCACATAAAACCGTGACAGAAACTTAGAATGTACAAGCATATCTAGTTGGGAACACCGCTTGATAGTCAATCACCACATAGAATGCAAGCCGTATATGAGAGGAACAAAAGCACGAGAGACGCTTTCATTGTGCCGCGGAATTAGCAGTGATTAGCGATTTATCGATTGGTTTTTGGCGGCTTTGTTTGTTGAGCAGTATATACGAAGTTGGCACGCCGTCGACTGAGTCGGACGTGCGAACGTGGCACATAAAGAGTTAAAGGATAAAACAGTTTCCCAACACTTGCCATAATTATCTGCTGCATGCGTAGATACATATGCGTATATCCCGTATGTAAAGAGTGATCAAAGAAATTTGTGGCACGACAATAAGCCAGTTAGTAATTAGCTCATGTACACACTGGTACAAATAACCTTTCTTTTCTCTCAGATGGTTAGGCACTTCACTCGTTTTCAAAGCAGCATGAAATGCATAAGCTTGCCCGACGTAACAACTTATGGAATTCATGTTCAAGCAAAGAATGAATTACGTTGAGATCAGGTGATCAGAATACTCCACCAGATAGCAATTTAGCAGGCATCATTTCATTGTTTTGTATTGAATGCAATAACAGCCTATTTCCTTTCATATTGCGAAATACCATTCTTGCTGTCAGGTGGATGTGCTGGCAAGCACCACTTTGTAGATAAGGAACACATGAATAATCATCGCATCACAGATGCTTATTTCAGTGAATTTACAAACCAAAGTGCCTGTTTGTACAAATGACCTTTTTTTTTTCCTGCTCATGCGCAAAGTGGGATTACGAACTGGTCTATTAATGATAATCAATTCTTATCTCTTTCTATCGTTATTATATTCCAATCAGTCACTGGAAAAATGACGATGAAGTTCAGTAACATTTCGTCGTTTAGGTCCACGACCCTCGTGAAATGGAGTGTGGTCATCATCTAGGAATTATTAACAACTATTATCATGGCAAACAATTTTTTTTTTCTCCAGTTAGCACACATTTGTATTAAACTGGACAACCATGCTACTGAAAGAAATGCGGTAAGGTGGAAATTGAGAATCAAGAAAATAATAGTCTGCTCGAGGCAAGTAAGGGTGCCTGCAACGTGAGGAACGCAATTCGTGTTTGTGAAAAGAGAAGGAAAGCGGATTAACTCTTTATGTGCCGCGTTCGCACGTCCGACTCAGTCGACGGCTTGCCAACTTCACATATTCTGCTCAACAAACAAAGCCGCCAAGACCGATCGATAAACCGCTAATTACTGCTAATCCAGCGGCACAATGAAAGCGTTTCTCGTGCTTTTGTTCCTCTCATAAACGGCTTGCATTCTATGTGGAGATCGACTATCAAGTGATGTTCCCAACTAGATTTGCTCGTACATTCTAAGTTTCTTTCACGGTTTATGTGCAAAAGTCATGCCTTTATAGTAATGTAGCAACTGGTTATTCAGAAGAAAAATTGAAAATGGGTTCATCATACAATTTATATCGAAACGAAGCTTGGCATTCCTCTTTAACTTTGCCTACATTATGCCCATCCTAACAGAAATTTGTAGAAGTTATACTTGGAAAAACAGAATTCTTTCTCAAGCGTGTCTCGGAATAACGTGGCACACAGGGGGTTTCCACCATGGCACATAAAGAGTTAAACAGTTGAATGGTATTACTGATTCCGTGTTAAGTAATTAATTTTATTCTTTTTTAAACTAGGATTTCAGGGTGTAGGAGTTTCCTACACCGAAGCTTTACTGTACGCATGATTTCCATGTTGAAATATTTCTTCAATGTTGTTTTATTTGACATGCTATAATAATCACACACTTGATATCTTTATTCTTATACACAGTGGCGTATCTAGGGAAAACGGCGCCCGGGGCAAGCGCGAAAATTGCGCCCCTAATTTCTGAAAAAGTGTTCAACCCCAACCCCATCCCGGCAGGGACTCTAAAAAAAGGTTCACATGATATGCTTTTTGAAGCACCTAAGAGGGGTTTTTTGAGGGTGATTTGAATGAAATAAATTTTGACAAATTTTGGCGAGCGAGCGTATCGAGCGAGCCGAAAATTTTTGTATTTCAGCTTACAAAACATGGAATTCATGTCATTTTTTCTTATTAAATCTTACAATTCTAATCTACATAAATTATAGTAATGGCCTTACAGATAACGATTTATACCAACAAACTAAGGACTTGAAAAAATACTCTAAATTAGTATAATCACATGCGCGAGTGAGCTGAATTTTGTATATTTCTTCGTCATCATCACGTTTTGTTCTTATCTTCTTCTTTTTTTGGATAAATTTTGGCGAGCGAGCGCAGCGAGCGAGCCGAAAACTTGTATTTCAGCTTACAAAACATGGAATTCTTATCGTTTTTGCTTATTAAATCTTACAATTCTAATCAAGATATAGTGACGGCTTTAGAGATAACGATTAATACCAACAAACTAAGGACTTGTCAAAATACTGTAAATTAGTATATATGCGCGAGTGAGCCGAAATTTGTATATTTCTGCGTCATCATCACGTTTCGTTCTTATCTTCTTCTTTTTTTTTGGATAAATTTTGGCTAGCGAGCCCAAAATTTTTGTATTTCAGCTCACAAAACATGAAATTCTTGTCTTTTTTGGCTTATTAAATCTTACAGTTCTAATCAAGATATAGTGACGGCATTATAGATAGCGATTCATACCAACAAACTGAGGACTTGAAAAATACTCTAAATGAGTATGCGCGAGTGATGAGCTGAAATTTGTATATTTCTGCGTCATCATCACGTTTCGTTCTTATCTTTTTTTGTTGTTGTTGTTGTTAATTTTTGGCGAGCGAGCGCAGCGAGAGAGCCAAAAATTTTTGTATTTCAGCTTACAAAACATGGAATTCTTGTCTTTTTTGCTTATTAAATCTTACAATTCTAATGAAGATATAGTGACGGCCTTATAGATAACGATTCATACCAACAAACTGAGGACTTGAAAAATACTCTAAATTAGTATGCGCGAGTGATGAGCCGAAAGTTGTATATTTCTGCGTCATCATCACGTTTTGTTCTTATCTTCATTTTTTTTTTTTTTTTGGCGAGCGAGCGCAGCGAGCGAGCCGAAAATTTTTGTATTTCAGCTTACAAAACATGGAATTGGGAATTCTTGTGTGAACACAATAAAAATTGTTATTTGTCCGCGTCATCATCATGTTTTGTTTTTGTCTTGTTTGATTTGGTTTTCTGCGCCCTCCCCCCCCCCCCCCCCCCCCCCCCGGGTCCGGGCGAGTTTTTTTTTTTTTTTTCCTTCTTCTTCTTCTTCTTCTTCTTCTTTTTCTTTCTTTTTTTTTTTCTTCTTTTTTTTTTTCGTTGTTTTGCGCCCCCAAGGAGTGGCGCCCGGTGCACGTGCCCCCCTTGCCCCCCCCCCCCCCCCTAGATACGCCACTGCTTATACACTTTAATACTATAAATACTATCCACACGGTTTTAAAACGTTACTGCTAACGCCGCACCTCTGTACGTCTGTGAAGAGGGCCCTGTCGGTTGTAATGACAGGCCGCGTTGATGGCGCTATAATCGGTTAGGCCCACTAATCTCTATCGATCACATTCTTTCGGGTAGATCTGTCGGTGAATATCATCCACCTCAATGCGGGGTTCCACATGATTGTCGGGAGTGCTGGTAGGAAGTAAGAGAGGTTCCAATAGTCGTGTACCTCCTTCCGTGGATGTTGGGATGTGGAAATATTATAGTTTAAAACCTTTCTTTCGGTTATAAAGTTATCTTGATTTTCTTTATAAAAAAGAAGAAAAATGTTCGATCATGGATAAGCTTATACACTTTCAGTTTTCATCTAGAGATACATAATTCTCACAAGCGATTTTTGTTCAAAATGATTGACTATGATAACCCTATGCTTTGAAAATGTAAGCAGTTATGTAAGTCTTTATGGACAGGGAGAATTAATTAACACCTACTAATTAGCGTTAATTAGGAGTTCCGGTGATGAATAAAAGTGACTTCCGTTATGAATTAGTCATTTTCCTGTTTATGACGATGTTACTCAAACCCGTTTCCGGAGGGGGAAGCGTGTTATTTATGAAATGAAATCATGAATATGCATCGGTACTTTGTTGGTGATATATTGCTGCGCTAATTGTGTAGTGCAGTATTGCTTGATGAGGTACACTGTATGGTGTATAATGGTCAATGGTCACTTACACGATTTGTCCAGCCTCGATAAATGGTAATGCACAGTGATGAAAAGTGTATCCAGGCACAAGCTTGCAATTCCGATGTATATTCCACACATGAGCAGAATAGAAGTGTACATCATTCAGGATGGTATAAAGAGAGATCAAGTTCATATAGCGATAGCCTACAAGAGAATGTTGAGGCGATCTTGAGTTTCACTTTACCTCACTATGCACATTGTATAGGAAGAACAAGCCTGGTTCAAGACAGGAAATCAAGAAAAATGTCCAAGTTGCCATGATGAAGAAGTTCTTTGTGAGAGTTTAAAACAAGAGTCCAAGACAGGAAGGTCTTGTCAGAGAGAGAGAGAGAGAGAGAGAGAGATGATGATGAAGGTGTGGGTGAAGGGGACCAAAGGCTATGCCTAATTTCAATGACCAGTTGTGGTGGAAATGGAGATGATGTCTGGTTGGTCGGAAGTATCACAAAGAGCTGACCAATTGGAACGAAGAAAAGGTCTGCTCCAACATACCAGTTACAAGATGCCACGATGTTATTGGTCAAAGGAGGTGACAGTGGTCAGCTCTCTGGGAATCTCGGTGAGCTGTGATTAGTTCAATTCAATTCAAATGAGTTTATTGGGAATTTGCTGTATAGAAGATAGTACAAATGAAAAACAGTCATTTCCTTTTGTTTTCAAGACAATAAAACATACAGTGTGTACATCCGAACATAACTGAAATATACATGTACAGATTAAAGAAAAGAATAAGAGAACACGTCAATTGGGAACCGCTAGGGATAAAGTGGATCAAAATGATCTGACTGAATTATGGCACATGCATTGGGAGTGTGAAAGCAGAAGACTGTCGTCAAAAACCATATAGCTTGAAGATACGACAGCCTTGAAAGGGAAGGGGGAAGTGAATATATGGCAGGAAATAAAAATTTGTGGAGAAGATTGCAATGGTTAAGGAGCCTGATATACAGAGTGTATATACATGTGACAAGAGGAAGATAAAACATCTTCAGCATGATTTTATACGATCGCTGAAGTGTTGGCTCTGAGAGACGAACTCTACGAAGAGTTGGAACCAGAACTCCTCTGATTGATCTTCACGAGGACAATGTCAAGAAGATTCCCCGCAAAATTTCCACAATCACCCGAGTACCGATACGTTTACATTGTTTATTCTATCTTTTTGTAGGGTCGTTATTTTAGTTTTTATTTCACTCGTATAAGTGTGTAAGACTGTCAAAACGAGAGTACAAGGTTCCATCACGCAAATGACATGTATGCTAGATGCGACTTTTCTCTTCGAAGTGTCTCTTCATAGTGTTGATGCTAACACTGGCTGTAACATATTCCATTTCATAGAAAATCTCAGTTGGGGGAATATCTAGCCTGGTCCGAGTATACGAGTCATGTTGGAGGAGCGCGAGCAACTGGGAGCAGCAGCGACGCTTAGAAGCCTCAAACATTGGGAGATGGAGGGAGTTACGTCATCCACCATAGTCAGGAAGCGGCAAGACGAAGAACTACAAAGTCAACTGCCAATTGGCATATTATGTGAGAAAGGTTAGTCAAAGACATTGTAAGAAGTGTAATGCCACCATGACTGATTATATCTTTTGTTTTTTGTTGGCTTTTTTTTTTAATCCAGTCGGGAGAGACGGTCTCATGAGTGCTATGTTGCCTCGACGTGTGAATGGGCTGTTCGACAATATTGTACATGACGTGGTTGAGGGTGCTCGGGACAGAGATTTCGTAAGAATGGTCTTTAATACTTCTGAACCGGATAAGCAAATCAGCATGTCTTTCGTTAGGAAGAACCATTTGAGGTGGGATGCAATCAGTACCAAATTTCAGTCAACGCTCAATCTCCACAAGATGAGCTGTCACTCAATGAAATTTGGACGTTTAATGTCACACAAATATCATTTTGCCCTGCCTGAGGGAAAGAAATCAAACCAATGGGTTCTGAACCTCAATTAAGAATTGCCGAAAATGCAAAGCATCATCCAAATAAAAATTCGTAGAGTGGATGAGATGTGTTGCGGGAGAGCGATAGTGATGGGATTCGCTCACATACAAAAAGAAATGACCCAGACTGGTATTAATTAAGGCAAAGTTATGGACACCAAGCGGACATCGCGAGAGATTTGCATAGAGAAGTAAATGTCCCGTATGTGAAATGCGGTCCAACAGAGATCCAGTCTTTTGAAAACACTCCCTAAACGAGAAACTACAGAATAATTGTCATTTCGAAAGCCAATTTGAGCATGATTGTATATGCTAAAGACCGAGATCATGCCATACCTTTATTGACATAACACTTCGACTTGGTTACCTCCCTCGGTGCAATTTGTTTGTTTGTTTGTTTGCTTTTTTTGCCGCAGAACTTACTTCTGTTAGAAGTGTCTGCAGGGGTACGATGTAAAGTTTGAGCACAAATGTGAGAATGTTTGCAACCTTTTCCACGGTAAACACTGTCGAGTTGCTCAAAGAGTAAACTGTATATAATTCTTGCTTAACAAACCAAATCGTATCATGTGAAAAACTGGGTTCGTTTGTAGATACTTGATATTTTTTGCGATAAATTCATCTTTATAAGTTTATCTTGTCAAAGTACTGAAACTTCAGTGGGTTCCGATGCCCCTTCTTCTTTTTTCCCCTTATGTCACCGCCTATATAGCTATTAAAGTAATTGTTAAGATATTTGAATGGTAAAAATATTATAGTTTGTTATTTGTTTTTGTGGTGATAAATATCCTTTAATTTGGAATTCATCGTTAAAGTGATAGCACAGTCACTGCTGATACGTGTGTATTGTAACCATAAGTATTATTTGGGAAATCAGGAAAAAAAAATAAACCCAAAATCATTGTATATCTGGTCTGTATGTTTGATATACATGTATATATATATATATATATATATATATATATATATATATATCTTCTTAGTTGAAAAAAATATGCAATATCATTATGTATCCCCCCCCCCTTTTTTTTTTTTGGTTTGTGCATCTCATTTATATACTCAGATATGCATAATGTGTCATTTGTAATTAGACGGTGAATAAGCAATACATTATAGGGTATTAATGGATTTGCAATCTATTTTGATACAATGCACAAGATTTAAAGATTGTGTACTTTTATATTCTAGGTGATTATGACAATGTTTCCATTGCTCTTATTTTGATATAATTTATCATATAACTTTGATTCATTGATTGTGGGTATGCACACACGCACATCCACCCACACCCACACGCACGCACAAACACACACACACACACGCACACACACACACGCTCACACACTCACACACATACCCCCTTTCCATATATAATATGCGCAAACAAGCACAAACTCTCAAATACATAATTCAAGTTTCAATATTGATTTTGTTCCTAGTGCAATATATTATTTTTTGATCAAACATAGAGAGAGGGGGGGGGGGGGGCAATGAAAAGAAGAAGAAAAGAACAAATTGAAATTGAAATTCAAGACGTAAATTAGAGGGAGCTAGTGTGGATCCTAGAATTAAATGCTGCTGCGGAGAAGAAAAATATATAAATGGAGAGGAAATAGATGACAGTTAAGTCCTGAAAAGGTTCCTGTTGGAGAAATGCAAAAATGCGAAATTAAAATAAGGTTAAAGTGTAGACCTGAGGAGAGAAGACAAGAGAAATAACCTGTAAAGAAATGTGTAAATTAAAACAAGTGGTCCTGAAAAGGACCGTTGGGTTGTATGGAAGGAAGAAATAAAAAGAAAAGAAGAAAGAAGAGAACAGAACAGAAAGAAAAGAAAAGATAAGTAGTGTAGAAACAGAAAAACGTGTAAGAGAGAGAGAGAGAGGAAAGAGAAATGAAACACTGAGTAAAGGTGCGCAGCTAGTGAAAGTAGAGCAACTATATAGCTCCCTCTAATTTACGTCTTGAATCTCACTTCGTTCTTTTCTTCTTCTTTTCATTGCCCCCCCCCCCCCCTCTCTCTCTCTCTCTCCCTTCTCTCCGCATATTCTCACCTCTCCTCTACTTACCCCTCCTTATTTTTATTATTCGTCCTTTCTCCATTGATTCGCGTTCCATAGCCACACTGTTCGCCGACTTCGTTCTCCTCTTGGTTTCATGAATCTTCACTGCTCTCCCCTATCTCCATGATACTCCAACATTCAACTCCTTCCTCTTCCTCTTCCCTTCTATTTCATCATTCCCCTTCTAACGATGTCCGAACATCTTACTTGATTCTCACACTATTCTTCCTTACCACTCTCTGTGTTCCTTTCTCTACTGTCTCCACTAGTGGAACTTCAACTTCCAGCCCATTGCTGTCTCCCACTCTTCACTTTTTGCCCTCCTCACAACCCCCATATATCGCTTCCCTCTTCGTTTCTCCTCTTTCTAGGCTCTTCTTCCAAACAACGATCCGGTTAAGGACTACATACACATGGTGTCACCGCAAATCTTTCATCCTAATTAACTTCACCATGCAAACCTTCAAACAACACAAAAGTCAGATTGTTGAATTTCAGTTCTAAAAGCTTAAACATGAAAAAAAAAGGGGGGGCTCCCTTGAATATGGGAGAGGTATCTTGCCACCCATTCATTGCTTGTTACCCACTATAGACTAAGTACATTTTTGGGAATGACAATTTCCGAATTTACCACAAAAAGTGTGCCCCAAATCGCTTTATTTCAATTCTAAAAACGCGAAAGCTCCGCGAGCTGGAGGGGGAATCCCCCTTCCCCTAAGCTCTGCCTCACTAGACTTTGTACATACACACAGAATGATGCACATTCGGAATAAGAGCTAAATTCCGTGATTTCAAAGCTTCAATGAAAAAGTATTGCACCAAAAATTTGCACCAGATCGCTGAATTTCAGGTCTGAAAACGCAAAATCACCTTCGTGTGGGAGGGGATATGCCCCTATCTACACCCTCGTGTGCATGATTTTTCTGTTGGATTGCTGAACAGAAAGCGTTTATGATATTCAGTGTAAGAATTAATACAAGAAGATTATTTAATTGATACCATTTTACAGGCAAATTGTTCAATAATAATCTACACTAAATATACTGCAACCTTAAACAAGTGGGACTGTTTCAACTCGTTAAAACACGCCAAAAACATGCATCAAATTGCACCATTTGCAACATCAAAATGCAAAAAGTTCTCACCGTGGGAGGGGTGCACTCTCCCCTCCCCCCTCTCTCGCTCCGCTCGCTCGGATTCAGATTATACCATTTTATAGGCAAATTGTTCAATAATAATCCATATAAAAATATACTGCTACCTTAAACAATTCGAGTGGGACTGTTTCAAGTCGATAAAACGTGCAAAAACATTCATCAGATTACACCATTTGCAACATCAAAATGCAAAAAGTTCTCACCGTGGGAGGAAGGGGGGACACCCCCCCCCCCACACACACACACCCTCCCCTCCCGTCGCTCGCTATACGCTCGCTCGGGTTCAGTCGCTTTCATGATATTCAGTGAAAAGAATTGATGCAAGAAGTGAATTATACCATTTTATAGGCAAAATTCCGAATTTACCACAAAAAGTGTGCCCCAGATCGCTTTATTTCAATTCTAAAAACGCAAAAGCTCCGCAAGCGGGAGGGGGAATCCCCCTTCCCCTAAGCTCTACCTCACTAGACTTTGTACATACACACAGAATGATGCACATTCGGAATAAGAGCTAAATTCCGTGATTTCAACGCTTCGATGAAAAAGTATTGCACCAAAAATTTGCACCAGATCGCTGAATTTCAGGTCTGAAAACGCAAAATCACCTTCGTGTGGGAGGGGATATGCCCCTATCTACACCCTCGTGTGCATGATTTTTCTGTTGGATTGCTGAACAGAAAGCGTTTATGATATTCAGTGTAAGAATTAATACAAGAAGATTATTTAATTGATACAATTTTATAGGCAAATTGTTCAATAATAATCTACATCAAAATATACTGCTACCTTAAACAAGTGGGACTGTTTCACGTCGATGAAACGCGCAAAAACATGCATCAAATTGCACCATTTGCAACATCAAAATACACAAAGTTCTTACCGTGGGAGGGGGATCCCCCCCCCCCTCGCTTCCCTCCCTCGCAGACTAACCGCCCCCCCCCCCCCCAAGATGAAATCCTGCTACGCCGTTGTTCAGTAGGCTTGGAATATGAACCTTGTACTACCACTGACTGCGTTCTAATGCAGAGATCCAGCTATAGTTACGTTCAGACGGCAGGCCCTAACCCTGAGGTTAGGAAACCTTGAGGTTTAGCTCTTGCCCCCTAACTACGACGTACGTGTGTCCACACGACGAATCTTAACCTCGAGGTTACGAAACCTCGAGGTTAAGCTTCTGCAATCCCGCAACTACGAGTGGGTCCCACTCAATGTTAAAACCACAAAACCGGAAGTTTCAGCCCACACTGCATTGCTAACAAGGCGTCTATTTCTTCTTAAGTCCAGCCCTAGCTGTCGGACTCGCTTACCGGTACTCTTTTTCCCAGCGGCGGCACCAGCTTCCTCTGTTATGGTGTGCAGACATAGCACTGCACTGATGACTTTATGCCTTTATGAAGATATTCGTCGAAAACATTTTTTTAGCGTCGGAGAAGAAAATAGAATACAGTAGCGAGTTCGACGTGTTCAGTTTCAGAGATCAAGCGCATGGGAAGAAAAGATAATTTTGTTGTGATGTGCGTCATAGGTTTTTCACCTCGCACGCACGTGTAGTGTATTTGTGGTGTGTTACGTGTGGGAGGTTGACCCGGAAGCAGAGGGAAATTGTGGGGGCTGGAGTTCACGGCGAGGTCACTCTTAAAGGACAAGTTCACCTTCATTAACACAAGGATTGAGAGAATTTAGCAATATTAGTGGAACACATCATTGAAAGTTTGAGGAAAATTGGACAATCGATGCAAAAGTTATGAATTTTTAAAACTTTTGTGTTGGAACCGCTGGATGAGGAGACTACTAAGGCTCGTGATGTCATATGAGTAGAACAGTGTTATAAAGAAAATGTAAAGAAAATTCAACATATTTTCACTTTTTTTCGCATAATAAAAGAGTACTTGACTTGCCTCTTTCTAAAGGCAATGGGAATAATATTATTACCCATAACATATGTCAGTAACGAGTCAAGGAAATGTGTACTTTTTTCAAAAGATGAAATTTTGTGAAATTCTCTGTATATTTTTCTTATAGTGTTGTACACATGTGACATCATACACTGCAGTAGTCTTCTCATCCAGCGGTGACTGCACAAAAACTTCACAAATTCTTAACTTTTGAACGGATTGTCCAATTTTCCACAAACTTTCAATGATGTGTTCTACTAATATTGCTACATTCTCTCAATCCTTATGTTAATGAAGGTGAACTTGTCCTTTAACTTGGAGTTCGTTGTTTTTTTTTTTTTTGTGTCCACACGGTGCTTAACTACGAGTGGGGACCCCCCGCGGCTCGTGGTTAGAGCGCTAACCATAAGATTTCTCGTGGCTCGAAACATCGAGCAAACCTCGAGGTTTGCTAACTACGAGTGCGTCTTCACGGTCCTTATTATAACTACAAGCTCTAAACTCGAGGTTTCCTAACCTCCCGTCTGAACGTAACTAATGTAATGGTCCCTTAATCCCATAGTGGCGCAGTTTGTACAATAGCCGTTCATGGGGAACAATATCTAATGCTTTATCGAGGTCGATAACTTGCTTTACAGTGTGCTCAAGGTTGGCCTCCCAGATCTTATGAACTGTGGTAAGTAATTGGGTTTCGCAGGACCGCCTGGCTCTATCGTTCTTCGAACTCGAACTCCTCACTTTATAGCAACTCGTGTTAAGTGAGGCAGCCACAGTTTGCATCTAGTCATGGCTTGTGTTGATTTCGGCTTTGCTATGTGATACTGTGTCATGTATCTTCGCGATTTGACTTCTTTCTCTCTCACTTCGAATCGGTATCAGCGACATGAAGTCCCCTCTGCGGGTTAACAATTGTTGGAGGGTCATGGCAACGGCAGTGATCGCAACAGCGGCAACTTTCGGATGGTTTTGCATTTCTTTTTACGGATCCTCTGGTAAGTGTACTCGATAGTGGGCAAAACTGTGCCATGTCGTGTAATAACAGTTGTGCCGTATATTTCTCTGAATGCAAGAATGCTGATGTTACCCAACCTACGAAAGCATAGTATGGCTTCTATCACTCCGCAGATATTATCAATGCCCATGTAAAAGGGCCTACCGTGGTCTTTGATTCACTTCAGACTTTTGTAGAAGTGAAATGTGTACTAGTAGAACTAGACCTACAATTTGGTAGCAATGATAATTGTGATTATTGTTGAACTAGTGATAATAATGCAAAAATGTGGAAAATTTAAAAATGCAATAAATTACATCATAACTGATATACTTTTGTTTATTCACTATTATGGTTGCTATTATCATTATCATCGTCATCATTATCATCATTATGTATGATTGTGAGTATAGTAAAGTAGCAAAGTTATAGTAGTAGTAATAGTACTCGGAGTATAGTAGTAGCAGTAGTAGTAGTAATAGTAGTAGTAGTAGTAGTAGTAGAAGTAGTAATAGTGATAGTAGTAGTAGTAGTGGTAGTAGTAGTAGTAGTAGTAGTAGTAGTAGTAGTAGTAGTAGTAGTAGTAGAAGTAGTAGTAATTGTTGTTGTTGTTGTTGTTGTGGTTGTGGTGGTGGTGGTGGTGGTGGTATAGTAGTAGTCCTGTAGTGAAAGGGTCGTGTAGTCATTATCAAATGGAAAGTTGAGACTAAGAGTTGTGGGACTGTTTGCAAAGCTTTAGCGTATGAGGTCAGTGTGTAAGTCCAGTTTTGGAGGCAAGAGAAGAGTGAAAAGGAAGCTATGCTATACACTTATAACATTCGTCTTTTATTCAGTTAAGGAATCTGTTTGCTTGGTTCGGTAGAATCAGGGATCGAGTTGAGCCACCTATTAGCCCTGTTAGAAATAAAGCTGCTTAGAGAATGTAAGCAATGTGATGTGATAATGCTGTACTCAGGGAGCTAGAGAACCTTGATGAGATAATCCCTGAAGCAGCTCTTTCCGAACTAAACTGGGATGGAATGTGCTGTGACAGTGGGTGATGGTGCAGTCGTAGTATATTTACAATAGAAGTAGTGATGTGCACACTAAAAATTCGTTAAGATTTACAGCAACAAGGAACCCACAGGAGGTTTCAGCCCTCTGATGGCAGGAAAGGCAGCCTCGTGGAAGGCAGCTACTAAAGAAAGTGGAGAAAAGAACCACCCATCTGTATCTTCTGTATCCTTGTCACTGGCCGGGTAACAAAGGACTTCATTTGGTTTCTCATAGAACAAAATCTTTAGCCGCCACATATAATAAGATAGTTATGTAATACTCGAAGTACTTATCTTCATGCTTATAGGCTGCGTTCACATAGAAGTATACAGGATTCGCTATTCGCTATTCTTTATTCGCTATTCGCTATGCGCCGTCAAGTCGACCCAGTACACCACCACCTGCACCATCAACTCCCTATCCCACGCAGTGAGGATTTCTTCCTCCTACACAATCATCCCAGCAATCTTATTAAGAATTTCTAAACTGCATCAGAATGTCAGTTTACATGCTTATTTTTGCTAAAGGGTAAATCCAGACCAAAATGTTCGTCATTTCATAAACGAAAGATGGTATACGCTGCTCGAAAATCGAACAAGCGCGATTCCCACTATGCTATACTAGTCTATTTATTCAGTTGTTTATTCAGTTTTCTTTACCCAGGGTAGCCCCATCAGTGGTTTAAACACTGTTATCCTAGGGGGCCCTGCAACAGAATGACAAAATATAACAGTTCAACAAACACAAAATAACAAATCAAGGACATTCCTTTTTACATCATAACATCAACACAATATCAATACTCTTTTGATCAATACTCTTTTCAAAGGGAGTAATACGCAATTCAGCACACACAGTAGAGTACACATATCCACCCACTCTCTCGCTCACACACAAACTCACACACTCACACACACACACACTCACGCACACACACACTCACACACTCACACACACGCACACATACACACACACACACACATCAAAGAATAATCATAAGATTAACAAGCATAAGAAGCATGATGATATTTCCTCGCAGTCTCTCGCATAGAAAGAGGTTACAAAAAATCAGAAGATAAACAATTTTCAATACTAAGTTAAAAACAACAGGAAAGATTATCTGCAGCTGAGGTGGTTACAACAAGTACACATTACAAAAATATAACTGCTTATATACGCGCTTAAAATTCTGAACAGTCCGGGCATTTTGTAAAGTGTCTGGTAGTGAATTCCATACTTGTGCTCCTGAGAAACGAAAACACTTCTTGAAACATGCAAGATTTGGTTTTGGAATGACCACCTTGAGTGAGTCGGCTGAACGAGTGTTATGTGAATGCCGATCACAGACCATTTCTATTTCATTAACCATACGAGTGGGCGCTAAATCATCATTTTACATTTGTACTTAAATGTTGCCAAAAAAATAATCTCGCCGTTGCTCAAATTATTTCCATTTAAGTTCTTTAAGATCTGCACCATGACTATTAACATAATCACAATTGCTTTTTACCACTCTTGCTGCTCTCTTTTGCAGACGTAACAAAATATTATCCAATGATTTAGAAGTACAATGGCCCCACACAGAAGAAGCATAATCTATGCAAGGTCGTTAGCGTGAGATACAGAAAATTCAACACATTTTGATTGACAAACTTACGCATTTTCTGTAGTAAATAAATTTTACAACCTAGCTGCTTCGTTAACTGTCGTACATGATTATTCCATGATAACTTATCATCAATTTCGATACCTAAGTACCTAATACTGTGAACTTGCTCTATACGTTCAGCATTAATACAAATATTCAGATCATATTTTTGGAAGTACTCAAAACCATTACTTTTGTTTTATCAACATTGATCTTTAACTTATTCCTAGTATACCAAAGATATAAATCATTCAGATCTGACTGCAGACATGAGGATGCTTCATCAACATTGTCTACTGGTGGTGTATATAACCACGTCATCCGCATATATATTGCATTGTGAAAATATAAGACACTGAGTTATATCATTCACGAATAACAAAAATAGAAGGGGTCCTAGTATACTACCCTGGGACACACCCACTCTAATATCACGGAACTTTGATAAAGATCCATGCGCTCGGACAGCTTGACTTCGATCATGTAAATAACTGGAGAACCATTTATACTCATATTCCTGAACTCCGTACCATTTAAGCTTGGTCAACAAAATATTCATATCAATACTATCGAAACATTTAGATATATCAAGAAAAAGGGCTACTACACATTCATTGTTGTTAAATGCATCGTACCAGTCATCCACAACACGATTCAAACAATTTTGCGTTGAATGTTCAGGAAGAAAAACGAATTGATCAATATTGATTAAATCATTACTCTGGAGATATTTCAAAAACTGTTTTTGGACCTCTTTCTCCAAGAGTTTAGATACATGTATGTGGCAAACTACAGAGATTGGCCGATAATTGGTAGGGTCATTTTTTGAACCCTTGCCTTTGTAAACAGGTGTAGTTCTTGCTTTCTTCCAACCTACAGGTACTTGACCAGTTGTTAGGCTTTCATTAAACAAACTACAAAGAGACGTATAAATCACTGGTGCAGCAATCTGCAAAAGTTTTGCATCCATTTCTAACACATCCATACTACTATCTGTTGGTAGATTCGACAGTAATGTAAAGATTCTATTTGAGTCGATGCTATCGAATTGAAAAAGAATGAATGCACTGCGGGTGATACCATTTGAAAGCATCGTCTTGAAAAGATCTGGATATTGGTTCACCAACATAAACAAAAAACCTGTTTAATTTATCACCATCAAGTTCACCAGGTATGATAGACATATGCTTATTGTCACCTCGAATTCTATTCAATTCCTTCCATAATACTTTACTATTTTTACAATACTTTCGAGTGACATTATCAAAATACAATTTCTTACTCAATCTAATTTCTTCAGATAACTTATTTCTGACTTGCCGATATTCTGACAAAACTTCTGGAGATTTGACAGAAACAGACTTTTTTTTTTCAAAAAATCTTTTCTATAAATCAACTTGATAATGTCTGGTGTCATCCATGGATTATGTCTACGTTTCAATCTACATTGTTTAATCGGAGCATGCTTATTACATATGTCCATGAATGCAGATTTCCATCTGTTCCATTTCGTTTCCATGGTATCGTCCATATCATTTTCTGAATGAAATATATTACACTTTTCTAAATCATCAATAAAACGAGTAGAATCGAACTTACTATAATCACGAAAATGTATCAAATTATGTCCACACTCTTTCTTATGGAATACCACACATGTATAAATCAAATAATGGTCACTTAAGGAGATCTTTGCCACTCCACTAACATTATGATATTCAGGGATAGAAGTCAACATATGATCAAGGCATTTACAACTGGTTTCAGTAACCCTAGTTGGTTCACACACAAGTTGGGTCATCATAAACAAATTCTCACTATCATTAATTTTATTACTGGTATCACTTATTACATCATTTCTTTTATCATCATAATTCGTATCCCCTAGAATTATACAGTTAAACTCGCCTAAGTCGACATCGCATATGTCGAATAATCGCGCAAGTCGATAATTTTAAAAAGTCCCGATTTTTCCCCATTGACTTACGTGTATTAATTCATTCATAAGTCGAATTTTTTAAGTCGAATACTCGCTTAAGTCGATGAAATTCCAAGAACACTTTCACGGAAAAACCATTGAATTCACTGTGCCTAAGTCGAATAAGATTTTATTGTGTAATAAATCACTGTCAAAATCACGAGACGCCAGTTTTTGTTTACATACAGTATATACCAAAAGAAACTGCGTAAATAAACATTAACGTTTCTTTAACGCAAGCGGTTTCACCTGAATCGTTAGTAACGCAAACTATCGATCGGGAAAATTAACGTTTGTAGCAACGATGAGTAACGATCCCTAGCGCAAATTAACGATCCCTAGCGCAAATTAACGATGTTTCGTTAACATTAACGATAGGTAACGCAAGAACTCACGCGAGATTTTGGTCTTGTAACGAGACCTGGTGAAAGGACGACGTAGCCCCTGCCGAGTGTAGCGATCTATGCCTTATATTTAGCGGAGTCTTTTCGCGAATCGAATCACGATTTCGCGAATGGTTAATTTGCGACCGGGGTCACCAAAAACGCACGCCAGGCCACCAAAAAAGCCGAATGTTTGCCTTCAGTTTTGGAAATGAAGCGGTAACAATCGGTTCCATAAGATGCTGAATAAATGTCAGATGTTTGCTCTTTTAATTTTGGAAATGAATAACGGTAATATTCGATTCCGTATAATACTAAAATAAATGTCAGATGTTTGCTTATACTTTTGGAATGTCAGAGATTTGATTTTGCGTTCGGAAATGAATAAGGACAAAAACAAGTATCCGGAAGATGCTGAAATAAATGTCGAATGTTTGCTTTGACGTTCGGATTTGAAAAATAATGATATTCAACTCCATACGATGATAAAATAAATGCCGGATGTTTACTTTTACGTTCGAAAGTAAATAACAATTACATTCAGCTCCGGAAGATGCTAAAGTAAATGTCGAATTATCCCTTTGACGTTCGGAAATGAATAACAATGATAATCAACTTCGTACGATGATGAAATAAATGTCGGATATTTACTTTGACGTTCGAAAGTAAATAACATTAACATTCAGCTCCGGAAGATGCTAAAGTAAATGTCGAATTATCCCTTTGACGTTCGGAAATGAAGGACAATAATAATCAACTTCGTACGACGATGAGATAAATGTCGGGTGTTTGCTTTTACTTTCGAAAGTAAATAGCAATAACATTCGGCTCCAGAAGATGCTAAAATAAATGTCAGATGATTGTTTTTACGTTCGGAAGTGAATAGCAGTAATATTCTTCTCCATACGATGCTAAATAACTGTCGGATGTTTGCTTTTAAATTTCGAAATGAATAACAGTAACATTTAGCTGCGTTTGATGGTAAAGTTAATGTTTGATATTTGCTTTAACGTTCGGAAAGGAATAACAATAGTATTCAACTCCGTCCGATGATAAAATGAATGTCTCATGTTTGATTTTATGTTCGAAAGTAAATAGCAATAACATTCAGCTCCGGAAGATGCTAAAATAAAAGTTGAATGTTTGCTTTGGCGTTCGGAAATGAATAACTATGGTATTCAACTCAGTACGATGATGAAATAATTGCCGAAAGTTCGCTTTTACGTTCGAAAGTAAATAGCATGTAACATTCGACTCCTGAAGATGCCAAAATAAATGTCAGATGATTCATTACACTTTCGGAAGTGGACAGCAGTAACATTTGGCTCCTTAGGATCATAAAATAAATGTCGGGTGTTTGCTTTTCAATTTGGAGATCGAATAACGGTAATATTCTGCTCCGTACGATGCTAAATAAGTAACAGATTGTTTCTTTTACATTTGGAAATGATTAACGGTATCAATCGGCTCATTTAGATGATGAAATAAAAAGCGGATGTTTGCTTTCACATTCGGAAATGAATAAGGATGATATTCAGCTCCGTAAGATCCTAGAATGAATGTCGGTTGCTTGTTTTTACATTTGAAAATGATTAACGGCAACATTCGGCTCCGGAAGGTGTTAAAATACTTGTAAATGGTGGATGATTGCTTTTACAATCAGAAATAACGGTAACTTTCGGACCGAACGTAGGACCGATTTAGTTTTGCTTGTTTGTTGGTTGTTTTTTTTTTTTTTTTTTATTCGGGCCACCAAAAAATAAAAATCAATCATTTTGGGGCCACCAAAATAAAAGTTAGTGTGGAGCCCTTGCCTGCATTAAAGGCATAATTTACCATTTGCAGATGAAAGCATTAGTGCTGTATAATAGTTCTAAAGTGTGAGTTAGGGATAGAAACAACCACTGTGAAAATTTGAATCCGTATAATCGATGTTAAGTGTTGTTAAATACACAAAATGTGAACAATAGTTATAATAAACAATTTTCCAGACTAAACCGTATACAGTTACGGTTTATTGAGAAAAACCCTGATATCTCCTTATATTTTAGGTTTTATTGCAAATATTTCATATGGTAGGATGTTTTATGATACAACAGACCTACACATATGCATCAAATATGAAATCTTGAAAATTTTTGAAATCACTACTCCCAAAGGTAAACTGGACCTTTAATGTGGATAAAGTGTCTTGCTGAAGGGCAAATATCGGGCACACCGCTCCAGCTCTCGGCTCCAGAGTATAGACAACATACATGTATATATGTACGTGTGGTGTAACTTTAAGTCGATTTTTTTCGACTTACGTACAAGTCGAAACTCGTCTAAGTCGATGTGTTTTGCTCAGTCCCGAGAAGATCGACTTATGCGAGTTTAACTGTAAGTTCTTTTTCTTCCGTCATAATCCTTTCTAATGTATCAAATATAATATCCATATACACACTATCAGCATGTGGGGGTCTATAAAGACAACCAACAATCAACTTGTTAAAGGTAGGGGATCCCTTTTACAAACCTCCTAAAATGCAGCAAAACATTAAATATGAACCTCAGGGGACTTGTTTAGGCCACTGCTGAGAAATTTGGAAGTCAACAGTTATCTACAATTTGAATAATGCACAAAACTCAACTATTCAGTAGTTCTGTGTGTCAGCCACACTTAGCCTTTTTGTTGCAGTCTTCTGTATTTTTTATCTATAAACACAAATCTAAAAGTATAAGAGCTGATGTAATAACATATAGAGTGTGTGGCAAGAATGTATATCATAGAAATGTTTGTAAGTTTTGATGAACTTTCTTCACAAAATATACATGATGGACACACGTGCAGTGCATGGGTCTGCAAAGGTAGCCTAGTAATGTACTGGAATTTACGGTGAGCCCGGAAAAAAAAAATCAATTCAAAATCTAACGGTCAATAAAAATGTACTAAATGTTACCTTCCACTTTCAATACTTTATGGGAGTTTCTAAAATGATACTCTCTTCAACATACCACTGTATTTATACAACTCTTCATTTGAGGCATGCAAATGGGATTCCCTACCTTTAACCTTTCCGTGGTAACTCAATCCAAACAGCCTCAAGAACATCATTACAGAGCTCATCACGTTTCGTAAAAGTTAGCGAAGTATGAATATACAATACATACACCTCCTCCGCGCCGATCATTTCGTCTATCTTGTCTTATTACCGTACAATCGGGGATTTGAATTAGATTATCTTGTATTGTGTCATGCAGCCATGTTTCAGATATACATAAGATATCAAGCTTAATTTTTGATAATATAAATCGGACTTCATCCAGTTTGTCAAACAAACTTCGTACATTTATGTGACCAAGTTTTAACCCCTTACATTTTGATAAATTGGCACAACATTTACTATACTCATCAGTGAAATCGTCATTACTATCTTTGAGATAAATTGTTTTCCGTTCTAATACCTGAGTGGGGGTGCGTCCAGAGTCAGCGCAATCTTCATTGGCTCTCTCTTCTTGGCCAAGGACCTAGAATTGGCAGAACTTTTCCTTATGGCCGTAGTTTGCACATTTCCTACATTGCAGCTGATAGGTGTGTCTGCATGACAAGGCACGATGATTTGGTTCACCGCACTTTTCACACCGTATGGGCTCCCAAATTTTGGCACTCATCGCGAACCGTGGGTGGGGCTTGCAATACGGAAGCATAGCTTGGCATGTATCGCAGATGTCGATGTGGTGCATTGAAGACCATGTGTGGTGGAATTGGTTGTGTCGCCATTCTCGTTGGTTGGTTGAGAGGTCGGCCGAATTGGTGTTAATCACTGGCACCTCTTTGTAGAGCAAGTGGGTGTGTCTGATGACTGGGACGATTCGGTGGTAGGTATTGATGAGATGAAGCTGGTTGTTGCTGGTTGAGATAGTAGTTGTTGTTGTTGTGTAATTGTGGATGATGTCCGCATATAGGATGAGGATGCTGAGGCCGAGTTCTAGGTGGCGGGTGCTGCAGTGAAGATGATGATGTTTGGCGCGTGTTCGATCTGCCTTGGGATGAATGGGGGAGATGAGATGTTGTAGTAGATGCATCGCTACGTGTGGTGTCAAGTAGAGCTTCCACGGCATGTTGGACTTTCTTCAAGTCCACTGAAAGCTGGTCAACCCGCTGATTGATGCACTTGCAGCGCATACAAATCCGTTCATCGGCATCGCACTGTAGATCACGAAGCTGGCATTGATTCCGCGGAGCGCCATAAATGAAGAAATGCAAAATTAATCCTTTTCGATAATAATACACAAACTCATATTATTTGAGAAAAAAAAATGATACCTTAACATTAAACAGGAATATCAATAAATACCCGAATTCTACCCCAAGTGAGATATGTATGCTCTTACGAACGCTTGAAGAGAGGTGGCGTTTCGGACTTCAGCGGGGAGCTGATTCCAAATACATGATGCATAGTGTGAAAACGATTTTTTTCCTGCTTGAGTTTTAACTTGTGGAATGGAGACCATTATAACTTGTGTTTCGCGTACGATATGAATGTATGTTACCAAGGGGCGTGATGAGTTCTTGCACATATTCGGGCATGTTGCCATGAAGTGTCTTAAAGACTGCTTTACAAGTGTTCAAACGCCACCTCTCTTCAAGCGTCATCCAACGTAAACTTCCAAGCACCTGGTTGGTTGGCACTGTGTGATCCACTCTCCTTACCACTCTACTATGCTATTCGGCATTTTCGAATAGTGCCCTCTTATGTGATCCGGTGTTAGGAAATCCTATCGTTCGATTCAAGCTGTTCGCGTGCCCTCGAAAACGCGCACCGTGTACCCGAATACTAGTAGTATACTTCTATGTGAACGCAGCCTAATAGTGCTTTCAATCCCTACAGGGATAATTAGTATACTTTTTCCCATTTTCAAAACTCTCAAGGTATTGTGAACAGCAGCAAACGACTCGTCTCACAACATTCGTCCTGCCAATGCACGGCCCGCGAGGCAAACTCAACACCGAGGTACATCAGTCAGAATTCTGCATGGAACGATTCTTCCGGCACTGAGGCTATTTTGCAGAGGTCATGCGACTCCCGTTACGGTGTACCAGTTCTACAGGACGTAGGTTAATTCCTTTTCTTGCATTAATGCCATTTCAGATTAGTCATAGACTGGAATTGATTACAATTTTGAGCCTATATAGAAGATTACGATCATCGCTTCTGCTTGAAATGGCATATAAAGAGTTTTGGGAGGAATGAATCTCAAATATTTTGAAAATCTACACCTCTTAATGTATGACTGGCAGTAACAAATTGACAAATTAAAAGCAAAACAATTATGGAACTCAGAGACACCGCAGTAATGGCGCTGCCCATGCCAAAAATACACATAGCGCGTCACAGAATCGCATATGAACATGAAAAGAGGTCAGAAATGAACGGCTATAAACACGGGTATACAGGCGTTATTGAGCATGCCGTTGCATATGGGTATCGTACTACACAATGTTGTTTGTTGTTTGTTTTTATTTCCGTCTTCATATAAAAATACACACGTTACAAGTTGCATATACATTGCATATACGTACAGAAGAAACGGGGGATTGCCTGTTCAGTCATATTTTCAAAATATGTCTGTTCTTCCACAGGGTTCCGAATTTACAATACAATACGATACATGAATAATACACTGTATATACAAAACATAAAAAATAATGAAAATCATATATCGAACTGGTACAGTGAGAGTCAACAATAATCAGAGATAGGTAGAGAAAAGCAGAGCAAGGAAAAGAAAAGAAGAGGAGGAGAACAAACTTACAAAAGAAAAGGCAAGACTCATACACCCCCCTCCCCCCCCCCCCCCACAACAACCAAAAATGGCTGTTACATTTGGTACTCCATTGAGTCCTTTTTTTACCATAATGCTTTATCTAGATAATCAGATAATGACATTTTAAAAGATCTTAAAGTTGATGCGTTACGAATTTCCTTGAGCAATATTGATATTCCCCTGTATTAAAAAAAACAACAACAACAGTCATTGTACAGTTATTAGAATTTGGCTTTGGAAGATTCAAATTCTGATTTGAACGCAGTGAATAATTAAGAAATCTTCTAGAAACATTATCAGACTTGTAATTAGGGAGAAAATTCTGCAATATCTTATAAATCATCATACTCATATTGTTTTTATATCGGTATTCAAGAGATTCCCAGCCCAAAATATCATGAATATGTTGAGTAGAAACAAAAGAATATGGCTTTACTCTCATAATCAAACGGCCCGCTCTATTCTGTAGCTTTTGAAGGGCTGACAGAGAACCTTGTGGAGCGGAATACCAGATAACGTTTCCGTAATAAAATGTGGAAGAATGGATTTATATATGAAATTCAAATTTGATTCATTTACAACATGTTCCAAGAACACCAATCAGTCTACTGATTTTCTGGAACATTTTATCTACATGAATATTCCATTTCAACTCAGCGTCGATATGAATTCCAAGATATTTTATCGTTTCAACATTTCGAATCTGGGTATTTTTTTTTATTTTTACATCTAGTGTATTATGAGAGCATAAATCTCGTACCAAAAAGCATATTGATGGTCTTTGAATAATTGACCAACAGTTTGTTCTGTGACATCCACTGATCCAAAACTTTTGTTTAAAATGAACTCCAAAACTTTAACATCTTTGTTGGAGTAGTAAATGACTGTATCATTCACATAAAGATGAACACGACATGACTGGAAAATATGAGGCAGGTCATTAATGAAAACACACAACAGTAGAGGGCCACGAAGAGAGCTCTAGGGCACGCCAAGAGTGAGTACATTTCATCAGACAATGCGTTGTTGACCTTAGTCACTATCCTCCTGCCCGTCAGATAACTCTTAAACCACTGAAGTGTACCTCCATTTATGCCAGTTCTCGACAACTTGTCTAAAATTACATTGTGGTCGACAGTGTCAAACGCTTTCCTTTGGTCGACGAATATCGCCCCAGTATATTCACCTTCATCCATGGCCAAAAGCCATTCATCAGCTACCTTTACAAGGGCAGTTACAGTGGAATGATTTGCCCTGAATCCAGACTAAACCGGTGTTAAGACATTGTTCGCATTGAGATGGTGTGATAATTGCAACGAAACTATGCGCTCGAGTAATTTCGAGATACAAGGCAGTAGGGAAATTGGCCTGTAATTATCAGGGTTCGACTTATCTCCTTTTTTATATATCGGAATTACCTCGGCTATTTTCCATTACTCTGTGACAACTCCTTCAATGATAGATTCATTTATCAAATACGTTATAGACTTTCAAAATCTCAACCGATATACCATCAATTCCAGTCGATTTTTTTTTTTCAGTTTGTTGATTTGATGAGACGATGTACTGTTATTTGGCAGAAAAGATTTTAGAACATTCCAGGATTCATTTCTTCCAGAACATTCAGACAATTTATTGATGTAATACTGTTTTTTCGTTTTCCTTATAACATTAGTAACTTTATTTCTCAGCCGTCGATATTCCTTCCACAACTGTTCATTATTTTGTGTAATCGCTTTCTTCTTAACCTTGTCTCTTTCTCTCATCAATTCAAAAATCGATTCATTCAAACAAGGAGAGTATTTCTTACGCATACGCTTTGTCTTTATAGGCATGCGCTTGTTAGGTGACTAGTAAGACCTTTTCTTCCCATTTCTTAACAGCGTCTTCCAAATTAAGGCAAGTTTCAATTTCATTCCAGTCTTGTTCCTTGAGATCTTTACGAAATATATTCCAGTCAATATTTTTTTGACTTTCTGAAGGTTACATAATTGTGGTCATGGGTGGTTAAGCTGTTTGTTTTCCAGTTCATGAAATGGTCGCCCATGCTTGCCTCGAGAACACCTGAGGTTTTTATACAGTCAGTGTTATATGTCAGCATATGATCAATAAGAGTGGCTGTCTCTTCAGCAACTCTGGTGCATTTCGTACTATTTAATTGATAAATCCGTAGATATTATTTATCTGAATACATTTGCTTATATGTGGAGAAAAAGGTTTTCTATAAATATCAACATTTGTATCACCCATGATAAGTGAATGACAGTTGAAATTTCCCATGAATGTTAGCATATCTTCGTACGTACCTAAGACTGCACGTCCAGAATTAGGCGGCCTGTACCAATTCAAAAAAAGAATGGGTTGAGAATTTCTCAATTCGATCGATATTAAGATAGCTTCCAACTCAAATAAAGACCGGTGTTCGAAGACTTTGTAACAAATACTATTCCGAATATAAATGGCTACACCTCCACCATTTCGGTTTCGATCTTTTCTTATAATCGAGTAACCAGGGATTTCTATTTCACTGTTTTGAATCCCTTTATCCAACCTGGTTTCATTGAGAGCGCAAACATAAACATCATTCTGCAGGATGATAGATTTCAACTCATCAAATTTTCTCATTACACTAACAACATTCAGTTGTATACATTTCAAACCTTTTCCACGCAATGACTTGAATTTAAATTCACATCCATATAAACCGTTTCCACCTATTAGGCTTACTCTTTGAGGTTTGCGTTTTGTATTACTACTTGAATCATTTATGCATTTCTCATCATAGAAAGGCAATTGCTTCATCAAGCATTTTGGACACTTCCAGTCGAAAAACTGTTGTGATAAATCGTT
The DNA here is from genome assembly GCF_964275005.1 of Diadema setosum. NCBI lineage: Eukaryota > Metazoa > Echinodermata > Echinoidea > Diadematoida > Diadematidae > Diadema > Diadema setosum. The sequence goes on along the minus strand of NC_092703.1, from coordinate 1,408,234 downwards.
GTAGACATTTAAAGGGATGCTTGCACATGAAATATGCACCCATCTTTCACAATGTGTGCATAAAAGACCCTTTTGATTATTTTGGACACATTTAGAGCACAAAGTACATGGATATTTCTTGCCATTAGCTACAAATTAAAAGAAAAGGTAAAAAAGCACACTCAGCAAGTATGTTGTACAATACTGAACAGGGGTTACCAAAAAGTCATAAACAGTGAAATATGACTAAAAATGCAACAATATTTAGCTGCATCGAATTTAAGACTGTGGTATAATGATGCACTCATTTAGCTAAGAAACTAGCAGTAGTCATTTCAAGTTTAGGTCATTTTCGCACGTGATAGCACGTTTGATCGTCTTGTTTCCTGAGGCTGGCATTAATGCTATGATCCTGCCATCAAACGGCCTTGCTGCGAGAACCTTGGAGCATTGTTTTGTTTCTTGCAGAAGTTCCGCGTTTGCTTTTGTTAAATCTTTCTCGATTGCGATTCTAGATCCCTTCAGCTGGTGGCGTTGACCAATTCTGGCCAATTATTATGGGGCGTGGCTTCTGTTCTTTTCCTTTTGAGCTCCATGTGACGTGATTGTGTCCGGCGTTAGCCTCGGTCTGCTTTCTTCCAATCCGGTGTGAGCACTCTCAAGCTTCTGCATGGAGTGGGACATCAAGCCGGTTATTCACAAGTCTGCAGATGAGTTCATCGGTGTCCTCGTTGGCAAATTCCTCAACGCCAAAAACTCTTAAGCAGTTTCTCCTCGAGTATTGTTCTTGTGCGTTCATTGTCCTCTGTAGGGCTGTAAAGGCATGGTGTTGAGTGTCGACGTCCTTTTTCAGGTGGTAAATTTCTTCGACTTGTGGGCTATTGTGGTTTCTAGTTCCATTATTTTCGCCTCACTTCTTTCATTGCGATAGATCATGTCAATTAGCTCTGCTAGCTCCTTTTGAATGCCTTCACATGCAGCTTTTCGAATTGCATCGAGGAATTTATTGCTTTTGATGAAGGCGTTGAGGGCATTTTCGATGTTAGCGGCCATGTTGTTTCGTTTGCAGTATTGACAGTTTTAGAATGATGCAACCTTCTGAAAATTTGATGAATGAAGCACTCATACACATATATCTAGGTTGCGGTAAGCATTGTTATTCTCACGATCGCTAATGCTGTTGATTTAAGGTTGGAAGAAGGCAGATATCATGACATTCTACGATTCACAGTTGGCTGTCATGTTGAGCATATAGATGGTTCATAGATGATTATCAACATTAAATCATATCGATTGATGATTGTATTCACACTTTCAAACTGATGCACTGGCTGAGGAGGAGTCGAACTATATTCATATCATGGTGAGAGAATCATACATTGTATTCCTTTCGATATCTCAGTTTTGTACTGGTCACTGTCCGTTTAATGTTTCGCGGTATACGTGGTAGAGAGTCCGAGCCGTCACGTTTGGCAATGTCACAAGTCAATTGATCCCGAAGGTGTGTATGGGGCTGAGGGACTCCAATAGACAGCATTTAGTGAGCATTTGCTTGTGACGAAGACCTGATAAAAATGCACTCCAGCTCTATAATCCAGCTCATAACGCCAAACGATGTTTCAATGTCAGCGCGATATTAGTGCATCGTCATATCCCAATAATGACTGAATCGGAGGTGGAATATAGGGCCGAAATCAAAGGTGAATATTAGGCCCAAAATCGCGAGAACTGCTCAGTGTTTTTTTTTTTTTTTTTTTTTTTTTTTATTCGTCCATGTCCTTTCTGTGTACTTTAATTGTTTATTATGAAACTAAACACTACTGAACACGATTTTGATTAGGTTTTGATTAAATTAACTAAAATTATTCACACACACACACACACACACACACAAATAAAATTGTTGGTATGGGTATGAAACTACAAGTTTAACCGGTCTAGGTGGTAAATTAAGGTCCCGTATAGCTGAGTGATGCCATGATAACTTGTTCCCTTCTATTCGAGTCACAGTTAATCCTTACAAACCCGTCATCTTCATACATTATTTGTAATGTATGAATAATGCTGAGAGTTCCAAACGGTGGCTCACGTACGAAAGCAACGGTATAATCACTGACTGGACAGGTCTATGTGTAATACCTCATTTAGAAAGCTGAAAAGCCCGCGAAGGTGTAATGACGCCATAAAAGCGACTCGTCGGTATTGCTCCAATATTATGCCTCTTACCCCCCCCCCCCCCCCTTGACTATTGACTATTGACCAATGAACATCAGGGGCTGATCCAGGAATTCCGTAAAGGGTTTGGGCGCAAACAGTTAAATTTCTGGTGCTACTTACGGGTTTCATCTCGTTTTGTTTCTTATATTTCTTTTGTTTTAAAAAAAAAATTAATAAAGAGTGGGCGCGCGCCCGAGGCGCCCCCTCTGGATCCGCCACTGGAATGTTGACCTGTGTAGATATAACGACAGGTGAATGGAACGGAGAAAATGAGCCGTCTCCTCTGTAGGTACCTGATGGAAGCAACAGAAATTGTTGGAGAGGGAAAAAAAAACTTTTCACGATTTTAAACAAAATATTGACCCGACATCTCTCATGAGCTCGCGGGTGTAGCCTGAAAGGCATTGCGGGTAAAAATCCCGGAATTAAATTTCAGAAATTTGAATAACATGATATTTGCTGCTCCATTTTGCGCCAAATGTTTTTTACCCGAGCCACCAGATAACAAATCAGCAAAGGAAGGAGAGAGAAAGGAGGAAGAGAGGCAAAAATAATGAGGAAAGGGAATAGATAGAAAGGTTTAGGGGAATGGAACGGTAAAAATTTAGATGTATCTTACCTGTAAAGTCCTATAAATAGCAAAGATACAGACGAAATAAATCAAATAACATTCAGTTTAAATCATGATTTGGCAATCCGAGTTCATGAATGCTTCGTGTGTAGGCCCTACTTTCAGTATTGGTCATGAGTAAACTTCAATCATTTTCTAGGCAGTTACTTACCTAGATATCTGAACGTATAACACGCAAAATATTTCATGATTAACACTTAATGGACTGGTGCGAGAGACTAAGCAAAGATACAAAGTCTGAACACCTTTACTGATCGAACCTACAGTCCCCAATAGAAGACAAGAGCCAGACAGAGGCTCGCCTCAAGCCTTGTTCTGACTCTAGAAGCTCTAGAAGCTTGACCGCGCAGGGAAGATGTGACCTCGTCCGCCGGTATTTAATATTCATTGTCTATGAGTATTATAGTCCTGACGTATATTGCTTATGGCATGATTGAATCCTGCAGTGTAATAGGCCCTATCGTTTGCAATTCGACGCTCAAATTCCACCAAATGAATATTCCGACTTCTTCCTACCACTCGTTGGTGTATTGTGGACGCGATTGTATTGTGTTCCACTGTCCCGACCACCTCGCTCATCAGCTCCCTCCTGCTATACAATTCATATCTCGAAACAACAGCTTACACACACTTACAGAAGGTGAATGAAAGATTGAACGTGATTACCATTTCACTTTAGACAACTGTATCAGTTTCTCAAGAATTTGCTACTTAAAAACACACACACACACACACACACACATACACACACTTTTTAACCCATGATGTGAGTAAAAAAAGAATTAAAAGTAAAGAGCTATATGTGCCTATCATGAGCAATTCAGTATTTATTTGCCACGAATGTATGTATTTGTTTTGTGACATTCCAACCTCATACAAATTGTTAATGTCCTACGTTACAATAAATTTGTATTATTTGGATATGGAAATAAATGAAATGAAATGAAATGAAATGTTATGTGCTCAGTGTAATTGCAAGGTGCAAATTTATAGGCAAATTTAGGTTCATCATCTGCAATAAAAATCAAACAAATAGTAAATGTTTCATCAAAACCTGACGTAACACAAGCGAAGCCACAATTTCTTTTTTTTTTTTTTAATTTCCCGTGTTGTTATAACGCAGTGATACGAGAAAATTGTAGAACAGTACATATGATTAAAATCGGGCTATTTTCTGAATTCTTATCGTGTTTGGTGATAATAATGCTCGTTTATTTGTTTAGGTTTTTGTTTTGCTTTGTTTTGTTTTGCTTTGCTTTTTGCTGTTTTTATTTTTACTAATATAACATTATTATGTTCCAGAAAAGTTAGAATCAATCCTTGGAAACGTTCAGATATTAACGATCTTGTTGATACGTCCTTCTTACACCAAACAGGATATTACTGTTGTGTACAACAGAGTGCCGAAGTGTGGCAGTCGGACCTTGCTCCAAGTCGTGGAATGGCTTGCCAAGAAAAATGGAATCCATGGCCCGGTTTCCCTGGCACTAACAACAAACGAGGTATCCCCTCTCTGTATAGCAGGTTACCTTCGTTTCACATTTTTAGAATGTGAAGCTTTTACGATTTTTGAAGGACGAGTTCACCCAAAATTATAAATATGTGCTGCAGCGATGATTGCGCAGGAAATTTGATAATTCATAACTTTTAAACGGATTGTCTGATTTTCCTCAAACTTTCTCTGATGTGTTGTACTAAAATCGCTGTATTTACCCCCAGAATTTAGATGAATGCAGTGTGAATATTAATGAATTGATATTAAGACAATTATCATTTAGACAATGGAGAGCAAGCTAGAGAGGGGGTAGAAATAAAGAGAAATGAATAATGAATGATATCAATTTTTTGCTAAAAGTTTCTGGCGGTTCAGTGACAAGTTACAAAAATGTCACTCCAGTACGGTATAGATCATCTTAAGACAACGGCCAATCATTTTTAACTTAGAATTTACACGCAAATTTAGTTGGGAACACCGCTTGATAGTCAGTCACCACATAGAATGCAAGCTGTAAAAAGGAACAAAAGCGCGAGAAAAGCTTTCATTGTACCACGGGATTAGACGATTAATTTTATCGATTAGTGCGTTTGAGCGGAATATGCGAAGTTGGCATGCCGCCGACTGAGTGGGACGTGCGAACATGGCACATAAAGAGTTAAAATCAAAGACTGCTTCATAGTAATTTAAATAGACATAGTGTTTCTCTATAAAACTGTTTTGTACCACTGAGGCAGAATGTACACGATATGAATTATTTCGAAGGTCACTTCTGTTTAAAGGATGTGAAACGTCATGGTAACATCCTGGTGACCAACGAGGTTACCCTGGCAAAAAAAAAAAAATAGTTACAGAATAAAAACAAAAAATGACACTAGATATATTCATACTACTCTCTTCATTACATGGAATTATAATGATTTACATCTCCCCTGTATAATAAGTGTGTGATAAGTGGGTTCGCACCACACAATTCTAATTTGATAAAGTCGTCAACAATGAACACAATGCTGAACACTAGAAATTTTCCAAAGTGGTAATTTTGGGGAAATAAAAGTCCTTCTGTCCTAGAACATTTCGAATTAAATAAATTTTTGACTAAGAAAATGTTTAAAGAATCAAGTTGATTGGGTGTTTCGAATAGTTCTCGAACTATTTCTTCTTTAGCCAAAACTAAGGTGAAAACTTAATGATTGTAATGAAAGAATGAAGAAGATTTTCACCGTTTTTATGATACTAGTCAATGTACCCGTGGAGTGCCAGAAATCCTTTATGGGGATTCCCCCAGAAATGGTCAAGGTCACTGGGGCAACGGAGGTCAAATAACTGTTTTGCGCTACTCCTTGGTCCGATCTTGGCCAAACTTGCTGGAAGCATAAGTAGGCCTACACCTGGGAAATCCCCATTGAGGATATTTCTGGGGGAATCCCCATATAAGTAGGCCTACATAGCGCCCTCTGTCGGGTGTCTCATTATTGCAGCTGACGAAGATTAGAAGTTATTTGACCTTTGACCCCAGTGACCTTGACCTTTCCAAAAATGAACCCCTTAAGGGCAATTTCGCGGTCATTCTGCATCCACCCATTAAGTTTAATGGAGATAGGACCAAGGACCTGGGAGGAGTAGAGGAACAAACAGACAGACAAACGTTGCTCGAATTATAGTATGATGTTTTCATGGCAGAATAATGCTGGGTTAATCAAGCATCATTGGATACACACACAAACACATTATATGTATGTATATATATATATATAAGAAACAAAACTGGAACAAAGTTCATGCTGTATTCACCAACGGTTTATTTCTGCTCACAAATTTTCGAGCGTCTCGCTGCCCTTTCTCAAGTGATAGATACTCAACACTTGATCAACACTTGAGAAAGGGCGGGGAGACACACGAAAATTTGTGTGAAGAAATAAACCGTTGGTTATGACTAATATTATTATTATTGTAGAATTATCAAATTGTATACAACACGTGATATCACAAAAAGGAATGAAAGTACACATTTACTCAAAAAGCTGCAGATTGGAAGATGGGAAAATAATGACAGAAGAAAGAGAGAGAAAGAGAGAGGTGAGGTATTAAAGGTAATGATTAAATAGCTTCAGAGATAATAGATCATGAACAGATTCTTGGAGTCAGATTTTTTGAAAAGCGATATAAACAACAAATGAGGAGAAGCAAAACAATGAATCAAAACAGCTCCTAGCGTCTATCGAGCTTCCCTCTGAGTAAATGCTAAATATCATACTGTTATCATAGTATAATGGCTTTTACCTTGACCACAGTCTCGACTCCCGCTCTTCACCCGAACTGTGGAAGGGGTCAAGTCGAAGACCAAAGCGTTTATAGAGGGCCATGTCCATTACCACGGATTTGACAAGTAAGTCACACTACATTGATTTATACTGCAGCAAGATCTCACTTCCATCGACGAAACAGTACATATCAATCTGTCAATCATCCAGACAAACCCATGCGAAACTCCGTAATAAATTTACATTTTTTTTTACCCAAAGGAGCACTTTATTGTCTAATGTTATCAAAAATATTTCTCTAAAGTTTTCACAATAACAGTATTTTGACAAGTTTACTTCAAGTTGGACATAGACTCTTTAAATCAGATTTGTTTTTTGTTTTTTTAATATCAGTAGAATCCATTAAGATCCTTCATCGTGTTTAACGCTGGAAGAATACCTCCGTGCAAAATCTTCTGACTGCCTCCCGAAACAGTAATCTATTTCTGAGCCTTTATTTCCAATTATCCCATCTTTGGTCTCGTAATTGTGATACTGTGCCTTAAACAAAGCCTAAATCACAGTCTCGAAAACATTCATCATTTTCCGCGGTTTGATTATTCCTGTTGATAATAAGACACCAAAGATAAAACAGAGGCGTGTGAAGAGTACCATCTCATACTTTGAACTTATAAATTTGTAATTGTATGGATTATAATTCAAGAGGCTCATTTTTAACTCTTGGGAAGGCATCACTTCAAGTTGTGCACATCATTTCTTGGTGTTCCTTTGCATCTGTTTCTAGGAAACAAGTCTACTTCATCAACATTATCCGTGACCCGTTGGATCTTCTGGTCTCCAGCTTCTACTTCACTCGCCATGGAGACGGGCTGTTGACGGACAAAGCGATGGCTGCGATGATAAAACGGGTAAAACCGGAAGTCATTAACGAGGTGAGAGGCCAATCCGAGGTCATACCTGGTTAACATACCTTGTGGTGGGCATTAAAGTTATACAGAACTTATTTGCCCCTCTGCTGCTCCATCATCTGGATACGGTGACTAACAAACTTTTGTTTTTTGTGCTGTGCGGTTTTAGTGAGAACATGGGCATAAACATTGTTGTTCGAGTTGTATTTGTCCTTTTTTTGACTTCCATGCTTTCTCCAAGTTGGATTTGAAAGAGTTGAGTGATGTACTGTTTACCAGTGTAGAATCCGGGAGATTTTTTGTTATTCCATTCCGTGATGATGTGCTGTGAGAAGGCATTCTGACCGCTTTTGAGTTTTGCATCTGTTTTTCGTCACCTTGTACTTGTGCCCTCTACTCCTGTTGTCAGTTCTCAAGTTGAAAAACTTGCTTAGTGTAATGTCTTCCAGCCCATTCATAATCTTGAACGTTTGGATAACATCTGTTCTGTGTCTGCGGTAACTTAATGAAGGTAATTTCAGTTCTGCTAGTCTCTCCGGATATGTGAGATTTCTGAGGTTAGGTATTGACTTGGTTGCTCGTCTTTGGACTTTATCTTCTATGTATCCCTTTTCAAACAAGGTGCCATATCTGGGAGCAATACTCAAGTGATGGGCGTACACTGTAAAAACATCGGTGTTAGATTTAACACCATGGTTGTTAAATCTAACACCGATCAAACTTCAATAGAGGACCACACCCACAGGTGTAGAAAATGTATTGTGACGGTGTTAAAAAAAAAGTGTTCGCCTGGCACTTCGTGGTGTTAATTTGACACTGTGGCTGGTGATATTTTTGACACTGCGCTAGAGTTAATTCAATAATGACACCGCATTGTGTTGATTTGATATTGGTGGTGTTAATTTCATTGGTATAACACCCGTCCAGCTTCAATAGGAGACCACACCCAACTGGTGTTACTGTGGTGTAAATGTATTTACAGATTTTTTTCAAAAATCAAGTACTTTATCGGAAAATTCTTTATCGTCTTGTTGAAGTTCAAAATTAACAAGAAGTGCAGTAACTAAGGAACTATTCAAAAAAAAAATTTTAAATTTTGAAATGACACCCGAAGGTGTTAATCTAACACCATGAATGAGCACCGGAAATTTAACACCAGCTCGATGTTTCATATTTAACACCGGACTTTTTGCAGTGTATACTAGACCTATAGATTAAGTAGAGTGGGATCCCACCTCCCTGGTTGAGTAAATGATCGTTCGTCTGGTAAAGAAAATGATCGTTCGTCTAGTGAAGAAAATGATCGTTTGATAATTCCCATCTTACGATTTGAACTTGCTGTGATGTTGTCTACATGAGTTGAGAATTTCAGCTGATTGTCGAACGTGACACCTATAGATTCTTCTCAGTGGTAGAAGATGAGATGAAGGGACCTTGAGATGTAAGACTGTAGTCAAAATATGGGTTATTCCTCCCATAATGAACCACATTGCATTTGTCTGTATTGAAAGGTAACTTCCATGTGTCTGCCCATTTGCTCAGGTTTTCAAGATCTCTTTGCAGGGTCGTGTGGTCACTGATGTTGTTCACCACAGAGTAGAGTTTGGTGTCGTCGGCAAAGAGTTTAACTGTCGTCGTTGGCACACCAATGATGTCAGGCAGATCGTAATGTAAATGAGAAATAACTCCGGTCCAAGAATGCTGCCCTGTGGTATGCCACTCGTTACATGGGTTGGTTTAGACGAAGTTCCATTAACTACTACTAGTTGTTGACGATTCTGCAAGTGTGATTTGATCCATTTGAGACGAATTATGAATCGAAGAACTGGAATTTAACTTACGTTTTTGGCAACGTTTCGCTGATTAATCACAATCAGCTTCATCTGGCATCCTTCCAGAAGAAGGCTGGTCGTTATATACGTGAAGCTGTGTAGGAACGTCACGCAAGGGTGCACTACCTGTGCGTGACAGACGACTTGGAATATCACGGACTGCCCGGTCCCACGTATGTGACAAGTTGAACCGTAAGCCCCCTTCTTGTTCAGTTTAGGTTCCTCCACTCGTTCCCAAATGGCCTCTTTAACACCGCGCTTGAACCAATTGGCTTCCCTGTCTAAAATGACCACATCTTTGTGTTAAATGAGTGGCCTTTCTCTTTTAGATGTGTGTATACCGCTGAGTCAGGGTTGAAATCCACACTGCTAGGCCTTCTGTGTTGACTCATACGGGCTTTGAGGGATTGTTGGGTTTCCCCGATGTAAAAGTCCTGACAGTCTTCCTGTTCGCACCTCACCCCGTATACCAGATTCCTCTGTTTTTCTTTTGAAATCTTGTCCTTCACATGTACCAGCTTTTTCCGTAGCGAGTTGTGGGGTTTAAAGGTGGTGGAGATTCCATGCTTTAATTCCAAAGACCCTTTTGATCTTTTCAGAAAGATCATATATGTATGGGATGGTGATGGTGATTTACCTTGTGCGACTGGAGCTAGTGCCACTTCTTTGGGCGGATTTATTGCCAGTTCGTTTGGGACTCTCGGCTTTGGAGAACGACCAATCCGGATATCCACATCTAGCTAGTGCCTGTTTTGTGTCACCCTTTTCTTTGGCTCTTTCGGTTGGATCTTGTACCACCAAGTCTGCTCTATGGAAGAGTGTTCTGATGACTGACAGTTTATGTACAAGCGGGTGATGGGAGTTGAAATGAAGGTACTGGTTGGTATGGGTGGGCTTGCGGTATACCGTTGTATATACTACACAGCTTCACGTATATAACGACCAGCCTTCTTCTGGAAGGATGCCAGATGAAGCTGATTGTGATTAATCAGCGAAACGTTGCCAAAAACGTAAGTTAAATTCCAGTTCTTCGATTCATAATTCGTCTCAAATCTACATCGACTGGATGAATAATAACTTTCATCAACATATTCGACACGAATATGGTCAGGATTGTGTGAAGTTGTGTAGGAACCATGAAAAGACGGCAAGGAAAATCGCGAATTTTCGGAACCACCTTCGTTTCAATCTAAGGTGCGCTCACAACGCCATCATTCCCAAAAGCGTACAGTTCAAGAGTAATGTTCGTGGGCACAATGCGGACAACATTTTGAGAATTGCGGAAAAGAAGTTATTAAATGAAAGAATCAGACACGTCAACTATAGACTGGATGTTCTGCAACATAAACAGGACGGATTACAGAAGGAAATTCAGGATAAATTTCCCCCAGAAGTGGCTAAGAAAATCGCCGATTACACTGCACATGCGCAGTTAGCACAACACACTCGCACGAAACAGCGCCATATTGAAAAGTTTTCTAGGCTACGTGAAACATATACATCGCGGGCAGATAACGACAATAATTGGAGGAGCCGTGATTCAACTGGATCCGGAGATCAGGAATCGAACAATTGGGTAAGAAATTCATCTTCGAGAGATTTATCCGAGCATGAAACATCCGTCTTGAGTAAAGGATTGAACTATGCTGTGACTCCTAAACAATTACCAGTGTCTGAGTTGATTACAGCCACGGAATCAGCAATCAGACAGGGACAGTTCAAGCCGGCAGAGGCCGATGAGATACGGCATGATGTCAGTAGCCTGATTAGCCGCGCCGAGCTACCCAAACAAAACATCACTAAACACGAACAAAAAGCACTTGAAGACTTAGCAAAAGATGAGAAAGTTGTTATAGTTCCTGCAGATAAAGGAAGATGCGTGGTTGTGCTGGACAAAAAGGATTATGTGGACAAATGCCATAAGCTCCTCGAGGATGATAAGACCTACAAGAAAATTTGATACAATCCCACCAATGGATACAGGAAAACAGTTCATGCTCTTGTCAATAAGTTACACAAGGAAGGCGGTATAAGTGACGAACAAAAGAGATTGCTCACTCCACCGACGGAGCCGGCGGTACCACCGTTTTATGGACTCCCTAAAGTGCATAAACCGGAACCGATCCCGGTGCGACCGATAGTAAGCAGCATTGACTCGGTCACCTATCGTCTGGCCAAACACTTGGCTAAGAATTTGGGACCTTTAGTAGGGATTTCACTCCATCACGTCAAGAACACACAAGATTTTGTAGACAAGATCTCTCAGATCACATTGGAAGATGACGAGACCATAGTTTCTTACGATGTGAGTGCGTTATTTACCTCTATTCCCCCTGCAGAAGCCATACAAGTTGTTAAGAAAAACTTGGAGAACGACAGCCATTTAAAAGACCGCACCAAGTTATCTGTTGACCAGATAGTGGAGTCAGTGAGTGTGTGTTTAAACACCACATACTTCTCATTCCAAGACCAGCACTACATTCAAAAACATGGCTGTGCTATGGGATCCCCCATCTCACCTATAGTCGCTAATCTGTATATGCAGGACTTTGAAACAATAGCCTTGAAATCATACACAGGATCTAAACCTCGGGTTTGGCTGAGGTATGTGGACGACACTTTCGTCATTGTGAAGAAACAGGAGACGCAGAAATTCTTTCAACACATAAACACTTGTGATCCGAACATTTCATTCACAACCGAAGAGTGTAAGGACCAGAAACTGGCCTTCCTGGATGTTGAAGTACACATTTCATCGGATGGTTCATTGGATACAACGGTATACCGCAAGCCCACCCATACCAACCAGTACCTTCATTTCAACTCCCATCACCCGCTTGTACATAAACTGTCAGTCATCAGAACACTCTTCCATAGAGCAGACTTGGTGGTACAAGATCCAACCGAAAGAGCCAAAGAAAAGGGTGACACAAAACAGGCACTAGCTAGATGTGGATATCCGGATTGGTCGTTCTCCAAAGCCGAGAGTCCCAAGCGAACTGGCAATAAATCCGCCCAAAGAAGTGGCACTAGCTCCAGTCACACAAGGGAAATCACCATCACCATCCCATACATATATGATCTTTCTGAAAAGATCAAAAGGGTCTTTGGAAAGCATGGAATCTCCACCACCTTTAAACCCCACAACTCGCTACGGAAAAAGCTGGTACATGTGAAGGACAAGATTTCAAAAGAAAAACAGAGGAATCTGGTATACGGGGTGAGGTGCGAACAGGAAGACTGTCAGGACTTTTACATCGGGGAAACCCAACAATCCCTCAAAGCCCGTATGAGTCAACACAGAAGGCCTAGCAGTGTGGATTTCAACCCTGACTCAGCGGTATACACACATCTAAAAGAGAAAGGCCACTCATTTAACACAAAAGACGTGGTCATTTTAGACAGGGAAGCCAATTGGTTCAAGCGCGGTGTTAAAGAGGCCATTTGGGAACGAGTGGAGGAACCTAAACTGAACAAGAAGGGGGCTTACGGTTCAACTTGTCACATACGTGGGACCGGGCAGTCCGTGATATTCCAAGTCGTCTGTCACGCACAGGTAGTGCACCCTTGCGTGACGTTCCTACACAGCTTCACGTATATAACGACCAGCCTTCTTCTGGAAGGATGCCAGATAAAGCTGATTGTGATTAATCAGCGAAACGTTGCCAAAAACGTAAGTTAAATTCCAGTTCTTCGATTCATAATTCGTCTCAAATCTACATCGACTGGATGAATAATAACTTTCATCAACATATGATTTGATCCAATTCCCTAATTTTCCTCTGATACCTTAGGCATAGATTTTAGATTGAAGCCTTTGGTGCGGGACGCTGTCGAAGGCTTTTTTGTAGTCTAGGTATATACAGTCAATGGAGTTGTTGCTGTCTAACGCTTGCGTCAATTCTTCTGATACATCCAGTAATTGAGTAGGACACGATCTTCCTTTACGAAATTCATGTTGATGGTAGCTGATGGATATCATGTGTCTGTTTACCTCGTCTTGGACGATCTTTTCCATGACTTTGCAAATAGTACTAGGGTGAGAGTCATCCAGGCCTGTCGAGTGTGATTTTGCGCTCAGCGGGTATAGTATAGCCTTTTGTCAAGGCCTTCTCGCTCTATGCAGTCCGACTTGAGAATACCTGAGCTCACATCGTTCGTCCCATTCGCTCACCACCGTTCAGCGAAAGGGCTTTGGCGAAAGGCTACGGGTAAAGAGGTAGGTAAAGGTTAGGCTGTTGACAGTCTCGTGACCTACATTCTCTGAGAATCCCAGATCGAGAGTTGAGACGAAATACAGTGCTCACGTAATTGTTTCTTCTGTTTTCAATTGTAGGTGCCTTCGTGTGTTAAAAAAGAAAAGGAGTAGACTCGAAAGAAGAAACTCACAAGCTCATTGCACTTGAAAGGAGATTCAGTAATATTAATAACATGGACAGGAAGGGTGAATGCAGATAAAGACATTCTTTTAGTTATTTTCATCAGTTTTCTGGCACGTGATAGGTTGCCCAAGATTTTTGTTTTCCTCATGCCTGATTCATTCCGTCAGTCTTCATGATTAATCTATCAAAATTTAATTTTAATACAAAGTTTGGCACGTAGAGCTGAACAAGACTCATTAATTTCAGGCACTTCCGGGGGTAATTAGGATTTATCATTTACACACAAGATGAGTCCATGCATAAGCTACAATTTCCCATGAAAAACTGAATTTGGCCAAAAATTGGACTTGGGTCGTTCTTATATTCATATACTCAATTAGATACCAGTACATCAATATAAATCAACATATTAGAATTCGTGATGAATTTGTGACGACCAGAGCCTTCTATTACAGAGTTTGGCCAACCCTGTTATGTTTTTTTTGTTGTTGTTTTTTTTTTTTTTTTTTTTTTTTTTTTTTTTTTGCTGTAATGGGCGAGCGAAGCGAGCCCAGCCGAGCGCGACACCTCGCGCAACCCCACTCAGCTGGGCTCTCTTCACCATACAACGAGAGGGCCTTGACAAAAGGCTATGGTGACGACGACACTCTCTCTCTCTCCCTCTCTCTCTCTCTTCCTTTTTCTGTCTCCCTTTCTCTCACACAAACACGCATACACATACACTCGCACATTCTCTCTCTCTTCTACATATTCTTCTTTTGTTATTTTTTTAATTTCGTCTTTCTTGTTTTTTTTTTATCTATTCGAAGACATTTGATGAGTGTGTCCGCCAGAATCGCCTCTCGTGCACAGGACCCAGGGCATTGAGTCGCATCATGGGGTTCTTTTGCGGCCATCATCCAGACTGTTGGTGAGAATCAAAGACATACTTACCCCACCATTCCTTTTCCAACTGAGCCATAAAAGGTCAATATTATTGTCCCTACCGCGTGTACACACAGTGAACTAGTTCGACCTATAACACGTTTATAAGGACGTTGAATTAACCCTTTAAAGGGATGGTACAGTATTGGTGGTGAGGAAAATTAGGCTTTTAACTTATTGCGAGATACATTGTACCAAGAAAAAAACTTATGTTATAGTACAGAGAATACCATTTTAAGAGGAATTCAAAGTTTATTTGATGAAAATCGCGTTTGGAATGACTGAAGCATCCAAAAACAAAGTAAAACAAAGCTGTCGTAATAAAGTGTGAGTCCCACACTTTATTAGAATCGCTCTTTTTTGGATATCTCAGCCATTTCAAAACCAATTTTCATCAAATAAACGTTGAATTCCTCGAAGAATTACAATACGTCATGCTCTTTCATATTTCATAAGAGGTTTCTCATTATCTCACCAAAAAATGTTAGAAACCTGAAATTAGGTCTTAACCAAAACTATACCATCCCTTTAAGAAATTTCTTTGGTCAGTTATCTCGATTATATATTATGGATGACAAAAGATGACAGAAAAGGATTATAACAGATATGATGCCTTGTTGTGCCGAAAGATCAGTGAAAGGATATTTTAACATTCACACTTTCCATCAGCTAATAAAGGTAATACTATTATTCTTTTGTTACCACAGTAGTAGCTAAAAAAATTATCAAGATTAGTTTGTAATATTCTGTGTGAAGAATATTGTTTTTGTCATGTAAAGCAATTTAACATGAGTGTCTTTTGTGCTTAATGACTACATGATTATACTTTATATCGTAGGAAACCAACGAAGTGGACGTTAGACGAAGCTAAAAGAAATCTCGACCAATACACTCTCGTCGGTCTGGTGGAGGAGTATAATCTGACGATGAGGGCGCTAGAGTTTCTCTTTCCGTTCATGTTCTCTGGCATGGTGAAGACGTACACGAAGCTGAACAACCAGACTGGTAGGCCAAACAGATGATCACCGGGGATATAGTGGGTCATAAATTTGAAGAGACTCAAACTCTCCTGCTTCGAGACCATTTGACGTAAACTTATCCCCTTTGTCACGGTCCGGTTGCGGGCCGACAGTAAATCAAAAGGGGTTAGAACTTATTTGTGGACGATCAACACAACAAACGGACTAAGACAAATACACACTTGTAACTTCAAATTAAAGCACGTTAATCAAAGCTTAATGAATTCTGAGTTACAGGGTAAATGGTTTATAAAGCTTGACGGAATTGACTTTTGTTTTACATGCTTTATCATTAAGTGAAATTTCATTTCATTTAATGAATAAATAGGCAAAATATGGCCAACATTATGATAACGTTCAAAATAAATCTTCAGATTGCTCAGCAAGACGGCGGCGTCGAACATCGACTATCAAAGGCACAAGTGCACCTGTGGAATTCTTTTGTACATCAATAGAATTCTGACAACGGTGTGAATAATTACAGCCAGTTGGAACTCCCTGTATAAAACCTCCTTGGTATCAGCGATACACCTATACCGGCATCTAATTTACATAATATCGCCATGGTAACACGCACCATGAAAGGATAGATTAGAAGGGGGTAGGTTCCAGGTGGTCGCCGCTTAAACATGCGGTGCACCTGTGCTGGTTGTCACCCGCGAAAAGAAAATAGAACCGATTTAAGCATCTTTTGCTGAGGAAAAATCAAACAAAGCTGAGGAGGTAAAATAAATGGCAATTTCCAACTTACTTGCGACACCCTTTGAATTTACCCCCTCCGACCTGAGTGTCTGCCGCACAACATAATTATTATGCTTAAAGACGAAATTCATCCGAAAATGAAATGAGCTCCCAAAAGAAAGAGAAAAAAGTCTACAGAACTTTCCAAAACGTAACAGAAATAACAAAAATCTGATAAGAAATAAGAAAAACACGACATTTTGAAGTTTTACTTTTTTTAAAAGCATTTCGTGGCCATGCAGTCCTTGCGAATATTCAAAATGAACGAATTGATTGTATGCCCTTACAATAAACTATTTATCATTTTATTGTCGAGCCCACCGGAGGTGAGGGGAGACTAAAGGATCGCCTTGCAGCGTCTGTCCGTCCGTCGTCCGTCGTCTGTCCGTAACGCTACAAAAACTTCAATAACTCTTTACTCTGGGCTCCAATTGCAATCAAACTTGGAGGGAAGAGGGGTCATACAAAGTTTCACATTTTACCATATACGAAGGTCACCTCAAGGTCAAAGCTCACAGGCAGGGGTCAATGAACTTTTAGAGCCCAATGTTAAGTTTTTATGTCGCGTTTCTATTATGGGTCATAACTTTTGATCCATAACTCCATTTGTGACTAAACTTGGATGGTAGATGTCCCTTGGGGAGTGGATGATCACCTCAAGGTCAAAGCTCACAGGCAGGGGTCAATGAACTTTTAGAGCCCAATGTTAAATTTTTATGGCGCGTTTCTATTATGGGTCATAACCTTTGATCCATAGGTCTGTTTGTGACCAAACTTGGATGGTAGATGTCCATTGGGGAGTGGATGGTCACCACAAGGTCAAAGGTCACAGGCAGGGGTCAACGAACTTTAAGGGCCCAATGTTAAGTTTTTATGGCACGTTTCTCTTTTTGGCATAAATTTTTATCCTTTTATATCTCTTTTAATCTGGTATATTTCTTTTTTTTTTATCTGTTATATCTCATTCGCGTGCAATTTCTTGTACGCGAATGGGCGAGATACATTATGGCACTTACCTTGTTGTGAAATTCGTGGGAAAATGATATTTTCAGCTAATACAGGTAAAAGCGTAAATTATGCCCATAACAAAATATATCTGATGTGATATTTCTTCTCTTTTATTTTGGGTGGTTTTAAGACCAGTTTTATATTTATTCAACTGAAACATGAGATTTTGCCTTTTCTGTATATAAAATGATTGCATAAAGTCCTTATGGCCTTTTGAGACTGCAGTTTAGAGAGCATGAGGAATAACGATCTCACATGAATCATCAAGGAAAAATGGATGACTGAGGAAATGTAATTGTTCGGTGTTCATTGTTACATCAGCAATGAAGATAAACCTTTAAAAAAAACCAAAAAAAAAAAACCTTTGTCAAATCCTTTCAGGAATGAGAGATTTAATTGGCAAATTTCGTTGCAAGCACACACACCCACTCTCTTTGATGTATTCCTCTGTTATGCGAAGTAAGCAATAGTTTAATACAATATAAAATCAAGTGGTATCTTCAAGATTGATAGTGACACAGGTTGTAGTTTGATGACAAAGAGTGTTATTACTCAACATTCGCTTACGGTTGAGTTTTATTTACATGTTGAGCTTCCATCCTTGTGCTGGGTAGGTCGATGAGTCATATTTCATTCATTTAACACTCTAAACATCCAGATTTCCGCTCTAAGGTGCAAACCAGCCATCATGTTCCCCCGTCACCCTGGACGGTCACCACCATGCGGAAACGCCTGCAGCTCGAGTACGAATTCTACCACTACGCCCGAGCAAGGTTCTACGCGCTCCTCAAAGAGCTTCATTTTGTCGAACATAATATATCCGTGACACCGGCTGAAGAGGAGGCTAGTCTACTGAAACAAGCAGATTCGGAATATTGCAATAAAACATGTCGGTGACATGTGGACTTAAAAAAGAAGGAACGAAAAGAGTTGTGTCTATAACTGCCTAGATGATTTCCTATATGACCAAACGGGTGTCAGCTGTCTTTGATGAAGGAGATCCTCTCCCATTAAAACTTTTGTGTCGTAAAACTATGACAGAGCAAAGGTAGATGACTAGCAGGTTGAGAAAAAAAAAAGTTATGCTAAGGATTCGAAGTTCGACTATTTTTCGCAATGAAAAGAAAATGGTCATTTTGATGGTGTCGGACTGTGGATGTAAAGTTAGCTACATGACCTTGATGTTCCAAGTAAACTTACAAAATGTATACAATGAGAAAGTTGAGCTGAGAAAGTTAAACTTGCACTCGATATGAAAGTTCACATCGGTGTATGTCACGAGACCGACATGCACGAGTCATACAGCCTATGAGTTATACAGCTTACGAGTCATACAGCTCATTAGTTCGACACTAAGCTAACCAGGCCCACGAGACCGACACATTAAGCCCCGTGTTGTATCTGTCGAACTCGTGGGCTGTTTTACCTATTATAGTGTCGAACTCGTAATGGGCTGTATGATTCGACGTGAGCTGTATGACTCATGGACCTGTTTTCAATGTTGAACTCGTGGGCTGTATGACTCGTGGGTGTCGATGTAGTGGGATGACACCGTTCACATTATACAATAGGCATCTTCCTAGAAGGCTTCCGACTCGAGTAACCACGATAAACTTCTCTCTAAAGTATGCCCTTAGGGCATACATATTTGTACATTGAGAAAAGTCTGTCAGTGGTTCACGAGTTACTTATTTCCTTTTTCTCTTTGATCTTATACAATCCCTGTGTTGTAATATCATTGTGGTTTTCTTCTTTCTTCTTTCTTCCAATATTGGTCATGTGTGTATTCTTTTGTTGTTGTTGTTACGTGAGTATGCTTGTATAATTATGATAATATAGTTTGCTTTTTGTTACCATTTTTCCTGATACTCTACATTTTGGCGATAATTATATAATCATTATATCCAGCGGTTCCAACACAAAAATTTTAAAAATTCATAACTTTTGCATCGATTGTCCAATTTTCCTCAAACTTTCACTGATGTGTTCTATTAATATTGCTGCATTCTCTCAATCCTTATGTTTATGAAGGTGAACTTGTCCTTTAAATTAAAACCATGTAATCATGATCCTGTTTCGTACAAGACGTCTGTAGCTTCGTTTTGATGTATGTCTGTGTGTGTGCGTGTCTGTGTGTTCAGGGGCGGGTCCAGGAATTCCGTAAAAGGAAGGCAAAATAAGAAGGAAATATATATACGTATATATAATATATATCGTCGTCTGCCTGGCAGATGTGACATCATACACTGCAGTAGTCTTCTCATCCAGCGGGATCAGAAATTTTTAGAGCATGTATAGCCTTACGGCCCTTCTGCCGGGCTGGCAACGATATAATTAATATAAATATAAATATATATATATATATATATATATATATATATATATATATATATATATATACACTCAGCAAAAAAGTAAGTTCCTCCCTAACATATTTGGATGTATCGCAAAAAGTATTTTACGGATTTTCATAATTCAAACGGGAATGGATAGGGAATTTCATTACTCATAACATGAATGGCATATCATTGCCACCAAATATTATTATTGGTGTAAAAAAACGCATTTTATGTCAAAAAGCATGGAGAAAAAAGTTGCACTTCAGGCTATATGAAGCATATTGTATACATTTCCTATGTAAGTTAGCAAATGACCTTTTTAAATTGTGCAATTCTCTGGAATTTCTTCACGTACAATGTGCTTCCCTATTAAACAAATGTTATGCATACTTTTTAAACAATAGCCTTTTCAATATGAAAATGTTGGTAGAAGCCATGTGATTTGTAATTTCAATTTGGGTTGATCACATTAATGTGCCTATGGCCATTTTGCATCATGCGCTCAAGTTGTAGATCAGTTTGTTGAGGGAAATGGCATCGAACGTATGGAGTGGCCTGCAAGATAGCCTGACTGTAATCCAGAAGAGAATCTTTGGGATGTCATTAAGCGGCAAGCGAGCAAGAAGGTGAAAGATAACACTTTACTGCAAGAATTTAAGCGCATCTTGCAGAGAGCATGGGCCAACATTGAGCAGTGCCAAGTAAACTTTAGTTAACAGTACGAGGAAGAGATGCCGGCTGGTCATTGAAGCGGATGGTGGACATATCAACTATCAAATACTTCACTGTATGCTCATGAAAAGAAAGAGATAGAGAAATATGCAATCAACCATGCTTAAATGTTCAGAATCATGAGTGATTGTTTGATTATTTGAGTAAAAGTCATTGCAAATCACTTAAGTGCAACTTTTTTTCCATGCATTTTGACATAAAATGCATTTTTTCACACCAATAATGATATCTGGTGGCAATGATTTGCCACTGATGTTATGAGCAATAAAATTCCTTATCCATTTCCGTTTGAATTATGAAAATCGGTAAAACATATCCAAAAATGCTAGGGGGAACTTACTTTTTTTTTGCTGAGTGTATAAATATATAATATATGAGATTAAAACCTAAATTGAATGGCATTAAAACGCTTTATCCTGGCGAGGAAAGCGCATGTTTTTGAAACAAGACACCAAACAGGTTAGTCATCGCATTCTTCATCAGCGACCAGGATGCGATGTGATGTTAGATTAAAAATCCGTTTCTGAAGCAGAACATACACACAAGGGTATACGTCTGCTCCTGGTCGGACGGATTTCAAAACTAACCTGCTTGTGATGGAATGCGTCTAAACTGGTGGTAGTTGTTGCCACAGTGATGGTAACCGCGCAGTTTGTATGTGCGCGTTTGGCGCAGCAACGACGCATCCATGGACTGGTTCCCTCCACGAAGAGCCAAAGATGAAAGGATGAAATCAGTTTAAAAACATGACAAACATGAATCCCTGATAGCTTTTCAATGGACTTACATTGCCAACGTCATGCTCCGATTTACTATCACGAAGATAAACGGTTCAGAGACCCACCTCATCTTGTCTTTCACTGACGCAAACTCACACCTCCGGCCCCCATAGAGACATCCCAGCCTGTAGTTGTGCCTTGTCCGTGATGGAATACTGTATCAGACTTTCCTGATAGTCAACGGTCTTTCCCGTAGTCAATCAGACTTTTCCTGATAGTCAATCAGACTTTACCTGATAGTCAACCAGCCTTTCCTGGTAGTCACTGATCAATAACGAACAGAAGTGCAACTTTTTTTCCATGCATTTTGACATAAAATGCATTTTTTCACACCAATAATGATATCTGGTGGCAATGATTTGCCACTGATGTTATGAGCAATAAAATTCCTTATCCATTTCCGTTTGAATTATGAAAATCGGTAAAACATATCCAAAAATGCTAGGGGGAACTTACTTTTTTTTTGCTGAGTGTATAAATATATAATATATATATATATATATATATATATATATATATATATATATATATATATATATATATTATATCGTTGCCAGAAGGGCCGTAAGGCTATACATGCTCTAAAAATTCCTGATCCCTTCTGCCAGGCAAACGACGATATATATATATATATATATATATATACAGTATATACAGTATGTGTGTGTGTGTGACGGCAGAATGACTCGCAGACGTTGCAGTGATGTTCATTATGGCCTTTATTTCCCAAGCTTTGTGTAACTGTGTAACCAGCCTTTTTCAAGGGCTTTTAAGGCGTAGGGATTTGCTTGCTGTGTGTGGTATATATATATATATATATATATATATATATATATATATATATATATAAATGAAGAAATGAAGAAATAATGAAGAAATAAACCGATGATGCATTTTTGGCTAATAAAGAATGAGTTTATTCGACTCGAATAAACTCATTCTTTATTGGCCAAAAATGCATTACCAGTTTATTTCTTCATTTCTTTGTGGAGACAATACGTAAATTATCCACATGTTCATATATGTGTGTGTATATTATGTGTGTGAGTGTATATATATATATATATATATATATATATATATGAAGAGTTTGTTTGCAAAAACCGATGTCCATATTTGCCAAATGGATATATTTGCGATTAAAAGTCAAAAACAAAGAGAATAATAAGAAAATGTTTGCTTCTTATTTACCATAACTTCAAAAATTTACCAAAGATGTAGTGACCAATATATAATTTAAAAGGTATTATTTCGTACTCTATGACAGAGACCGTACTTCAAAATCTTCAAAAATGGACTTATCGGTTTTTGCAAACAAACTCTTCATATATATATATATATATATATATATATATATATATATATATATATATATAATCGATGCCTCTATTGGGTTTAATCGGCTTTTAAAAAAAAACTGCAATATTGAGTGCAATTTTTTTCGTCTCTCGTGCCACTTCCGAGTTTCATCAGCTCACAAGCAAAAACTAAACAAAACAAAAATGCTGAAAGGTGTTCTGTAATGTCGATGCATGAGTGAAAGTGCGGTTTTTATCATCTCCCAGTCTGCTACGTGCTCGTAACCGCTGCATCAGTCTTTGCCGTTTATTCATTTTTAAGAGGCTGCATGGTAAAATGGCTGCATGTCTTTGCATGTTTCAGATAACTTAATATCGTACAGTTTTGCCATGAAACAAAAAACACATTCAACACCTCTTCCCGCACGGACACGGGGCATGGGGAGCTATTTATAAGCAATGATAATTTCTATAACTTGTAAAGGACTGATGCTACATTGTGGAAGTAAAGTAGATGTAGAGGAAACTCATTTATACACCAGGTCGAGATGGACATGGTGATTAAAAACATCTTGTCCAAGGACGCTAGCACTGGGCGGGATTCGAACTCGGTCCTCCGATCGCGAGTCTTATCCACAGTAATGCCATAGCGCCCCCTTCTGCCCCATTGACCCAGACATTGTACAAGTACCTACATGTTCTTTCTCTTATACCGATCTTATATCGATCACATCAACTACCTATATCTATCTCTCTATCTGTACAACCATGGACCCTATACCGTAGGGTCCATGCTATAATCATGCATCATGATACATGTATACAAGGTTGTATTATCGCCATATCGGCGACTTTGCTTTACATGGTCTTCTCTCTATCTACTTGATCCAGGGAGGTTGGCAGAGGATTCCCACCTCGAGTCCCATGCTTGATCTTTCTACTCATGTAGCAATTAACTTATTAATATCCATACAAATGTATCATGATATTATCTCCGTACCAGCAACTTTGCTTATATATCTCTACCTACTTGATCTATCTAATTATCTAGCAATAAACCTATCACTCTCCCTTTCCCTCTAATTCAAACCAAACTTTTGACACAAACAAGCGTAAACGAAACAAGAACTGAGATGCAGACACACGACACTAGACGCTTACACTGTAAGCTTGGTTTGCCATTCTTGCAATCATGTAGATTTATTTACAACTGATGAGAATATCACCGTACCATTCAACAAATCAAACAATTCTAATTCTGAAGATATTCACAACTTGTCAGTACAGAGAAGGCTCTCATGCCCTTCCGTCAATCCCGCAGGTTACGTACAGTATCCTGGTGTCTGCGAAATCTCGTAATTATATAATGAACGAGACTTTGACGAGGCTTGGGATGGTACGTTTGACATACAAGTAGTGCATCGTGTGAAGAATTCGTGAAAGAATTAGGTGCAACGGAGCGTAACACACGTAGTCCCTATATCTCAATACATTGTATCTATCTACAGAATGTGTAAAGATTCTACACACATTCTTCATTGTGGAAACTACATCTCACGTAGTAAGTTTGCCAAATAGCTGTAGCTCCTACACATAAAGCTACACCAAGTATAGTTGCGTGATTTTTTTTTTCATGTCATAATGTAAAATATGAAATATGAATTCAATATTATCACATATCATTATTGAATGTGACAGTTTTCTGTAATTTCTTTATTTAGCATGTTAACATTGGGATGGCATCCTTAGTGTCATGAAAAAATGTCACATTACAAATGATTTCCCATATTACATGAAAACTTGTTTTGATGATCCAAGTGTATGCAAGGCAGCTAAATAAGTTTGTTGCTTTTTCCTCAGCCGGCAATTTTGAGTAGGCCCAGTGCAAAATACACTGAAAATAGAGTTCCAGTGAAAAGGTATTCCACACGATACCATTGGTGAGAAACTACTTTTGGGATCAACATGCCATTGTCCTGCCCTTTTCACTAATGGATTGTCACAACATTAAGCTAAAAGAAATGAAAGTTTGATTGAAGTTTTGTAAAAAAAAAAACAAGAAATAAAGGAGGATGCATCTGTAATCAAACATATCTGTAAATGGCATACCCATACTAATTAATAATAAGACATGGTGAAGAGTTAGATAGTGGTAGGTTGTAATGATATATAGCTCTGACAATATCCAGTATTAAAAAACATGCAATCTGATAAAGTTTTCTTTATAATCATACATTTCATAGAAATGAAATGATATAATGCATTCTTTCTGAATATAATTTTTCCAAGAAAATTAAATATAGATATGTGATTTCTCAATGAAGGCAAAATATTTGTCGAAGGGCACTTTTGCTCCTTACAGTCAAGGCAGAACAAAACATTGTTTTCTAGCAGGCATTTCTTGCTAGAGAAATTGTTTTATCTCCAAGATATTCACATCCAAAAATAAACATTCAAAAATATAATTGTTATGCATGTGATACAAAACAGATACAGATAGATGGTAACCATAACAACAACAAACAAGAGACCCGCGGGTCTAGCGCTCACCCGAGTATCGCAAGTTCACCTTTCGCGCAATCACTAATCTAAATTATTCACAGCTCTACCAAAATTTCACCAGGCATTCTCAAGTAGAAGATGAAAATGTACAATAAGGGCCCAAATTTTTTAAGATTCCTTAATTATTGGGGATTAGGGCCCCCTGGGGCCCTCTGGGTGGGGCATGGTGCCCATTTTGATAAATTTAGATCCTGACCCCCTAGGGATGCTACCTGCCAAGTTTGACGAAAATCCATCATGAGGTTTTCAGGAAGAAGATGAAAATGTACAATTCAGGCCCCCATTTGGACCTTCCCAACCACCCCCCCCCCCCCCACCCCCACCCATGCCCCCAAGAGGGGCATCCCTGGATCTCCTATGAACAAACTCAAAACTACAGTCATTCATGTACTCACTCATAGTATTATCTTAGCTCTATAACTTCTGATTCTAGAGAAGATTTTTAAAGATTCCTTCATTTTGGGGGTTTGGGCCCCCCTGGGGGCCCCCTGGGTGGGGCATGGTGCCCATTTTAACAAATTGAGATCCTAACCCCTTAGGGATGCTACCTGCCAAGTTTGGTGAAAATGGGTCATGGGGTTCTCAAGAAGAAGATAAAAATGTACAATTTAGGCCCCATTAGGACCCCTCCTCACCCCCCCCCCCCTCCCCTAGGTCCCAAGGGGGGCACCCCTGATTCTGCCATGAACAAACTTGAAACTACAGTCATCAATGTACTAACTTTAACTTAGCTCCATCACTTCTGGTTCTAGAGAAGAACATTAAAGATTCCTTACTTTTGGGGGGTTTTACCCCCCTGGGGGCCCCCTGGGTGGGGCATGGTGCCCATTTTAACAAATTGAGTTCCTAACCCGCTAGGGATGCTACCTGTCAAGTTTGGTGAAAATGGGTCATGGGGGTTCTCAAGAAGAAGATGAAAATGTACAATTTAGGCCTCATTAGAACCCCTCCCCAACCCCTCCCCTGGGTCCCAAGGGGGGCACCCCTGATCCTGCCATGAACAAACTTGAAACTACAGTCATCAATGTACTAACTCATAGTATTAACTTAGCTTTATCACTTCTGGTTCTAGAGAAGAAGATTTTTACAGATTCCTTAAGTTTGGGGGGTTTGGGCCCCCCTGGGGCCCCCTGGGTGGGGCATGGTGCCCATTTTAACAAATTGAGTTCCTAACCCCCTAGGGATGCTACCTGTCAAGTTTGATGAAAATCGGTCCTGGGGTTTTCAAGAAGAAGATGAAAATGTAAAAAGTTTAGGCACGACGGACGACGGACGACGGACGACGCACGCTGGACGACGGACGAAGGGCGATCGCAATAGCTCACTTGAGCCTTTGGCTCAGGTGAGCTAAAAAGTTCTGCATAACAAAGGCACAGCTCCTCTAACTGATCTGCTTGAAATGAGAACAACCCATCACAAGTTCATGAAAATATGTGTAATGGTATGCAACCACACACATTAAAAAGTCACTTTGCAAGACCAATGTCTTTTTATAGGAATTACTGTGCTATGGTGTTACTACAGTACATCACTTCACATCATACTAACTTTATTAACGTGCATACTTTGTTCTACCGTGTTACTTTTTATGAATATGTATCTTCAACATTTCCATTAACACTGAAATAATATTTTCTTCATTTTTTTTTACCAGCATTGTGTTGAAACAATTAAATTTGTGTTGAAACAATGCACACTTGTAGTTTCTGTGGTCTTTAAAGTTCAAAACTTTCTTGCATGTCATTGTTTTTGCCATTTTCATAATAATATACATGAATCAAAATCTGATTATAACAAAGAAATCCCTTTGTCTCAGTAAATATAACAAAACGCCCATGTATTACTAATATGAGTTCAGTGTATTCTGTTGACATCTCTCCTTCATGAATATTCTCTTTGTATGCCTGGTTATGATTATTCAGATTTTAAAACAATACAATCAAAAAGAACACAAAAAGAACAAAAAGAACATTTCTTATCACAACAACCATGTCCATATAAATTAAATTCAAGATAGCTTTTCTTGACAAAAGCAGGACTCCTAAGGCCAGTGAGAAACATGTACACTGCTTATCAAATTAATATTCTTGTGCAAGGTAAAGTGCTGACCAAATTGGTAGAAGAAAAAAAATCCAACAACTGACAGGCAACAAGTCTGTTCTGTACAACATTATTCACACAGTACTTTTTGTTCTAACAAATTTCAAGGTTTGACTGCAATATTTCTTTTTTATTTTCTGGAAGCTCATTTGATCATGAAAGGTGTATTTCTCATACTAGTCAGAAATATACTTAGCAAAATTCAATCACAAATTGGACACAAGGCAGCTAAGATTGGCTATTTCTGATCAAAGTATGTCTTTCGATCTGTCACAATTATTCTCATTGTGAAAATCTTTGAAAATGATAAGCTCGATAAGTATTTCTTTACAAATAGTGAGAATTAGGTGTTAACAGAAAATTAAACCAATAACCTCATTTGCTACTGGCAAAACGAGTGCATATCTACAGACAGTTTCTTCAAAATATATTGATATAAAATATGTGTACAGTCAAACCTGTCTATAGCGGCCACCCAAGGGATACGGAAAAAGTGGCCGTTATAGACAGGTGGCCGCTATAGACAGGTAATCCAACTTTGTGTGCATTGCCTACATGTACATGTATCATCGTTGTATATACATGTACATTTACGTGTGTACGTATGCACACGTGTGTATCATGCATAGAACAATGCCGGTGTTTATGAAATTGTTGCACAGTACACTAGATGTAGCATGTGCCAGTCATGAATTAGTGCATTATTGTGACTGAATAAGTGATGAATGCAACGGTGGCGATCACTGAATGTTGCCCAGAAATGACTGGCACGGCTAAAAAGCAGAAAAACACCCTGAATTATCAGCTCGGCTACGGCTCCATCGGGTTTTTGGCCGCTATAGACAGGTTAAAATCTACCGCGGGAAACAAAATTTGTGGCCGCTGGCCGCGTTGGACAGGTGGCCGCTATACACAGGGTCTTTAACATGGCTTTTCTCTCGGGGGGATTTTTCAGTGGCCGCTATAGACAGGTGGCCGCTAAGGCAGGTTTGATTGTATATGCAAAGAAATAACAGAGGCATGCAGAGTGATAAAAGGGGGGGAAGTATACCCTGGTAGGCAATCAAAACAAAATGAAATCTAGGGAGCAAAAATGATACAACAAGATTTAAGGCTGGCACATATCATAGGTATCAGTCATACCTATATTTGACTGTATATGAAATACACGTTGTATGATTCGAAAAGCTTGATAATCATACAAGAGATTATGCTTTGAAATAATCATTCCTATGAAAAATTCACTCTGAATTCCAGGAATGCTTACATAATGCAACTAGACTAGTACAGTTACTTCTTCTTTATGTACATCAGTCTCAATGTGTTTATGGTAATACATCAATGCAAATCCTGAAACATTATTCATTATCCAGCTAGACAGAAATAGCAGATATTGACCTCAATGATAATCCCCTTCAGAATGCACACACCTTGCATCAATGCCATTATTCAGGAATTCAAGGAAATTTGTGTTTGTGGGCGTGCTGAAGTCGTTGACCTCACAAGTTCCCACAAATATCTGCATCATACCATACAGCTTGAAACAAGTCAATGCATAGGAAAGAGCTTGGATTTCTTGTTCAATCCCTCCTTGTGAGGACTCATCTAGAAGGTACATGTACCTTGGCCAGAAATATTGGTATTATCACATTCCCCTTCAAACTTCACAGTGATGTACTCATGACTAACCTGCTACAGCTAACTCGTTCCAAGCCAAATTCTGAAATCCCCCATAGATTTAACACACAGACCATGTAGGGAATGGGTTAAGCAATACCAGAGCTCACAAAAAGGTCATTGTGATTTATACAGAAGGGAGCAAGAAGATTGTATAATCCTTTTTTCAGTAGGACAACACATGAACTGTCAAAGGACATAGTCTTCAAATGCAAAGATTGGCAGCAAAGTGCAGTATACAGTAGGTCAAATGTATTCTTACACTGGCTTACTGTCACTTCAGAGCTTGGTTGTCCTAGGAAAACTAAACAAGGTTTGAATGAAGTCAGTCACTCAAACAAAGGATTCCCTTTCCAGCATATGCGAGGGTCCCTGCCACAGGCACTTGCTACAGCATCAAGATTTCTCATAAGGTTGGTCTGTTCCATGAACAGCTCAACTCACATCACTACGAGATATTACATACTACTTCATACTTCCTATATCAAACATAGATATTTCTGTACAACATTGCAAGAAATAGATACAAAGATCTAATCCAAAACACCCACATGGTTCCCATTATCTTGCACATTCCCAGTTTTAAACATACATTTGTATATAGAAAGAGAAAGAGAAAGAGACAGGACTTGGGGAAAGAGGAAGAAGAGAGAGTGACTAAGAAGAGAGAGATGGAGAGAAAAAGAGAAGACAAAAGCGGTGTGAGAAAAATATTGTCATATATCTCAAATTCTCTTCTGAATTTCACAGTTCTGTACAGCTCTCTCATGAAAAATCCCCTCATATTCTATGACTCTCTACAATGTACATGAACACTAACAATTAACACCATGTGCCGGACTTTCTATCACATTTCCTACAGACACAACTCTGCCCAATTTTATCACTTCATTATAACAACTAAAACATGCTTGTCTTTAATTTTATCCTCATAACCCATGGCTATTATTCATGAGTCCTATTCCGTTACTTTGCAACTATAAAAATCACTCATTCACACATTCTGTACAACATTGAGCAAACTCCCAATTTGACATGGGGGTGGGGTTGGTGGACACAAGAACCAGAAAATATGGCACCTTCGGTGGCCTTCTTCAGAGGCACACACACACACACACAACTGTTCTTTGGTCTCGACTATCCATTATTTCACTTTCATGGATGTCCACAGATTTCCATTACAATGCTTACAGAAGAACTCTAACTCCAGGTAATTTGGAGTTTTGCCATGGGGGGGGGGGGGATAGAATGTAAGGGAGAGAGATAAAGGTGGGGTGTCATAATATGCAGATATAAAATGTATCAACCAGACAATTACCATGCTCTCAAGGCTACTCATTAACCTTTAGCCATCAAGCCCTCAGAGAAGACGTGCAGTCGATTGTGACTGACTCGTAGCAGCATTATGTCCAGCTTTTGCCGTCCCTCAGGTATCTACGACATACAACTCTCGCAGCACTTCTTGACGCCGTCCCTGGCGTATGGAATGTAGGATATGGAGTACCTACATGATGCAGAAGAACAGAAAAATAAAAATGAAAAATGAGCACACTCTTCCTCTTTCAATCCTCTCATCATCATTGAGAACATACAGTAGTCCTTTGTGTCATTCGGTAGAGAATATCTGTCAAATAGACCAAAAAAAAAAAAAAAAAAAAATACTTTCCCACGCACCTGACAGCTGCATCTTAAACTTTTAGTATAAATAATTTTCTTAACCAGAAGGCATTTTGATATGTTTATGAACTAAAAAACAACAGAGATAGAGAGATTATGAACATTATACAAAACAGATATCAAAACATCTATTAACTATGGTTGTATTCTAAATTGTGCCTAAACATGATAAAAGATGACTCCTTAGGACTGCCCCAGAGATATTAATTATCAGTAAGATACCATTGGTCCATATACAATTGTAAGTGATATTGTTACACCATTGCAATCAAGGAAACATACACCATTGCAATCAAGGAAACAATGCCATCTCAGAAATCTTCATACAATGAACTCAAAGCCTTAAAAATAATAATAATAATAATAATAATAATAATAATAATAATAATAATAATAATAATAATAATAATAACAATAATAATAATTATTATTATTATTATTATTATTATTATTATTATTATTATTATTATCATTATTATTATTATTATTATTATTATTATTATTATTATTATCAGTAAGATACCATTGGTCCATATACGATTGTAAGTGATATTGTTACACCATTGCAATCAAGGAAACAATGCCATCTCAGAAATCTTCATACAATGAACTCAAAGCCTTAAAAATAAAAATAATAATAATAATGATAATAATAATAATAATAATAATAATAATAATAATGAGGTCTTATTTATCCAGGGTAGCCTCTTCGGTGTTGCCACTGCTCTACCAGAGGGCCCTACTATTATCATTACCCTAGCATTGCCAGGTACCCATTTATACACCTGGGTCGAGAGGGACATAGCGGGTAAAAACAACTTGTCCAAGGAGTGTAGGACGTAAGCACTGGGCAGGACTCGAACTCGGTCAGGTCCTCCAATCGGGAGTCGGGAGTCTTATCCACTATGCCACAGCGCCCCCACATATCAAACAATATGCATCTACAACATGTAAGTAAGATTTGATACATATAGTTCACTGCAAGTATATTGCCATCATAATATAATTGCCAGAATTGTTGGATACACAGCTGCATGCTGGATCTTTGACAGAGCTTTGTACACACCATAGTGATGCCAAGAATTGTAAGACACAGAACAGGAGAGCCAGAATTGTGATTTGCCACTGAAAAACAAACAAACAAGAAATATAAAATTGAAGTAGATTTAAATGGCTAAAATACATGTACATGTAGCAAAATTTATCCTACGGTTTATATACATGTATGTAGTATTCCAACACCCATATAATTATCTAGCTTCTCAAAAGACAATAACAGACACAGAAATATATGCACAAAAGCAAATTAATTATTCATGCAGAAAACACTGGTGTTGAATTTGCTTTAGGCATAGAAGACTTTCTACTAAACATAACAAATACTTAAAGGACAAGTCCACCTTCGTATACATAAGGATTGAGAGAATGCAGCAATATTAGTAGAACACATCAGTGAAAGTTTGGGGAAAATTGGACAATCAGTTCAAAAGTTACGAATATTTTAAGTATCTGCGCAGTCACTGCTGGAAGAGAAGACTACTACAGTGTATGATATCACATGCATACAACTGTATAAGGAAAATAAAAAGAGAATTTAACAAAACTTTACTTTTTAAATGAAGTGCACAGTTCTTCGACTTGCTACTGACGTATGTTAAGGGTAATATTATTCCCCCTGCCTTCTGAAAGAGAGAAGTTGAGTGTTCTTTTGTTATGCGAGAAAAATGGAAATATGTTAAATTTTCTTTATTCTTTCTTTATATCGTTGTACTCGTGTGACATCACAAGCGATAGTAGTCTTTTCATCCAGCCGTGACTGAGCAGAAACTTCAAAAATTCATAACTTTTTAACGGATTGTCCGATACTGCTCAAACTCTCACTGATGTGTTCTACTAATATTACTGCATTCACTCAACCCACATGTCTATGAAGGTGAACTTGTCCTTTAATTAATGGTAAATATGTTGTGTTGACATAAACTTTTTGTACTTCAAAACAGGCATACAGACATTTCACATGTCATTCCATACAGGGTTATTACATTACATAAACTCCATGATATAGAATTATTGTAATATCTACCTAAAGTGTTTATAGGAATTATGAATCTAATAATGATCTAGTGTACTTACAGTAATCACATACTACTCTTGCAGAAAGTGTAGAGTCAGTGTATATTTGTATACTCATGTGTTTGATTTGTTATTTTGTCATGTTCGTACAACTTCAGCAGAATGATAATAAGTAGGGATACTGAAACTGTGGTTTTATGCTCCAAAATGCTTAAAAATGGCAACATCAACGACATTAAACAATTAATTACAAGTAAAGGTCGAACATATTGATGAGTAGATATATTTGTGTAAGTATGAATAAATTAATACACTGTCAATAATCCTAATATTAATGGTGATGATGGAAATGATGATTACCAATATTAACCCGTTGAGGACGAGTCCCGAGTATACTTGGGCAGGTGTCTATGGGAAATGCGTGCTGTAGCAAAATCAGTCCGTCCTCAATGGGTTAATGGCATTATCATCAACTTTCCCATCATTTTGAACAAGTTGATGCAGTAACCACGGTGATGGGATGCAGCCTGCCAACCTCCCCTCCCCCTCCCTCCCGATATCTCACCCAGAGAGCAGCCATGAGAGTCAGTGCTATCATGACAATCATGATGATGGTGGCGATGATCCTCTTCTCCTTGAACATGTTCTTCAGCTGGTTGACTGGGCCAACCAGGAACAGGGTGCTGCGGTCAGAGAGGAAGGGATAGTCAAATCATATTGGTCAAGTCATGTTAATAAGTATCCTTCATGGTGTGAAACAGTCTTCAAATTCTTAATGTGCTGAGTAAGGTGAACATTAGTTTGCTGACACCAAAATCAGCATTTGAATGCATTGACTGGATGGGCATGGCATTGAGGTGTTCACTGGTTAGCATAAGTTCATTAACTAACATAGCTTCATGTGGGAAATTAATTTTGTGCACATTTCACTCATTGGCATAGAAAGACTTAAAGGGAAGCAAAACCCAAAGAGCAATGTGGATTGAGTGAAAGCAGCAATATTAGTAGAACACATCAGTGAAAGTTTGAGGAAAATTGAACAATCGCCGCAAAAGTTATGAATTTTTAAAGTTTTGGTGTTGGAACCGCTGGATGAGGAGACTACTAGAGGTTATGACGTATGAGTGGACAACAATATAAAGAAAATATAAAGAAAATTCCACAAAAATTCACTTTTCTGGCATTATGAATGAGCACTTGACTAACCGCTTTTAGAAAGCAGGGGGAATAATTGCTACCCTTAAAGGCACTGTTTACCTTTGGGAACAGCGATTTAAAAAGTTTTCAAGATATGACATTTAATGCATATGTGTAGGTCTGTTGTACCACAAAACATCCTATCATATACAATTTTTGTGATAAAGCCTAAAATATAAGGAGATATCTATATTTTTCTCAATAAACCGTAACTGTAGACGGTTTATTCTGGAAACATTCTTATTGTAATCATTGTTCACATTTTGTATATCTAACAGTACTTAAAGGGAAAGTAAACCCAAAGAGCAATGTGGATTGAGTGAAAGCAGTAATATTAGTAGAACACATCAGTGAAAGTTTGAGGAAAATCGGGCAATCGATGCAAAAGTTATGAATTTTTAAAGTTTTGGTGTTGCAACTGCTGGGTAAGGAGACTACTAGAGGTTATGACGTATGAGTGGACTACAATATAAAGAAAATAAAAAGGGAATTCAATAAAAATTCATTTTTCATGAAAATTACACATTCCGTAAGCTTGATACTGACATATGTTAGGGGTAGCACTTATTCCCCCTGCTTTCTGAAAGCGGTTAGTCAAGAACTCTTTCATTTTGCTAGAAAAGTGAATTTTTGTGGAATTCCTTTTATATTTTCTTTATATTGTGGTCCTCTCATACGTCATAACCTCTAGTAGTCTCCTCATCCAGCGGTTCCAACACCAAAACTTTAAAAATTCATAACTTTTGCATCGATTGTCCGATTTTCCTCAAACTTTCACTGATGTGTTCTACTAATGTTACTGCTTTTACTCAATCCACATTGCTCTTTGGGTTTGTGTTCCCTTTAACATTGATTTTACTGATTCAATTTTTTACAGTGGTTGTTTCTATCCCTAACTCACTATTTTAAAGCAGTAATGCTGGATTTTTGTTTAATCTGCAAATGGTAAATTATGCCTTTAACATATGTCAGTATCAAGTTGATGGAATGTGTAATTTTCATGAAAAATGAATTTCTGTGGAATTCCCTTTATATTTTCTTTATTTGGTTGTCCACTCATACGTCATAACCTCTAGTAGTCTCCTCATCCAGCGGTTCCAACACTAAAACTTTAAAAAATCATAACTTTTGCATCGATTGTCCAATTTTCCTCAAACTTTCACTAATGTGTTCTACTAATATTGCTGCTTTCACTCAATCCACATTGCTATTTGGATTTTGGTTCCCTTTAATGACAGTGATTTTGTGAAAGGTGAAAAAAAAAAGATAAAAATTCTACATGTCATGAGACATTTCAGGATTACATAGTCTGAGCATGAAATCAGTGTTTTTCTAAATCAAGAAATAAAGGGAAAAACAATTTTAAGTATTTGATGGCCTATCAGACCAGATTAAATTCTTATCATGTGTATTTCTTAATACTCTTAAATAGCTAGGATGAGGGCAATAGATACAGGGGCACCTCATAACAAGGACCTAACAACGCTGATAACATACCTTGTTTCATGAGGTTTCCCGTACAGAGTACAAAAACAAAGAAATGTAAAGAGTTGAGACTTGCACAATCATCTTGTTAAATTACTTATCACCTCTTTAACAACGAGGTTCCTCTGTAGTGCCATACTAAATGACACGAGCATGCAGCAAAAGGAAAATATGAAATGACATGGTGGCATACAGTACGACTTTCACTCACCCACAAAGTGCTGTGACGGTACCCAGTGAGTAGAGCAATGCAAAGAGTTTTAAGCCTGACGATGTCGGGATGAACAGAAGCAGTGATCCCTGTAGTAAGGATAGGGTCAAAGGTAATATTAGGCAAGATCAACAAACACCGATATAGTTAGGCTAGCATAATGAAGCTAATCCCTTGCCACTGACTTCCACACCAAAAGTCCTCATATTTTCAACATTTTGAATTTCACTGGACTCTTTGACAAGTATCAATGTCAAACTCAAACAACAAGAGCATTCTCTTGGTTAATCCTCCTTTGATCTTCACTGTGCTTATCAGCAAAGAAATCCAGAATTAACTGTCCATGAAAAGGGGATTATACAGTGTATTTTCCCAATCATTTTTTCTATCACAGAAATATCCCACAGTACACTTCAGGAATTTCAACTTTCTTTATATGTGTACATGTACATCACCATTATGTATTAAGGATTATGCTTTCATTTATCTCTTTTCCAGGGCTCCACACTAACTATTTTGTTTGGTGGCCCGATGGGGCAACCAAAATCCTCAATTTCAAAGTTTTGGTGGCCAGAGAGAAAAATTTGGTAGTCCGAAAAAAAAACAATAAAAAACATTAAAAGTCCTGTTTTTTTAATGAGTCAAATATTTAAGTTTTTTCATAGTAAGAATTGGAATTCGGACATATCTACTCATAAACAGACTTCAAGAAACTCGCAACACTCACTCTCAGGCACTCATTCAGTCCTTTTCATCCATCCTTTAAACAATTTTACTGCTAATTTCCGGCGCAAAAAGTTACGAATTTATTGACATACTTTTCAAAAAATTTTGGTGGCCCAAGGCGGGCCACCAAATTTGCCCTTTTTTTAAATTTGGTGGCTCGACTTTCATTTTTGGTGGCCCTGGGCCACCGGGCCACCATTAGTGTCGAGCCCTGCTCTTTTCTCTCTATTTTTTCCTGCAAAAAAGGAGAAAAAAAAACAACTGAATAGCACATAAACAGAATGGATAGTTGACATTCACACCTAGGTGGAAATGGGAAGTGTGTAAGTCAATCACGCATGTTAAACTGATTTTTTTTTTTTTTTAATCCTACAAAGTACACAGTATGTACATGTACTGTAGTTCATATCATAGAGTGGAACTTCTTTGACATTTGTAAAGTTTTTGTATAACGTGAAATGAAGGGTCACAGATTAAATGATTTGGGTCATTTGGTGACCTGCTGACTTTTATTTCTATACTTTTCTTTATCATTCAAAACATTAAAAAAAAAAAGGAAAAACAGTGTGAAGTCAGAAAGGGGCAAACATCATACCAGAATGGATAAAGAACATCCAATGACGAAGCAGGCAATGAAGCCCTTGATACGTGTTGACCAGCTTAGTGTGGAGGCATTGTAAACCTGCATGCAGAGACAGAGAGAGAGAGAGAGAGAAAGAAAAATGAAGTGTTGATAATAGCACAACTGACTTTACAAATATTATTCGAAGACTTGACATAGAGTAGATCTCAAAGACTGTATAGCAGGCTGAACTGAAATGGAATTAAACTCACATTAAAAGAACTACTTGTAAATAGATAAAGAATATTCACTGAACATTTGAAATAAATAAGAAACGCAAGCAGCATCACAAAATCTTTGAATGTAAGAAATTAAATTCAGAGCAGTTTTGATAAAAAGCCATGAAGGTCACATTTGAACAACAGTGTTCTGACCTGGCAAAAACAAGTGACTGCACAAAGATCTATCAGTGAGCAAAGTTTGGTTATTTTGTTGAGTGGTTCAGTTACTGTACATGTTTATTTTCTTCGGGGCTGTGCCCCTCAGAAAATAATAAAGTAAAAATGTAGACATACCTGTCACTTCAGAATCCATAATTCTAAATGAAACCTGTCTGTGATTGGGAATATTTGAGCTTCCAGATATCTTTACTTGAAAGATATGTTGCATAATATAAAAAGGTCAGCTTCAGTTTCTTATTGCAAATGCAACATACAAATGCATACTACGGTTGTTGTAGCAATTCCATTTAAGAGCGAGTTGTTTTGAGCAATGACATGAAAGGGTGATGTCGATATCAATGCTTCCTAACAACTGATTTGGTTCAAAATTCATGTGACTGACTGTAAAGTTATCATATAGCGTGATTTTGGTGCAATTTTTTTTTAAAGAATTCGAGATGCGTATATTACGAACATGGATATGAAAATTAATGCTTGTCTACTATAAATGTCAGTATTTATAGTCATAGAATGTGTACCGGTAGAGTTCTAGGTATGAAGTCTACAATATAACAATTTTCACACACAAACTGTTCAGTCAAGCTGAAACAGTTAATCACACAAATGTATCATACGCCTATCATGGTAAATCAAGCCACCCAAAATTAAAAAAAAACAAACAAACAAACAAACAAAACATATAAATTTATTTAATAGCCTTGGGGTCCTAGTACATCAAAACTTAAATGCAAAAAACAAAAACAACAACAACAACAACAAATAAACAATGTGTCACTTTAGTCATGTAGAAAGGGCAAAGTGAACATTCGGCTAGACTATAGTCTCTACTAGCTAGATTCAGAACTTAACAGACACACCCACTATTCTAGTTCACAGCTAGCTGCAGCTGTCCTACACACACAAACCATCATTCTGAGAACTACATGTACGCAATCCACCAAACTAGACGTCAATATATATGTGTGGGACAGTGATATAATTGGTAGAGCACAAATTCGAACTCTTCTCATTCGAACATTCCTCAGCACAACAAACTTACCTCTGTTATAATACTTTGTTCATCTTGTTCTTCTTCTTCACCTCTCAAGACTTTTTTGAGCTTATCCATTATCTCTGTTTTGCAGTATGACGGGGGTTTTCTGACGATAACGGCGGAAAGTCAGCAGTCACAAGACGCTGTATGGCGTAATATCCAATAATAATATAGCCATCGGTAGCCAATCAAATTCAGCAAGCAATAAGCCCAAATTATGTTTCTAACAGCGAGTAATAGTTCTCACACAGAGACTGCTCTCGGGTCACGCCCTGACGTTTTAAAAAGGCCCTTTAAACACAACTCCGATCGACTATCGTTTGGGTTGAAAATTCATCTCAATAATTTTGTTCCTTGAAGAAAAAAAAAAAGTGGAAGGTGCATGTCACAGTGGTGAAAGCATAGAAAGAGTTTCATTGTAGGCCCACATGACCTGTGGATCATAGGCGCCGGAAGTGGGGGGGGGGGGGGGTTGGAGGTTGGGGGCGGGTTTTTTTTTTTTTTTTTAGACGGCGCAGATTGGGGACCCTAAAAATCTATTGGGGACCCTATCCCTAAACCTAACCCTAACCCCAACCCCAACCCTAACCCTAACCCTAACCCTAACCCTAACCCTAACCAAAAACCCTAACCCAACGTTTTTAATACCCATAGGTTTAACACGCGCCATGCCCCAATCTGTGCCGTCTTAAAAAAAAAAAATAATAATAATAATAATGTAAATAATAATAATACATCTGTAATGAAAAAATGAAATAGAAATATAATATAATGAATAATATACAAATAAGGGAAATTTATTAGCTAAGACTAGTAATTCTAACGCTCATAAATGTTTAGACATTCAATTTTTCGTTGCGTGTGAGCAGATTATCTCAACCGCATAAAGGTAACCGTTGCAGTTTTTAGAGGCCTTTGGCTATGGAAAATCGTGTAAATATCAAAATGTTAGCTTTAAGCACTGGCGGATTTAGAGGCGGGCGCAACTGGCCCATGCCAACCCTCCTTTTGAAGCAACTTTTTAAAAAATGTTCTTTGTTTTGTAATTTTTATACGTGTGCCCCCCCCCCCCCCCCCCTTGAGAAAAAAAAAAAAATCTTCCATACGTCCCGCTTCCACCGCTAGTTGTTACAAATGTGACACCTGACGTAGGAAGGGCCCCCGGAAAATAGTTTTAACCCCCCCCCCCCCCCCATGCCCGCTCATCTGTTTTTTTCGGCGAGTTTCGACTTGGGGTAAATCCAGAGGCTGGGAGAGTACAAAAATTTGCGCCACCACCACCCCCCCCCCCCCTTTCTAAAATCCATATCACTACACTCGTCAGTCGTCATTCTCCAGCTTTAATATAAAAACACAAAACAAATGGGGTGCCTCCTCCCTTTACGCAAAAGGTAGGGTCAAAACGCAGCCCCCCCCCCCCCAAAAAAAAGAGAGAATGAGTGAATGAAAGCAGATGAGAACGAAAAAAAGAGAGAAAGAAAAGATAGAAAGAAAGAAAGAAAAAAAGAAAGAAATAATGGATGAATTTCAATGAAAGAACGAAAGAAAAAAATAATAAAAAAGAACGAACATTACAAAGAAAGTAAGAAAGGA
The DNA here is from genome assembly GCF_964275005.1 of Diadema setosum. Lineage (NCBI taxonomy): Eukaryota > Metazoa > Echinodermata > Echinoidea > Diadematoida > Diadematidae > Diadema > Diadema setosum. The sequence goes on along the minus strand of NC_092703.1, from coordinate 1,368,329 downwards.
AGGAAGGCAGGATAACTGTACCTTAACCTATGAAACAGAAGCTTCAAAATTAATATAAGTCAGACATTCATGATGAAACTACGAGTCTATTTGTCAGATGTTGCAGACAGGGATCCCGTGGGTGTCCACTGAATTCAATTGAATTTATTGTAATCAGGAAAAATCGACATGAACCTCGGCTACAAGTCATGTAGAGAATATCAAGTTTTGTCATGTTCAATGTTACTCGACCTTGCAAGAAAAAGCAGCAAGATTGGTGTGAGTTACACTACAGTAATACATTTGTTGTTAACATAATATTTAGTGTATTTGATTTCAATTTCAATTTCAATTTCAACTTTATTTTCACCTCCATCAAAATGAACAAAGAAATTTATTTACATTGCATATACACGGGATATTTGTGATACAGAACAAAATTTGAAAAGGTACATAAGAAAATTATGAAAATGAAAAGTAGATGTGATTACATCTTTGTTAAATACATAAAGCGTATAATACAAGTCAACTAAGGATGAGGATGGAAGTGGAGGGTCCCACTAAGAAGCAAAGCTTGTACGATATGGGACCCTCAGAAAAATACACAAAACATCAATATAAAACACAATAAACGAACCGATGTCAACTGACATCAAAATGATTGGGAAGAGGAAAAAGAGAGAAAAGGAAAGGAAAACAAAAGAGGAAAAAAAGAGGAAAAAAAAAGGAGAAAAAAGAGGGAACTACAGCATGTGCCATCGTGGACGCAAGCAATCTGGATTTCATAATGTAAAATAAGTGATAAAATACAAGCTGGATTGAATGTAATGCAAAACATTTTTTATACGTAGTTATGTTGGTAAGAATGCAGGAGAAAAAAAAAACACATCGTTATATTTAGAACACAGACAGGGACATAGTTTAATAGAAGGACTTATGTAAAAAAGAATGATGACTTGACTAAGATGATACAGGGAAACTAACTCTGTTGGATGTTATAAAGTTTCAATAAAAATGATTTTAATTTATTCTTAAAGGAATTCAGAGATTGAGCTGTAGTAATGTTACTGGGAAGTGAATTCCAGTACTTTGGCCCGTCGTAAATAAATGTGTTTTGAGCCAACAAAGTTCTCAGAAATGGCAAATGGAAATCATTTGATCGCCGTGTTGGATAATTATGAATGGATTGATTTCTTTGAAACATTGTTTCAAATATATTTGGGAGATTATTTTTATTATAATTATACATAAATTGTCCTAGATTAAACAAATACAAATCATTAATTTTCAATATTTTATGCTCATAAAATAGTGGGTCAGTATGGGACAAAAATCCAGTATGACATATAACACGGAGTGATTTCTTTTGCAATAAAAGTAATTTATCTAAGAATGTTTTATATGTATTTCCCCACGCGAGAATACCGTAACTTAAATATGGCAATATTAAGGATGAATATAATACGAGCAGGGACGACAAAGGAAAACAAAACTTAAGCTTATTAATTATACCAATATTACGTGAAATAATTTTACATATACTGTCAATATGAAATTTCCAGGACAGCTTATTGTCAACTGTTACTCCAAGAAATTTTATATGGGAAACATTTTCGAGTGGAGTACCATCTAAAACAATATCAACAGGTAATGCCTCAGTAGAATTACTAAAGAGCATATATTTAGTTTTTTGAAGATTAAGAGATAGCTTATTTGCTTTTATCCACTGGGCAACATTTTGTAATTCTAAATTTATTGTATTAACAAGGGTAAAAAGATTATTGTGTGAAAAAAATAGATTTGAGTCGTCTGCAAAAAGAATAAAAGAAAGAACATCTGATGATCTACAAAAATCATTTATGTAAACAGTAAACAACAGTGGACCTAATAAACTTCCCTGTGGCACCCCACATTTAATATTTAATATTTGTGAATTACAACCATTTAAAGAAACATATTGTTTCCTGTTCATGAGGTAGCTCCTGAACCACTCCAAGGCCTTCCCACGCACTCCATAATGGTGTAATTTGTTAAGTAAAATATCATGATTGATGGTGTCGAAGGCCTTGGAGAAGTCCAGGAACAAACCTATCAAATGAGAAGATTTATCGATAGCATGTGCCACTTTTTCTATAAAACTCAATAATGCATGTGTGGTGCTATGTTTCTCCCTAAATCCAAACTGAGAATTCGTAAATATATTATTAAATTTAAAGAAATTAATAGTTCTTTTATAAATAATTTTTTCAAGAATTTTTGACAATGCACTTAACAAAGAAATTGGTCGGTAATTATTTACATCTAATTTGTCACCTTTTTTAAACAAGGGGATGACTTTTGCTATTTTCATACTTTCGGGGAAGGTGCCATTAAAAAGGGATAGATTAAATATATGAGCTAAGGGATCCGCAATTGACGATATTACCCCCTTTAAAAGAAAATTGCTGATGTCATCGTGTCCAGCACTTTTTTTGGATCTGAAATCAGAGACAATATTAATTATCTCCTGAGTGTATGTTGGATTAAAAAATATTGAACTAGAATTTGGGGGACCCAAAAATTCGGAAAAATGTTTTGTGGAGGGAGGAATATTACTTGCCAGGCTTTCCCCAATTGAAGAAAAATGGTTATTCAAAATATCACAAATTTGTTGAGAATCTTCAACAATTTCACCATCAAATCTAATTTTTGTAATATTTGACTTAACATTTGATATATTCATGGCTTGCTTTAAAACTTTCCATGTATTTTGCATATCATGCCTGTAAAATTGTAACTGATTAGTATAATATTTTTTCTTTTCTATTCGTATAATTTTCGTCAAAGTATTTTTGTAGCTAGTGTATTTCAACTTTGATTGCTCAGTACGTTTCATTTTAAATCTGTAATATAAATTATTCTTTCTATTTATTGAACGCAGGAGTGATTTTGAAATCCATGGGAGCCTGGGTATTTTTTTTTTGTAATTAGCTGATTTTTCTCTACGTTTTGGAATACAAATGTCCAAATGTTGTATAAATGTCCAAATGTTGTTGATAAAATGTTATAGACAAACGTTAATATTTCACTGTATTTCTTTCGTAGGTACTGAATTATAGTATTTTACTGACTTACTGTCATACGAAACGAAAGCTAACTCTAAAGTTTTGTGTGGTGACTTGTGAAATAACACCATCCTGTCAAGTTGACTTGAACATTGACGTATATTGTGCAGTAGTGTACTTTATATTTATTTTTTAAACTCTTCATTGTTGATATATTTTGTCAATACTTATTTCGTTGTTACAACTTATCCTTCTTGTCAACATTTTTCTTCTCTTTAAACAGCTTAAAACAGGAATATGTAATACACCACAAAAATGTTATTTTGTTTTACTGACAGGTGTCCGTCACAAAGACTGGTCGTCTTCGTGTTTGTTTTTTTCATCTTTGTTCATGATTTATTGTTTCGCTGCGCTCGCTCGCCAACATTTATCACTAACTTGACTAAAAAGATAAGAACAAAACTTGATGATGACGCGGAAATATACAAATTTCGGCTCATTCGCGCGTACTAATTTAGAGTATCCTTTCAAGTCCTCACAGTTTATTGGTATAAATCGTTATCTATATGGCCGTCACTATAATTGTAGCTTGATCAGAATTGTAAGATTTAATGAGATTTAATAATAAAATTTATTACATTTAAATCACCCTCAAAAGACCCCTTTTATGTACTTGAAAAAGCATATCATGTCGACTTTTTTAAAGTCCCTACCGGGATGGGGTTGGGGTTGAACAGTTTTTCAGAAATTAGGGGCGCAATTTTCGCGCTTGCCCCGGGCGCCGTTTTCCCTAGATATACGCCATTGACTAATTTAGAATATTTTTTCAAGTCCTCAGTTTGTTGGTATAAATCGTTATCTATAAGGCCGTCACTATATCTTGATTAGAATTGAAAGATTTAATAAGCAAAAAAAATGACAAGAATTCCATGTTTTGTGAGCTGAAACACAAAAAAAAAATCCGCTTGCTCGCCAAAATAAAAAAAAAAAACAGAAAGGAAAGATAAGAACAAAACGTGATGATGACGCGGAAATATACAATTTTTCGGTTTACTCGCGCGTACTAATCTAGAGTATTTTTTTCAAGTCTTCAGTTTGTTGGTATAAATCGTTATCTACAGGGCTGTCACTAATCTTCATTAGAATTGTAAGATTTAATAAGCAAAAAAATGACAAAAATTCCATGTTTTGTAAGCTGAAATACAAAAATGTTCGGCTCTCTCGCTGCGCTCTCTCACCAAAATTTATTACATTTAAATTACCCTCAAAAGTGTTATTTCCTTCATTTGATAAACAAACATATAGTGTGTTTAATAATTTATACGTTGACCCTATATAGCTCGTCCACGATTGCTCTTCTTTTCGCACTGAATATAAATAATGAAGGAGCTACACTGGTGCTGTAAATGGTCGAGACCCCTTCTCGCAGTCTATGAAGAGTTTGTTTGCAAAAATCGATAAGTCCATATTTGCCAAATGGAGATATTTGCGATTAAAGGTCAGGAAAAATATAGAGAATAATAAGAAAATGTTTGCTTCTTTTGACCATAACTTCAAAAATGTTTCTGTATATGTAATGACCAATATATCATTTTTACAAAGGTCTTATTTTGTACTTTTTGACATGAACCGTACTTCAAAATCTTCAAAAATGGACTTATCGTTTTTTGCAAACAAACTCTTCATATATATATATATATATATATATATGTATATATATATATGAATATATATATATATATATATATATATATATATACATATACATATGTGTGTGTGTGTGTGTATGTGTACATTGTGTAACATGGTCTATCGTCTATCGTGAGCCCCCTCCAATATTTGCCCCCCCCCCCCCCCCCCCCAATCCAAAACTGCTTCCGGCGCGCCTGTTGTGGATATATTCCTTTCATTGTAGCCCCACTTGTGGATATTCCATAGGCCAGTGCCGTATATTAAGAGAGTCTGGCCAACTCGGTTTTTGGCTTATGTGTTTTGAAGCCTGTGATTGGTCAAAAGCTGGTCCCGTGATCTACAGGCGCCATGTTGTTACCAAAGTCAATCACGCGGGCGCGAGCAAAGCTCATACGCAGTGCCCATTGTTCATTACGCGCAGCTACGCGCTAATTTTGTTTGCCTTTGGGAAATCCCCAATATCAGTCACGGTGCAGTGGGGATAATGAATTGTCATTGCCGTTGTCTACTTTATTGAAGTAGAAGGTATATAATATATCATTTTAAAGTTATTTTGATATGTTTCTGCGAAAAACTGAAGATTTGTCATGCCTAAATTCCTGCCCAGCATGGCGTTGCTTGAACCACCTGACTCATGTGTAATGATGCACCGCTTTCCGACAGATCCAAAACGAAGGAAAAAAAAAAGGTGAGAAATCAGTGTGCGACGGGAAAACTGTATGATATGTTTTCTTTGGATTCCTCACGGTGTCTTTCAGACTATCCAAGTTTTGATTTACATTTGTATGCCAGCGCCATAACGTACGAAGTGTAGCCTGAGGCATCTGTTTTGGTCGTCCGTCCGTCCTTCTGTCTGTCCTTCATTCCGTAATCATTTTTTGGACACCGTTTGTAATGAAACTGTTTGACATAAGATGCATATGTGTGAGTGGACGAAGTTTTGTCTTTAGCTTATAAACTTTTGTGTGAAAGTGAAAGGTCAAAATCATGTACATAATGGTTAAATTCTTAAAACAATATTACTATTTCCCACATATCTACATGCAATTTTTGAAGGTGAGTACATGTATTTCCAGACAAAACTTACTGCGGCGACTATGATTCTCTTGTGATTTATTTACTAGTATTTATTTATTCATTTATTGGGGGGTAGGGGTGGGGTCATGGGAGGGAGCCAAAGGTCAAGGATCAATGTCAGGTAAAATGTTAAAATTCTAGTATCTATTGTTAGGATATTATTACCCAGTTCCTCCGTACCTTAGAGATTACCCAATGCAAAAACTTAAAACCAAACACGGTATTCGCATGCCATCATTACTACACAGTTACGCGTATATTTATAGGGAAAGATTTTGGCCATGATGGTCAGAGGTCAAGTGAAAATAGTCAAATGACAAGATTTTCCACATATTTTTAAAATAACCACTCAAGGTATTGCCATGAAGTATAGATAGGTCAACTGACGAGTAAAAAATGCTCAAATTCCCTAATACTTGCTCTCTTAAACAATAAAAGTCATCCATTCACACTTAGTTCAAGGAAAGTAAACACTGGACGTATTATATCTTATGACAAACATGCCATTTTTTTTTTGTCCCCGCCGAACGAGTTCGAGCAGGGGACTATGAAACGGGCTCCGTACGTGTGTGTGTCCGTGTGTCCGTCCGTGTGTCCGTCCGTCCGTCCGTCCGTGTGTCCGTGTGTGCGTCCGTGTGTGATCAAAATCTTCAATTTGCTACTTCTCTGTCATTTATGAGCCAATTTTGATTCTGTTTGCTTTATATGATAGCACTACATGGGAGCTTTGAAACTTCTACACAGAATTTCAGTCGTGACCTTTGACCTTGACCTTTGACCTATATTGTACATTTTGCTACAAAATGCTACTCCTTCGCCATTTCTAACCCGATTTCGATTCCGTTTGCTTTATGTGATGGCACTAGGTGAGGGCTTCAAAACTTCTACACAGAATTTTGACCTTTGGCTTCTTTGACCTTTGACCTTGATTTTTTGACCTATATTGTACATTTTGCTACAAAATGCTACTCCTTCGCCATTTCTAACCCAATTTCGATTCCGTTTGCTTTATGTGATGGCACTAGGTGAGGGCTTCTAGACTTCTACACAGAATTTTGACCTTTGACTTCTTTGACCTTTGACCTTGATTTTTGACCTATATTGTACATTTTATTACGAAATGCTACTCCTTCGCCATTTTTAACCCGATTTCAATTCCGTTTGCTTTATATGATGGCACTAGTTGAGGGCTTCAAAACTTCTACACAGAATTTTGACCTTTGACTTCTTTGACCTTTGACCTTGATTTTTGACCTATATTGTGCATTTTGCTACAGAATGCTACTCCTTCGCCATTTCTAACCCGATTTCGATTCCGTTTGCTTTATGTGATAGCACTAGGTGAGGGCTTCAAAACTTCTACACAGAATTTTGACCTTTGTCTTCTTTGACCTTTGACCTTGATTTTTGACCTATATTGTACATTGGCTACAAAATGCTACTCCTTCGCCATTTCTAACCCAATTTCGATTCCATTTATAGCATACAGTCTAGTGAAAGTGTATGACACGGCATACTGTGAATTCTTCTTTTATTTTTACAGCAAAAAAAAAAAAATATATATTTATATTCAAGAATTATGTCCTTTAGACAGCTTCCCTATACCTGGGTGCTTGTGTCTGCAATGGTCTATTCACATGTGTAAAATGATTGACGATTGTTGGCTTTGTTCAACATGGATGGAATGAAAGAGTGTCCTTCCCCCAATCTACACCCTTTCTCTCTCTGTGTCTCTCCCTCTCTCTCTCTCTATAATAAAAAAAAGTCAAGCAATACAGTGCCTTGCGCCTTTGGGACGCCTGCGCGTAACGCTAACCCCAAGCGCACACGCTAAAACCTTAAGCGCACTGTACGCTGGGTAACGACATGGCGTCCAATTTATGAGTTGGCCAGACTCTCTTAATATACGGCACTGCCATAGGCTACCTCGTTCAATGACGAAGTGCCGCCATTTGGGCTTGAAAAACGCACGGAATGGCTTTTTTATCATTTGCACATGAACTACGTGGCTCAACTATATTCGCGAAGGTTCGTTATAATCTGAAACACACAAATTCCCTATACCCAGAGATTCGTTAATCCGAAATGAAAAAGGGTTCGTTCCGAAGGTTCGTTAATCCGAACTTATGAAATAGGTTCGTTTTCCGAAGGTTCGTTGATCCGAAAATGTAATGGGATCCGTAACGAACCTTTGGAGTAACGAACTTTGTTTCACTTCGGATTATCGAATCTTCGGAATAACGAACCTTATTTCATTTTCGGATCAACGAACCTTCGGAATAACGACCTGTACCGATTGCACGTACAGGATTCTATTTCAAAGATTTATCGAGCCAATTGTTTTATACCGTCGGTGTGTACTGTATTTCGAGGGTGCTGAACCTGAATTTGGATAATGCAGCTCTTTCATCGTTATTTTCTTGATTTTATTTTATTTTATTATTTTTTTTTTTTTGGGGGGGGGTATTCAATTTAGCACCAACGTCCCCCCCCCCCCCAAAAAAAAAGGAAATCCATTTGGATGCATGACTTTTGTTTATAGTATTCAGATTTTGCTTGTCTTCAGTCATTTTTGAACCAAGAATAGCACCAATAAGCAACCGATATCACATTAAAACCGTCACATGCCAAAAAGCAACATGATTTTGAATATTATCTTTTGTGAAAATGTGCTCCGGTACTTTGTAGCAGCAAATGTGTTTGCCTTATAATAAGTTCAAAATGGATACTCACCTGAATACGAGTATACTCAAGAGTAAAATTACAATAGGGCTTGTACTAGCTTTGTGAGCAATTATGACATGATAAAAAAAAGAACATTTAACCATGCAGTGGTACTGTTCTTTTATGGAATTACCCTGATGTCGGTGAAGAGGTCGGTAGTGCATGCTGGTGCATGGAATTAAGTACCGTAAGTAGGAATGTCACCTATACCCTATAGTCTCTCGGATATGACATGACATCATATTGGAGGTCCCGTGTGTGAGAGAGTCATCATCGGGCGGGGATAGTCATAACTCGTGCGCGTAAAAGATCCCATTTCATTGATAAAATCATCAGGGCGCCCGCTTAACCCTGTGAAGTATTCCCGCTTCACATCCAACGTACTGAATCCCATGCATGAAAGACAAGCTAGTGCAGCTGAATAATGGACTATTCAGCCATCTTCTCAGATGAAAAGTGAAATAAACAAACAGCAACTATAAAAACTGACGTCGACAAGATACGTGTCCAGTTCATGCTCTGATGATGAATCAAACCGAAGTAGAGGGCGAGGACTTTTCAGTTAGGTCACATTGTGATGTTGGACGAAAAAGAGCAAAGCTCAGAGGGTTCGATCTCGAAGCGAAGAAAACGCATAACAACCATTATGACTAAACTTCACATTCTGTTGTAACTATAGGCCTAAGTCTCGTTGAAAATCAACTCGATGACCATGTATGACGATTACATTTTGTTGGAGAAAGACAAAGTTTATCCCAAACAATAATACATAGGGACCTACCGATTGCTAAAAAATGTAGCTTTGCGTATTTTGAATAAGTAATTACAAATAATTTAGTCAATCTCGTAGTGTACGGTGCTATACAGTGTAGTATATTATATGGGACCTGTATCTACAAAAAGATATCGAATGTTTAGGGGAAAAAAACACAGCGGAAATGTATACGGTTTATATATGTATACGTGTTTTTGTTTTTTGTTTTAATAATTTTATTGATTATGTTATAATATATACGGTTTATACACTGAATAATACTCGGGCCGCGATCCTGGCTGTGTCATCCAGCAAGGTAGAAAGTGAAATTGTCATCAACTCTTGCCTACAGAGACAGTAGTACGCTATAATAGGTCCTGAGATTCACATCCTTCTCAGGGGCAGGCGCATCCAGGTATTAGTATTCCATAAAAAAGGTGACGCCTTTACAAAAATTAAAGGGGCGCACGCCCCTCTCCATCATATTTCTTTTTATTTCTTTTCTTTTAACAAAAATAAAGGGGGCGCCCAGGGCGCCCCAACTGGATCCTCCACTGCTTCTACAAAATAAAACTATTGTCAAAAAGTTGGTCCCATTCCTACCGACTGAAAAAATCTCTCAAAAGTAATTTACAAAGTAAAATACTGAACAGTATAGGAAATGATATACATATTTTTGTAATTAACATAGAAAACATTGTTGAGAAATTGAACGTTGCAAACCATAATAAACGGATGATTATGTAGTTTATCTGAAATGGGACTTCAGGTTTCTAACTTTTTTTGTGAAATATTGAGATCTCTCTTCTGAAATAATAGGGAGCATAAGATTCTGAGAGAAATTCATAATTATTTATTTCCTTGATGAAAATTGGTTTTGAAATGGCTAAGAAAGCCAAAACAAACCGATCCCATAATAAAAGGTGGAACCCACTTTTATTAGGATCGCTTTGTTCCATTCTGTTTTTTTTTTTTTTTTATATAGATACATTGTATCTCAACTATTTCAAAACCTATTTTCATTAAAATAAATTTTGAATTCCTCTTAGAATTGCATGCCAAATAATATCACAAGTGACTACTAATTATAGAGCCCAAGGGGGCATATTTTAAATTTAGGCCCCCATCGTATTTCCATGTGAAAAACTACACACAACTTAATTTCGACCAAATTTAAGTACTTTTCCTATAGTAGTTAAATCTTATTGCAAACATTCGGACAAACAATTTAGGTACTATGTTTGATATCGCTGGTTGGCAACCTTAAAGCAACAACCATGTCTGTCGGATTTTCGTGTTTTTCTGCTCTAAATTCAGATAACAATGTAATAGTTTATGAAATGACGTTTCCTTTGCTGTAATTATACTTTCCAGATAAAAATACAAAGTAGTCATAGTTGTGAATGGCCCTAAAATAGTCTTCTTATTAGGCCCTATATTCCCTTGTTTCCATGGGTCAAACATGTATCAAAACAACAGATTATAATAGAAATGAAGTGGAGTCAAAAGGGGCCTGAGATTTCGATCCTAGCAAAATCTTCGTCAGAGGCAAAATGACAAACAATGACAAACAGGCAGGAACAGGAATCATATAAGGACTTCACACAACAAGAACAGTCAAGGGAGGGCTAGGGACACAGAACAAAACAAAACAAAATTATAAGGGGAGGGTGGGAGATCACGGGCAAGGAGCCCAACAGGTAAAGGGAGGGGGATTAAAGGAGGGTGAACAGACAAATGCAGAGGAGGGTCAATAATGATCCCGAGGACCATGGGGGCAACCTGTGAAGGATTAAGGATGAATAGGGAGGCCGCGACATCAAACAAGATGAGGAACAGCAGAGAGATAAAGATCAGAGGAAAAGAGTGAAATGTATGCAGCAAGGGGGGGGGGGGGAGGTGGCTGAGCAAAGCAGCGAACCCTATAACCTGGTGCACCATGAAAAGGCAACAAAATCAAATAAATAAGAGTCAACCAACAATGCAAGTATCAAGTGTATCAAAGTGTATATGAAATAATAATAATAACAACAACAATAAAGATGAAATTGATAACAGTAATGGTAAAGATGATGATGAAAATAATTATGAAAAACACTGGAACAAGAAACCAAAGGGAAAGAGATATATGCATAATGTAGATATGCATGTATGTATAATCATTATTATGCATGATTATATAATATCGTCGCTGAATCCACGAACCGGCACAACCGGCCAAAATCGGGTAAATTTTCGATTTTGAGATTTTTGCATATTATGATAGTATATACCGAGTTCTACAACCTGACAAATTTTTGACCCTCAATCTCGAGTAATTACGTAATAATAACGACTGTGCCACTTCGTGAAAACTCCGACCGGTCCGTCTAGATTTTCACGAAGTGGCACTATCGCGTGCGTACACGCCGGACTTCATCAAAAATCACTGATCTGTCAAACGTCCTCGTACGCGCTCGTCCAAAATGGCTGCGCCCTGAGCAACGGAAAAGAGACAGATGAAATCGGTAAAGTTACATATAGCTCTGTATTGACACTTAAATTATTCGAATTTTCACTTTATTGAATGTAGATTTGTGAATAAGGAATTAGAATATAAAAAGAGTGTAAATGTGTACTCTAACAGGTCACAATGACTTAGTTTGGCTCTGTCCTAGCTTCGTACTGTACGTTTGCAGTCCCACAGCTATTGTTCGGTGTAAGTAAAGAATAGGGAAAGCGGTTCGAACTAGTAGAATCAAATGAATTCGTCTCACATTTGCATCGGGTCTGTAACGCACTAAAATGGTGATATATTGAACAATTCTATTGTTGCCTGTAATACGAGCTCAAGTTTGTAATGCTACGGCCTACTTCTTCCCAGCTAATTTAGCTCTCTTATAGATCCTCTGAACCTTCCAGGAAGTATCTAACGTTACAGTTCTTCTAGATCTAATTGAGATACTAGTAGTTAGACTCTAACTGTATTACAGTGTAAAATTATTAATAGTGCTCGTGAATACCGCATGTGCAGGTTACTGTGATGTTATTTCGCTGACTACCCTTGAAGTCTCAATGGAAAAGAAATGATTTAAAGCTACTTATACTAAAATGTAATTGAGGAAGGTCCTCCTCCCACCTCATTGTCTAAATTGAGGTGTTAAGAGCAAAAATAAGGTTCGTTAATGCTCAGTACCTGAATTCACAAATTGTTCTATCATGCTATAGGCCTAAAAGTAAACATTAAAAGCATGTGCCTGGCAAGTAATTTTGCCTTAGTTTGTGGTTTTGCTTGCTTTGATTTTCTACAATCTATAGTTCTTTGAAACACAGTTGTTGTGGTTGTTGTTTTTTTGTGTGTTCTTTTTTTTTTGGGGGGGGGGGGGCTATGAGGATTCAGAACTGTGCAAATTATAATATTAGACCAGAGTGATGTTCTCAAACTTCAGATTCTAATAAGCCATTATAATGTAGACCTGAAAAGGAGGTGGGGAAGGGGGCAGGGTGATGTTTTGCAAATTTGTGGCTCATATTAATGATCTTACAGAATTGTTAGTAGTGATGGAGTTTCATGTGACTGACATCTTGCATTCATCTTCCATTCCAAACAGATATTGAGGCATTCGTGTGGACAACGCAACAACTTGCAGACTGGACTGAAATGAGTGATGTTCTTCGATGATGGGCTACTTTACAAAATTGTACTCCGAACCACATTCCTGTAGATTTCTACCATCATCACAAGCTTGAACAACAACCGTAAGTTACATTACTATCTGACAAGGATTTAGACAAACCAGTGTTTGCTAGTACAGGATGCAGGAATACGACTAATAATTTGACTTTTCACATAATGAAATGATTGTGTATCTTACTCTTTTTTAAAAATTACAACTGTATTTTGTAGTTTAGGTGGACGTGAAGCACTGACATAACATGGAATCCGACATTTTGACATCTAATTACCTGCAGTCATGCTGCATTTTGGTATAAAGGCAATGCTGTCTCTCAATCTGATCTTGATATGGTACCAATATGCATTTCTTCAGTGTCATTTATCTTTCATTACTGTTATAACTGTAGTTTTTTTTTTTTTTGTTTTTTGTTTTTTTGCTGTGTGTGTGTGTGTGTGGTTTTTTTTTTTTTTTTTTTTTTTTGGGGGGGGGGACAATGGAGATGGGGAATGAACAGCTCTCTGTGCTGATATGAGATGCCATCAACTTTGCAAAAGTCAATGGTACATACTGTATGACAAATACTTGGCAAAGACGATGAAAATGAAAGGTCTCAATATGCATTTAAAGCTTCATTCATATTAATGTTGGGTGTTTTTTTTTTTTTTTTGCTTTCTACACTCAGAAGTCAAATGTTGTAAGAATCTGAGACTTTACTTAATACATGGGGTTGACTGTGTCACTGATTTTCACTTGTGATGTTCTGCTTTCTTTATTCTTTGTCTTATTCTTTACTTCAGTTCTGCTCCTGATTCTAGTCAACAATGTGTTCATTCACCATTTCGTCTGGCTTAGCATCCTCTTCTTACTGCACTCAAAGGTTACATTGTGCACTGAGCTAAAGGTGAGCAAGATATAAACGGCAATCAGTGCAACACCTATTCATGTAGTATTCGGTTTTATTTTGTCATAGATATTACTCAGAATATCCAGTGTCATTGGACAATTAGAAGTTATCCTAGTATAGTCTTGTTATGTACATTATCACATTGATTCAAACTTATAATTCAACATAATTGCATTAGCACTTTTGAGCAAAACACTACCAAAGTGTTGATATGAAAGGAACACTATTGTATAATACTTTTCTCAGGCAAATCAAATATAGTTTTACAGATGTGGAAAATTGTTTAAGTAGTATGTTATGACTGTCTTCTCAAATAATTATCATCATTCCCCTCTGCAATATAGAAGTAACATTGTCTTTGAAAAAACAATTGTTCATCTTTGCATAGGGAGAGAAGCTGATGACAACTGTCTACTGGATATGTCGAAGTGGAGAAAACCAAGAGAAACCAGGAATAGCTTCAAATGACTAGGGTGGCTGAGCTGAACATCTGCACCAAAGTCCAAGCCAGGGATCATTATGGAAGGAGATCATAGCAATATTTCACTACAATCACAGAGTTGCTCGAGACAGCGAACTTTTCACAATGTGTGTGCCTGATGAATGGGCAGTCAGGTTCTGGCAGAACATTATCTCGATATTCTGCGTAATGTCGTATTTAATGACTTTGGGTTGTGTGTGTGCAGAAAGGGGGGGGGGGGTGGGTAGTGTGATTATAAAATATGGCATCATTTTAATAATAGCAATAATAATAATAATAATGATACTACTACTAATTATAATAATAATAGTGATGGTAATAATGATAATATCAATAATAATAATAATATAAATGATAATAAAAGTAATAATAACAATAATCAACAGTGCTTATGTATAGCACATAGAACATTCTGTGTTATGTCCGTATGTGCTCAAGGATTAAAATGATTACACAAAAACATACAATTGCAAATAACAATAATACCTTGTTTCATGTTTAGACTGTAATGAAGGCATTCCCAAGGCAGACTTAGGTTTGTTAACATTTGTAAATTATTTCAAATTCTGGGGTAGATTATTCCATATGGTAGAGACATGACAAGCAAGTATGTATGTTGTTGCTTTTTTATTCAGCATAACAAATAAGTCCCTGCCTTTCGAACAAAGGTTTCTCTCTGGTGTGTCTCCTATTTAAAGTAGTTCTCTCAAATAGTGTGTATTCAAAAGTTAATATCAACATTTTGTACTGAATATGAATTTTGACTTGAAGCCAGTGGAAGCTTCGTAGAACCACTTAAATTTGTGTTAATATGTTGTTGTTGTTGTTTTTTTTTTTAATTTGAACACTAGTCTTGCAGCAGAGTTTGGAATAGCTTGTTATCTCTGTATCTGTTTGACTGACAATCCACAAACTAATTAATGATGAAATCAACATGTCAAATGAAGAAACAATGAACTGAACGTACTGCTATGTGTTTATCGATGGAGTCGCACATTTTCCAAATATTGTATGTGAAAGAATCAAGGGGACATTAAGGGACATTAATCCTAAGTACTGTATCTTACACTGTCACTTTATTCACTGGCATTAATCGTGATAACAATCAATCCATGGGTCTCTCCACACAGCTTTGTCACAATGATGCCTTCCTCAATTTCCACTGTAATATGCTTCCATTCTCTTTGGCTTAACAGTGCTTTTCACAACAAAAACTTTATAAGTATCAAAAGCCATATAAAATGTATTTTCTTTTACTTTGTTTTTGAACCAGCTCACCTATCATACTATTCATTTTGCCTCCTTTAGCCAGGCCGCCATTAGGCCAACCCCATTAACGATTCTCAGTAATTTTTTTTTTTTTTTTTTTTTTTTTTATCATGCCTACCCCAGCACCTCGGATACCCACAGCAGATGTAAATTAAATCAGGACTAAGCTTCAAGTCAAGTTGTGCGAGCTAGAAAGGTATTAGGAGACTGCAAGAGGGTTATAAGCAATTGGATGCCTACATTTTCTCTGTTTGCTCTCATTTCGCTTCGAGAATGATTAATAAACTTTGACAGATAATGTTTAATTGGATGATACTTGTACTGCAGTACACAGCCATATTCTTGCAGTCTGTGTCCACATCAGGACTTATAGCATGGCCATCATTACCTTTTTATATTGAATATTGTTGTGGATTTCATTTTTTAACGGAAAAATGAGAAAATGTAGGTCTGATATGTTAGCAGTGTAATTGTAAACAGGTAGAGTAACAGAAAAAAAAACACAGTCACCTAGTTTCATGGTGTCAATATTATTCACAGAAACATGTGCAGAAATTATATACAGAAATATTTGTGACGTAAAGAACCACAGAAATGTAAAAACATGTAAAATTTGATTGCGTTAACGATTCTGAATGTGGAAAGTGTGATACTCGAAAAGATATCAAAACTGATTAGTTCCGAGTAAATCTATAGTAAAAATATCAGGTAGATATTCATCTGTATGAAATCTTTTTAAAGAACATTACTTGTGTAGATAACTTTGTAAAGTGTTTAAAGATATCTTTGTAGTGTTTAAAGAAACGTTTACTTTGAAGAGGTTAGACTTTATTCCCGCAATCAAAATAAATCATACTAAAACAACAGTAAAGTTTAAGAAGTAAAACTTATCATTAATTCGTGTATATGGAATATCCAGTAACTGATTTTGGAGTAAGAAACGAGATTGATACTATGCCGATTTGGAATGAACAAACATGACATTTCTTTCGGCCAGAGAGCTGAAAGCGAACAATGAGTTTTATAATCGGTTCCGAAAAAGTAGAGATGACTAGTATTTAATTTAATGATAAGAAAAAAATTATTCCTTCATTTTTTGGTCAGAAATGGATATAAGAAATACTAAGCAATATTTTATTTTATAAAGGTAAAGGAATATTATGTAAAGGTACAATGTAATATATTTCAATTTCATTGTGATATGGGTTCCTCGAAATTGTCTTGTTCATTAAAACATATATGTTAATAACGTTAAGATTTCTTTCATTACGGGAAATATAGTTATTTAAAATTATGATTGAATGAACTACTGTCCATCCTCGAGATAATACACAAATCTCATTTTAACAGCTTCTTATTTAGCAGCAGTTTTGCTTATATATTTGTCGTTACGGAATACCATAGTAATGAACTTTTAATTTGGCTGAAAATGAAATGTGGAAATCCGTTTAATGAAATGTACAACTTATGATACTTGAAAACAATACAATATAATTATAGTAATGAATGTAAATATTCAAACGATTATTTTTCCTACATTTCTTTTTTCTTTGCAGTTGTGCACGAATTAAATGTTGAATATGATCTAATAAAAATAAATGTCATTTGTTGAAAAAGGAATGTGTATTTCTTCCTTTAATGAATGATTGAATATAATACAGGACTTGAGAGAGTTTGAAAATGTCATTATTTCTCGAAGAAGACAAGTGTAGAGGATGATGATGATGATGACGATGATGATTGAAAGAGAAGGAGTGATGGAGAGAAGAGGGGAGTACGAGGAATTTGTGTGAATTCTAATTGGATGTTAATGTACGTCTGCATACCTACTAAAATGAGTCGGGAATTTGTTCATTTTCGTAAGCAAGCAAGTGCATGAAGATCATAAAATATAAAAGGCTGCCTTTCTGTTTAAATGAATATTGAGAATACGTAATGAAAAAGAAGAAAAAAGAAGTAAAGATCTAAACATGAAGCTCCATGATCTAAAAAAGAACAACATAATTACTATTCTACAATACTTTTATCCACGGATATTAGATTAACAATCCCAAGAGCACAGTGCTAGTATTATACTAGAAGAGCTAATTGAAATATAAATTTTCTTAGTGAAATAACCTTAACCAGAAATAAATTTGAAGGCCATGTGCCGTTTCGTGATTTTATTGGGTTCTGTTCGTTATTCCGAAGGTTTGCCATTCTGAAGGTTCGTTATTCCGAAGGTCCGTAATTCCGAAGGTTCGTTATCCAGAAAGTTAGTTATTCCGAAGGTTCGTTAATCCGAAACACACAAATTCCCTATAACTAGACAATCATTAATCCAAAAATGAAGTAGGGTTCAATAATCCGAGCATTTGCGGCGTTATTCCGAAGGTTCGTTAATCCGAAAATGAAATAGGGTTCTCTATTCCGAAGGCTCGTTCATCCGAAAATGAAATAGGGTTCGTCATTTCGAAGGTTTTAATCCGAAATGATAGGGCATAGGGTCCGTAAAGAACCTTCGGAATATCTAGTTTTGTTTCATTTTCGGAATAACGAACCTTCGGAATAACGAACCTTATTTCATTTTCGAATTAATGAACCTTCGGACTAAAGAACCTTCGGAATAACGAGCGGTAATCAATTTATTTTGCCGAGAATCCTGAACGCTATGTGCGGCACAAGCGCAGTGTGCCGGTTCGTGGATTTATTTTGCGGAGAATCCTGAACGCCATGTGCGACACTAAGCGCTGTGTGCCGGTTCGTGGATTTATTTTGCGGAGAATCCTGAACGCTCTGCGCGACACTAAGCGCTGTGTGCCGGTTCGTGGATTTTTTTGGACCTAGTCTGGAGTTTTCACAAAACGACACACAGCTTTATAGCCTTACTGTGTGCAAATGTTACAACACTGGGAGTATTTTTATGAATAGCAAGAAAGAGCAGATTCTTCTCATACGTCACAGTGAAATTTATTGAATAGCAATTCCATTAACATATCTTACTGATAGTTTGAAAAAACAGAAATCTTTAAATGCGATTTACTCGAAATGTACTTCGCGCACCGGCGGTGCGCGTGTGCCGGTTCGTGGATTCAGCGACGATATATATATATATGAAGAGTTTGTTTGCAAAAATCGATAAGTCCATATTTGCCAAATGGAGATATTTGCGATTAAAGGTCAGGAAAAATATAGAGAATAATAAGAAAATGTTTGCTTCTTTTGACCATAACTTCAAAAATGTTTCTGTATATGTAATGACCAATATATCATTTTTACAAAGGTCTTATTTTGTACTTTTTGACATGAACCGTACTTCAAAATCTTCAAAAATGGACTTATCGTTTTTTGCAAACAAACTCTTCATATATATATATATATATATATATATATATGTATATATATATATGAATATATATATATATATATATATATATATATATATACATATACATATGTGTGTGTGTGTGTGTGTATGTGTACATTGTGTAACATGGTCTATCGTCTATCGTGAGCCCCCTCCAATATTTGCCCCCCCCCCCCCCCCCAATCCAAAACTGCTTCCGGCGCGCCTGTTGTGGATATATTCCTTTCATTGTAGCCCCACTTGTGGATATTCCATAGGCCAGTGCCGTATATTAAGAGAGTCTGGCCAACTCGGTTTTTGGCTTATGTGTTTTGAAGCCTGTGATTGGTCAAAAGCTGGTCCCGTGATCTACAGGCGCCATGTTGTTACCAAAGTCAATCACGCGGGCGCGAGCAAAGCTCATACGCAGTGCCCATTGTTCATTACGCGCAGCTACGCGCTAATTTTGTTTGCCTTTGGGAAATCCCCAATATCAGTCACGGTGCAGTGGGGATAATGAATTGTCATTGCCGTTGTCTACTTTATTGAAGTAGAAGGTATATAATATATCATTTTAAAGTTATTTTGATATGTTTCTGCGAAAAACTGAAGATTTGTCATGCCTAAATTCCTGCCCAGCATGGCGTTGCTTGAACCACCTGACTCATGTGTAATGATGCACCGCTTTCCGACAGATCCAAAACGAAGGAAAAAAAAAAGGTGAGAAATCAGTGTGCGACGGGAAAACTGTATGATATGTTTTCTTTGGATTCCTCACGGTGTCTTTCAGACTATCCAAGTTTTGATTTACATTTGTATGCCAGCGCCATAACGTACGAAGTGTAGCCTGAGGCATCTGTTTTGGTCGTCCGTCCGTCCTTCTGTCTGTCCTTCATTCCGTAATCATTTTTTGGACACCGTTTGTAATGAAACTGTTTGACATAAGATGCATATGTGTGAGTGGACGAAGTTTTGTCTTTAGCTTATAAACTTTTGTGTGAAAGTGAAAGGTCAAAATCATGTACATAATGGTTAAATTCTTAAAACAATATTACTATTTCCCACATATCTACATGCAATTTTTGAAGGTGAGTACATGTATTTCCAGACAAAACTTACTGCGGCGACTATGATTCTCTTGTGATTTATTTACTAGTATTTATTTATTCATTTATTGGGGGGTAGGGGTGGGGTCATGGGAGGGAGCCAAAGGTCAAGGATCAATGTCAGGTAAAATGTTAAAATTCTAGTATCTATTGTTAGGATATTATTACCCAGTTCCTCCGTACCTTAGAGATTACCCAATGCAAAAACTTAAAACCAAACACGGTATTCGCATGCCATCATTACTACACAGTTACGCGTATATTTATAGGGAAAGATTTTGGCCATGATGGTCAGAGGTCAAGTGAAAATAGTCAAATGACAAGATTTTCCACATATTTTTAAAATAACCACTCAAGGTATTGCCATGAAGTATAGATAGGTCAACTGACGAGTAAAAAATGCTCAAATTCCCTAATACTTGCTCTCTTAAACAATAAAAGTCATCCATTCACACTTAGTTCAAGGAAAGTAAACACTGGACGTATTATATCTTATGACAAACATGCCATTTTTTTTTTGTCCCCGCCGAACGAGTTCGAGCAGGGGACTATGAAACGGGCTCCGTACGTGTGTGTGTCCGTGTGTCCGTCCGTGTGTCCGTCCGTCCGTCCGTCCGTGTGTCCGTGTGTGCGTCCGTGTGTGATCAAAATCTTCAATTTGCTACTTCTCTGTCATTTATGAGCCAATTTTGATTCTGTTTGCTTTATATGATAGCACTACATGGGAGCTTTGAAACTTCTACACAGAATTTCAGTCGTGACCTTTGACCTTGACCTTTGACCTATATTGTACATTTTGCTACAAAATGCTACTCCTTCGCCATTTCTAACCCGATTTCGATTCCGTTTGCTTTATGTGATGGCACTAGGTGAGGGCTTCAAAACTTCTACACAGAATTTTGACCTTTGGCTTCTTTGACCTTTGACCTTGATTTTTTGACCTATATTGTACATTTTGCTACAAAATGCTACTCCTTCGCCATTTCTAACCCAATTTCGATTCCGTTTGCTTTATGTGATGGCACTAGGTGAGGGCTTCTAGACTTCTACACAGAATTTTGACCTTTGACTTCTTTGACCTTTGACCTTGATTTTTGACCTATATTGTACATTTTATTACGAAATGCTACTCCTTCGCCATTTTTAACCCGATTTCAATTCCGTTTGCTTTATATGATGGCACTAGTTGAGGGCTTCAAAACTTCTACACAGAATTTTGACCTTTGACTTCTTTGACCTTTGACCTTGATTTTTGACCTATATTGTGCATTTTGCTACAGAATGCTACTCCTTCGCCATTTCTAACCCGATTTCGATTCCGTTTGCTTTATGTGATAGCACTAGGTGAGGGCTTCAAAACTTCTACACAGAATTTTGACCTTTGTCTTCTTTGACCTTTGACCTTGATTTTTGACCTATATTGTACATTGGCTACAAAATGCTACTCCTTCGCCATTTCTAACCCAATTTCGATTCCATTTATAGCATACAGTCTAGTGAAAGTGTATGACACGGCATACTGTGAATTCTTCTTTTATTTTTACAGCAAAAAAAAAAAAAAATATATATTTATATTCAAGAATTATGTCCTTTAGACAGCTTCCCTATACCTGGGTGCTTGTGTCTGCAATGGTCTATTCACATGTGTAAAATGATTGACGATTGTTGGCTTTGTTCAACATGGATGGAATGAAAGAGTGTCCTTCCCCCAATCTACACCCTTTCTCTCTCTGTGTCTCTCCCTCTCTCTCTCTCTATAATAAAAAAAAGTCAAGCAATACAGTGCCTTGCGCCTTTGGGACGCCTGCGCGTAACGCTAACCCCAAGCGCACACGCTAAAACCTTAAGCGCACTGTACGCTGGGTAACGACATGGCGTCCAATTTATGAGTTGGCCAGACTCTCTTAATATACGGCACTGCCATAGGCTACCTCGTTCAATGACGAAGTGCCGCCATTTGGGCTTGAAAAACGCACGGAATGGCTTTTTTATCATTTGCACATGAACTACGTGGCTCAACTATATTCGCGAAGGTTCGTTATAATCTGAAACACACAAATTCCCTATACCCAGAGATTCGTTAATCCGAAATGAAAAAGGGTTCGTTCCGAAGGTTCGTTAATCCGAACTTATGAAATAGGTTCGTTTTCCGAAGGTTCGTTGATCCGAAAATGTAATGGGATCCGTAACGAACCTTTGGAGTAACGAACTTTGTTTCACTTCGGATTATCGAATCTTCGGAATAACGAACCTTATTTCATTTTCGGATCAACGAACCTTCGGAATAACGACCTGTACCGATTGCACGTACAGGATTCTATTTCAAAGATTTATCGAGCCAATTGTTTTATACCGTCGGTGTGTACTGTATTTCGAGGGTGCTGAACCTGAATTTGGATAATGCAGCTCTTTCATCGTTATTTTCTTGATTTTATTTTATTTTATTATTTTTTTTTTTGGGGGGGGGGTATTCAATTTAGCACCAACGTCCCCCCCCCCCCAAAAAAAAAGGAAATCCATTTGGATGCATGACTTTTGTTTATAGTATTCAGATTTTGCTTGTCTTCAGTCATTTTTGAACCAAGAATAGCACCAATAAGCAACCGATATCACATTAAAACCGTCACATGCCAAAAAGCAACATGATTTTGAATATTATCTTTTGTGAAAATGTGCTCCGGTACTTTGTAGCAGCAAATGTGTTTGCCTTATAATAAGTTCAAAATGGATACTCACCTGAATACGAGTATACTCAAGAGTAAAATTACAATAGGGCTTGTACTAGCTTTGTGAGCAATTATGACATGATAAAAAAAAGAACATTTAACCATGCAGTGGTACTGTTCTTTTATGGAATTACCCTGATGTCGGTGAAGAGGTCGGTAGTGCATGCTGGTGCATGGAATTAAGTACCGTAAGTAGGAATGTCACCTATACCCTATAGTCTCTCGGATATGACATGACATCATATTGGAGGTCCCGTGTGTGAGAGAGTCATCATCGGGCGGGGATAGTCATAACTCGTGCGCGTAAAAGATCCCATTTCATTGATAAAATCATCAGGGCGCCCGCTTAACCCTGTGAAGTATTCCCGCTTCACATCCAACGTACTGAATCCCATGCATGAAAGACAAGCTAGTGCAGCTGAATAATGGACTATTCAGCCATCTTCTCAGATGAAAAGTGAAATAAACAAACAGCAACTATAAAACTGACGTCGACAAGATACGTGTCCAGTTCATGGCTCTGATGATGAATCAAACCGAAGTAGAGGGCGAGGACTTTTCAGTTAGGTCACATTGTGATGTTGGACGAAAAAGAGCAAAGCTCAGAGGGTTCGATCTCGAAGCGAAGAAAACGCATAACAACCATTATGACTAAACTTCACATTCTGTTGTAACTATAGGCCTAAGTCTCGTTGAAAATCAACTCGATGACCATGTATGACGATTACATTTTGTTGGAGAAAGACAAAGTTTATCCCAAACAATAATACATAGGGACCTACCGATTGCTAAAAAATGTAGCTTTGCGTATTTTGAATAAGTAATTACAAATAATTTAGTCAATCTCGTAGTGTACGGTGCTATACAGTGTAGTATATTATATGGGACCTGTATCTACAAAAAGATATCGAATGTTTAGGGGAAAAAAACACAGCGGAAATGTATACGGTTTATATATGTATACGTGTTTTTGTTTTTTGTTTTAATAATTTTATTGATTATGTTATAATATATACGGTTTATACACTGAATAATACTCGGGCCGCGATCCTGGCTGTGTCATCCAGCAAGGTAGAAAGTGAAATTGTCATCAACTCTTGCCTACAGAGACAGTAGTACGCTATAATAGGTCCTGAGATTCACATCCTTCTCAGGGGCAGGCGCATCCAGGTATTAGTATTCCATAAAAAAGGTGACGCCTTTACAAAAATTAAAGGGGCGCACGCCCCTCTCCATCATATTTCTTTTTATTTCTTTTCTTTTAACAAAAATAAAGGGGGCGCCCAGGGCGCCCCAACTGGATCCTCCACTGCTTCTACAAAATAAAACTATTGTCAAAAAGTTGGTCCCATTCCTACCGACTGAAAAAATCTCTCAAAAGTAATTTACAAAGTAAAATACTGAACAGTATAGGAAATGATATACATATTTTTGTAATTAACATAGAAAACATTGTTGAGAAATTGAACGTTGCAAACCATAATAAACGGATGATTATGTAGTTTATCTGAAATGGGACTTCAGGTTTCTAACTTTTTTTGTGAAATATTGAGATCTCTCTTCTGAAATAATAGGGAGCATAAGATTCTGAGAGAAATTCATAATTATTTATTTCCTTGATGAAAATTGGTTTTGAAATGGCTAAGAAAGCCAAAACAAACCGATCCCATAATAAAAGGTGGAACCCACTTTTATTAGGATCGCTTTGTTCCATTCTGTTTTTTTTTTTTTTTTATATAGATACATTGTATCTCAACTATTTCAAAACCTATTTTCATTAAAATAAATTTTGAATTCCTCTTAGAATTGCATGCCAAATAATATCACAAGTGACTACTAATTATAGAGCCCAAGGGGGCATATTTTAAATTTAGGCCCCCATCGTATTTCCATGTGAAAAACTACACACAACTTAATTTCGACCAAATTTAAGTACTTTTCCTATAGTAGTTAAATCTTATTGCAAACATTCGGACAAACAATTTAGGTACTATGTTTGATATCGCTGGTTGGCAACCTTAAAGCAACAACCATGTCTGTCGGATTTTCGTGTTTTTCTGCTCTAAATTCAGATAACAATGTAATAGTTTATGAAATGACGTTTCCTTTGCTGTAATTATACTTTCCAGATAAAAATACAAAGTAGTCATAGTTGTGAATGGCCCTAAAATAGTCTTCTTATTAGGCCCTATATTCCCTTGTTTCCATGGGTCAAACATGTATCAAAACAACAGATTATAATAGAAATGAAGTGGAGTCAAAAGGGGCCTGAGATTTCGATCCTAGCAAAATCTTCGTCAGAGGCAAAATGACAAACAATGACAAACAGGCAGGAACAGGAATCATATAAGGACTTCACACAACAAGAACAGTCAAGGGAGGGCTAGGGACACAGAACAAAACAAAACAAAATTATAAGGGGAGGGTGGGAGATCACGGGCAAGGAGCCCAACAGGTAAAGGGAGGGGGATTAAAGGAGGGTGAACAGACAAATGCAGAGGAGGGTCAATAATGATCCCGAGGACCATGGGGGCAACCTGTGAAGGATTAAGGATGAATAGGGAGGCCGCGACATCAAACAAGATGAGGAACAGCAGAGAGATAAAGATCAGAGGAAAAGAGTGAAATGTATGCAGCAAGGGGGGGGGGGGGAGGTGGCTGAGCAAAGCAGCGAACCCTATAACCTGGTGCACCATGAAAAGGCAACAAAATCAAATAAATAAGAGTCAACCAACAATGCAAGTATCAAGTGTATCAAAGTGTATATGAAATAATAATAATAACAACAACAATAAAGATGAAATTGATAACAGTAATGGTAAAGATGATGATGAAAATAATTATGAAAAACACTGGAACAAGAAACCAAAGGGAAAGAGATATATGCATAATGTAGATATGCATGTATGTATAATCATTATTATGCATGATTATATAATATGTATGCACATTACGCAATTTAAGTGTGTGTATGTGTATAGGAGGAAATTAAAGTGCTGTAGAAAAGAGACTCTGACAAGAGGAAGGAATCAATCGGGAATGAAAGGTGTGCAATAATATGAAAATCCCCCTCCCTTCATCTGTTGGGCTCCTTGCCCATAACCTCCAACCCTCCCCTTATGATTTAATAATAATAATAATAAACCATTTTTATAGAGCGTAAATTACATTCAAGTCTCTAAGCGCTTTTAGAAATGAAAAAGACAGATACATGTGTAAGAATACACAAAAACAAAAGGAGAAAATTACATATATATCAACCTAAAACACATCATTGTGTCCCGATCATGGGCGTAAATCCCGGGGGGGGGGGGGGGGGATGGGGGGGAATATATCCCCCCCTGAAATGGAGGAGGGGGGGGGGGATGGCCTGTACAATCATCCCCCCCCCCCTGAATTTTGAAGAAAAAAAAATGGAGGAAGCAGAAATGTGATTGTATCAATTTTGGCATATTGCATGACGTTTGTACGCCGGCCTTCAGACAGGTAACAGAGCTGAACAGTATTCTATCTTGTAGGAAATCGAATGCATAATTTTCTCAAGCGCTCGCTCGCTTCGCTCGCTCGCGGACATGGACATACACTGTAAGGTATGGCTCAGACGTTGACAACGTCAAATAGTGTAGGCCTACATGTAAACATGCTAAGACGAGAGTAACTTGGGACCATCTGCAAAATATGTACGAAAACAAACAAACAAACAATAACAAAACTATATTGCCATTATTGAACCCCCTCCTTTTCCTGAATCATTCATGAGGAACGACAGTGACTGATAATTCAGTCAAGATACATCTATGGGTATACCCAGGGAAGATCAGGGGCGTCGAAAATATCTGGGGGGGGGGGGGGGCAAAGGGCATTTGCCCCGCCCCTACAAAAGTGTTTAGGCAGGCAAATCATTTATCCCCCCCCCCCCCCCGGCCCGCTCTTTCCGAGATGAGGACAAATTTCGAACTTTCTTAATGGAATTATTGTCCAAATACCGCCAGAACTATGCACCAAATCGTTGAATTGCAATCATAAACATGCAAAAGCTCCGCTATACTGGATCCCTTTCGATAAGTACACTGTTGAGATTGACGTATATTTCCCTAATTTGTCAAAGAGTGTGCAGCATATCTTTCACTTAACAAAAGCTCCCTCATATGCAGAGGCGTCGATGGGGGGGGGATGGTTCCCCCATAAAAGTGGGACAAACCAAATCGCAAAAATATAGCTAAAAACGGCAGTTTTTGGGGTGTAAAATGTCAAAATTTTAAAGCTCGCTCGCTCCGCTCGCTCGCATTTAAGCGCTAAGCCATTCCCCTGATGTTGCTACCAGTGATTGACAGCAGTTGCGCCCGGTGCGCCCCCCCCCCCCTAATCTCCAAAGCAAAAAATATAGCTACAAATGGCAGTTTGGGGGCCTGTAAGATGTCAAAATTTTTCAAGCTCGCTCGCTTCGCACACTCGCATTTAATCATTATGCCATTCTCATGATGTTGCTGCCATAAATTGCCAGCAGTTTTCGCCCGGTGCTCCCCCTTAATTTCCAAAGCTAAAAATAAAGCTACAAACGGCAGTTTTAGGACTGTAATAAGTCGAAATTTTGAAGCTCGCTCGCTCCGCTCGCTCGGATTTAATCATTATGCCATTCTCCTGATGTTGCTGCCAGTAATTGCCAGCAGTTTTCGCCCGGTGTGCCTCCCCTTAATTTCCAAAGCGAAAAGATACAGCTACAAACGACATTTTCTGGGATTGCAAAATGTCAAAATCTTAAGGCTCGCTTGCTCCGCTCGCTCGCATTTAATCGCTATGGCATTCTCCTGATGTTGCTGCCAGTGATTGACAGCAGTTGTGCCCGGTGCGTCCCCATTAATTTCCAAAGCAAAAAATATAGCTACAAATGGCAGTTTGGGGGCCTGTAAGATGTCAAAATTTTTCAAGCTCGCTCGCTTCGCACACTCGCATTTAATCATTATGCCATTCTCATGATGTTGCTGCCATAAATTGCCAGCAGTTTTCGCCCGGTGCTCCCCCTTAATTTCCAAAGCTAAAAATAAAGCTACAAACGGCAGTTTTGGGACTGTAATAAGTCGAAATTTTGAAGCTCGCTCGCTCCGCTCGCTCGGATTTAATCATTATGCCATTCTCCTGATGTTGCTGCCAGTAATTGCCAGCAGTTTTCGCCCGGTGTGCCTCCCCTTAATTTCCAAAGCGAAAAGATACAGCTACAAACGACATTTTCTGGGATTGCAAAATGTCAAAATCTTAAGGCTCGCTTGCTCCGCTCGCTCGCATTTAATCGCTATGGCATTCTCCTGATGTTGCTGCCAGTGATTGACAGCAGTTGTGCCCGGTGCGTCCCCTTTAATTTCCAAAGCGAAAAATATAGCTACAAATGGCAGTTTTGGGGACTGTAAGATGTCAAAATTTTCAAGCTCGCTCGCTTCGCACACTCGCATTTAATCATTATGCCATTCTCATGATGTTGCTGCCAGTAATTGCCAGCAGTTTTCGCCCGGTGCTCCCCCCTTAATCTCCACAGCGAAAAACATAGCTACAAACGGCAGTTTTGGGACTGTAAGATGTCAAAATTTTGAAGCTCGCTTCACTCACTCGCATTTAATCATTATGCCATTCTCCTGATGTTGCTGCCAGTTATTGCCAGCAGTTTTCGCCCGGTGCTCCCCTAGCTACAAACGGCAGTTTTGGGACTGTAATAAGTCAAAATTTTGAAGCTCGCTCGCTTCGCTCGCTCGCATTTAATCATTATGCCATTCTCATGATGTTGCTGCCAGTTATTGCCAGCAGTTTTCGCCCGGTGCTCCCCCCTTAATTTCCAAAGCGAAAAATATAGCTACAAACGGCAGTTTTGGGACTGTAATAAGTCAAAATTTTGAAACTCGCTCGCTTCGCTCGCTCGCATTTAATCATTATGCCATTCTCCTGATGTTGCTGCCAGTTATTGCCAGCAGTTTTCGCCCGGTGCTCCCCCCTTAATTTCCAAAGCGAAAAATATAGCTACAAACGGCAGTTTTGGGACTGTAATAAGTCAAAATTTTCAAACTCGCTCGCTTCGCTCGCTCGCATTTAATCATTATGCCATTCTCCTGATGTTGCTGCCAGTAATTGCCAGCAGTTTTCGCCCGGTGCTCCCCCTTAATTTCCAAAGCGACAAAATACAGCCACAAACGACAGTTTGGGGGACTGTAAAATGTCAAAATTTTCAAGCTCACTCGCTTCGCTCGCTCGCATTTAATCGTTATGCCATTCTCCTGATGTTGCTGCCAGTACGAACTGCCAGCAGTTGCGCCCTGTGCGCCCCCTTAATTTCCAAAGCGAAAAAATACAGCCCAAAACGGCATTTTTTTTTTTTTTTACTGTAAAATGCCAAAATTTTCAAGCTCGCTCGCTTCGTTCGCTCGCATTTTATTGTTATGCCATTCTCTTGATGTTGCTGTCAGTAATTGCCAGCAGTTTCACCCGGTGCCCCCCCCCCTTAATTTCCAAAGCTAAAAAAAAAGCTACAAACGGCAGTTTTGGGACTGTAATAAGTCAAAAATTTTGAAGCTCGCTCGCTCCGCTCACTCGCTCAATCATTATGCCATTCTCCTGATGTTGCTGCCAGTTATTGCCAGCAGTTTTCGCCCGGTGCTCCCCCCTTAATTTCCAAAGCGAAAAATATAGCTACAAACGGCAGTTTTGGGACTGTAATAAGTCAAAATTTTCAAACTCGCTCGCTTCGCTCGCTCGCATTTAATCATTATGCCATTCTCCTGATGTTGCTGCCAGTAATTGCCAGCAGTTTTCGCCCGGTGCTCCCCCTTAATTTCCAAAGCGACAAAATACAGCCACAAACGACAGTTTGGGGGACTGTAAAATGTCAAAATTTTCAAGCTCACTCGCTTCGCTCGCTCGCATTTAATCGTTATGCCATTCTCCTGATGTTGCTGCCAGTACGAACTGCCAGCAGTTGCGCCCTGTGCGCCCCCTTAATTTCCAAAGCGAAAAAATACAGCCCAAAACGGCATTTTTTTTTTTTTTACTGTAAAATGCCAAAATTTTCAAGCTCGCTCGCTTCGTTCGCTCGCATTTTATTGTTATGCCATTCTCTTGATGTTGCTGTCAGTAATTGCCAGCAGTTTCACCCGGTGCCCCCCTTAATTTCCAAAGCTAAAAAAAAAAGCTACAAACGGCAGTTTTGGGACTGTAATAAGTCAAAAATTTTGAAGCTCGCTCGCTCCGCTCACTCGCTCAATCATTATGCCATTCTCCTGATGTTGCTGCCAGTAATTGCCAGCAGTTTTCGCCCGGTGTGCCTCCCCTTAATTTCCAAAGCGAAAAAATGCAGCTACAAACGACATTTTCTGGGATTGCAAAATGTCAAAATCTTAAGGCTCGCTTGCTCCGCTCGCTCGCATTTAATCGCTATGGCATTCTCCTGATGTTGCTGCCAGTGATTGACAGCAGTTGTGCCCGGTGCGTCCCCTTTAATTTCCAAAGCGAAAAATATAGCTACAAACGGCAGTTTTGGGGACTGTAAGATGTCAAAATTTTCAAGCTCGCTCGCTTCGCACACTCGCATTTAATCATTATGCCATTCTCATGATGTTGTTGCCACTAATTGCCAGCAGTTTTCGCCCGGTGTTCCCCCTTAATTTCCAAAGCTAAAAATAAAGCTACAAACGGCAGTTTTGGGACTGTAAAATGTCAAAATTTTCAAGCTCACTCGCTTCGCTCGCTCGCATTTAATCGTTATGCCATTCTCCTGATGTTGCTGCCAGTACGAACAGCCAGCAGTTGCGCCCTGTGCGCCCCCCTTAATTTCCAAAGCGAAAAAATACAGCCCAAAACGGCAGTTTGTTTTTTTTTTTACTGTAAAATGTCAAAATTTTCAAGCTCGCTCGCTTCGCTCGCTCGCATTTAATTGTTATGCCATTCTCTTGATGTTGCTGTCAGTAGTAATTGCCAGCAGTTTCACCCGGTGCCCCCCTTAATTTCCAAAGCGGACAAAATACAGTCACAAACTGCAGTTTTGGGACTGTAAAATGTAACAATTTTCAAGCTCGCTTGTAACAGTTTGTCAGAAATATATCACTCTCCTCCCACTTTATATTTCATGCAATAGAGAGAGACATCCGATCCCTGTAAAGTGTGTGTGTGTGTGTGTGTGTGGGGGGGGGGGGGGTTACCAAGCTTCTCTCACCCCCCCCCCCCCCCCCCGTCCCCCTCAAGGCTGCGCCGGTTCGGTTATGGGCTTGTAATCGTGGTGATGGTGACTATCGCCGATCATCCCCCCCACTCCTCAGTATGGATTTACGCCGTTGGTCCCGATCCGAGCCCTCCCTTGACTGTTCTTGTTGTTTTTAGGTTTTATAGGTTTAGTTTAATGTGAGGATTACAATAGGATTAGGGTTAGGGTTATGCTTGTGTATAATAATTCATGCTTGGCTTAAGATAATAGCTTGAATATATTTCATGGGAGCAATATTGTCGCAGGAGCAGATGTCATCCGCATGGAACCACAATACGTGTACCAAAATCATGTATCACGAAGATTCGGACAGATCGATATCCAAGCACATGGTGCAAGTAGATATAGGCTTGAGCACAGTGCGCTTCACGGTGTGTGTAAACATACAGTGTCCTTTGAGCGCACGGGTATAAAGGGCGGACATTTACAACGCATAGGACCTAGTCATTGCCCATAGTATCACATGCAATGGGGAAACACAAAAGAATGAACTGAGCGGCTACAATTCAGGACCGCCACAATATTCTGCTTGCTCAGCCTTGCTCCAGTAACTGACCAGGTCTTGATAACCGCTGTCAGCGATGAAAAGTTCAACTTCTTGGAGCGTGGTGTCTCTCGTTGCCTACGGGTTTCTGGAGTCCACGTTCACCCTAGGTACAGTGAAACTGATCGGGGTCGTTCTACCAGCGCTACAGCACAGTCTAGGCACGTCTGCTACTGAAATTGGCGTTGCCTTGGGGTTGCTGAGTGCCTTCAAATTATGCTCAGGTTAGTCATGGTTATGTGTTGTTTAGGCCCTACAATCTAGAAGCAGAGCTTCACAACACTTTGTACATCAACGGCCGCTGAAACCACTAAATACTAGTCAACAGGACATTCAAGTGGAACGTGATTTTTACGGTGAACTCATCCATCAACAGAACATAAAAACCGGCACTAGTTATAGGGCCATTCTCCGATAAAGCGTGCAAAACTGCGATTTTCGTGTCGCCAGCATGTTTATACAGTTGAAATCGATATTTTGTCCCTCAGAAATCAATTTTTTTGCTTAAATTCATCTGAGCGGTCGGACCTGTAAAATAAATACCAATAAAGCTATTGGGACGTCCGGGATAATATTAGAAATACGATCCGAAGTTTGATGTAACCCTAAAAACCCCATGTCGCCAGGACAGGAAGTGTTCATATAACAAGTTGTTACTTGTTAACATATCATTCCGATCAAATCTTTTGTACCTCATTACATTGCCCCTCGAGTGCCTGAATGAAAAATAATATTACATAACGATATGATGTTTTGATATTTTTCTAAGAGATAATTTATATCATGTCGCCAAATCGCAGTCAGATACGTTACCCTTTTTTTTGACTCTTGAGAGAAGATCAAAGAAATGCCACATGGCAGTGTAATTTCATGTGTTAAACAAAGTCAACCTAACGCATACATGGAACCATGATTTATTCATTGAATCTCTTGTTACAAAATAAACCGATCCGAAGCCGCGGAAGCCTCATGTTACGATAAGCTGACATCAGATACGTTACTTAAACTTTGATTCATTTAGAAAAAAAGCATGCTGTAAATGAAAACGAAGCTCAGATACTTTTGAATACTTAAGGCAATGATTAATCACACAACAAAATTTTTTTGAGAAAATTGATATTTTAGTAGATAATAGTATGAGAACGGTAACGGCACGTCAGATACGTTACCATCAAAAGTGTCAGATACATTACCAACAAAATAAAAGGTTATTCGCGCCGCGCTTTTGCGCGCGGATTTAACCGGTTTACAACGGGCTCTCTTGTCATGACTTGCTAAATAGTGGGGCAGATATGTGAAAAAAATGCTCACATCCGGCGGAAAGTATGAAATTTTGCATATAGGGGCATTTTATTTTGAGGCGCTGATTTCAAAAATTGCCGGATCCAAGAGATCTGATCACGGGGTCGGCCGCCATTTTGAATTCCAAAATGGCCGCCGTCAAAGATCCCTATCTTCAGTTCTGAATGACATTAGCCATTGGAATTTGATATATAAAAGCATGAAGATATGATGACTTCAATAACAGACTTATTTGATATGTCTGACAAGCTGCACGGCAGCCAATTTGAATTTAATTCATATTTGCCATGTTGGAGTGTTGAAAATCTCTATCTCGGGTTTGTAAATTAGGTAACCTGATTGAGCGCGCGTTTGTAACTGATAGAGTGCGCGCTGATGTATTTACATTGTGACGTCAGTGAAAGGTGCATTATGCTTCCTTTTTTCTGCACTTTTTGACATGCCCGTGAATATTAGTCGTGATGTTTGTCTTCGTAGCCACATTGGAATTCAAAATAGCAGGCATTGCGTTTGTCAGACACATCACATCAGTGAATAGTTTAACTCAGTATGTTAAGATACTTGTTTACACCTAATTTCAGGGTCACTCACCACTTAGAAATCGAGATAGAGATTTTGAATATTTCGTTGAGGCGGCCATATTGGAATTCAAAATGGCGGCCATTCGATGTTTGTCAGACACTCCGAATCAATCTGTCATCAAATTCAATGTGTCAAAACGCTCATGTATACCAAATTTTGGTGCCACAGGTCATTCAGAACTGAAGATAGGGATCTTTGAATTTGTTTTGTGATGGCGGCCATATTGAAATTCAAAATGGCGGCCGACCCCGGGGTCAAACCTCTTGGATCCGGCAATATTTGAAATCAGCGCCCCAAAATACCCCTATATGCAAAATTTCATACTTTCCGCCGGATGTGAGCATTTCGACCAATTTTTGTTACATATCTGCCCTACTAAAAAGGATAGTTCTAAGAGGAATTAGGAGTTTATTTGAAGAAAATCGGTTTTGAAGTGGCCGATATGTCCAATATAAAGTAAAAGAATAAGTTTCAAACAAAATGTGGTGGCTCATCTCCTTTTATTTGGACATCTTTCTTGTACTTTATTTTGGACATCTCAGTCACTTCGGGGCCGTTTTCATGAAGTAAATACTTAATTCTTCAAAGAGTTATATGGTGTAAAGTATTTCGTGTAAGTGGATTTCGATTATCTTGCAAAAGGTTAAAACCTATACTCATCTAAAGCAGAAATGTACTATCACTTATTGTGGCATTTACAAAAAGTGCCGTCAGACATGTTACAAATTCATTTTCTTTCTGCTTTGTTGTGTTTGTGTGTGTGCCTGTGTGCATGTTATGTTCCACAATAACATAGAAAGACTTTAGAGGCTGAGTTTTGGTACCCACCTTTTTTCTTTCAACTTCACAGCAAACGCAACTACATGAACGGTCTACCTTTCATTATTACCTTTCATCATAATGTTGCATCTTATTTACATAAAATGGGGTTAGTATTATGGTTAAAGTCAAGATCACTCCCTTCGTTGCAGGTTTATGTTCTGAAAATATCGATAGGATCTGATGTCTAACAATTTCTAACGTTTTGCATCAGGTTTTTGAATCATATGTTTGAGTGATCGGGGTTTGATGTGAATTGGTAGTTTATTATGTCAATAAACATAAATACTTTGTCAGATACGTTACCATCGCTTATTGATTCTTCAGACCTAATCTATTACAGACAGGAACAATGGAATTTGAATTTATATTTATCACTTGCTTATATCTTTTCCAATTTCATTCTTACCGTCTTCCGTGTATCATAATAACAAAATTTCGGAACTATATATCAGAAAAGAAGCATTGTGGAATTGTGCCTGCTTGACTCGTATTTTACGTACATCTCAAAGTTTTATTGAAGAATGATCTAATCTTCTATCGATGACGAGAACATTTTTTTTACGTTTAGAAGTGCGGTGTTTTAACGAAAATAATCATATTGTGATGTTCTTACAAGTTAAAATGAATATATTGGCATGATTGGTGTTGGGTTTAAAATTGTATACTAAACGGAACGTCTGGTGCGTCAGATACGTTACCACACACCGTTCTTCTTTCGATCCGAAATGTATTTAATCTGACAGAGATGTTACCTGGCATTTGCTATCTATGAGAGGTATAATACTTGTTCATAAAGTTGCATACGTAATCAATGAGATTATTGTTGTAATTCAAATGCAGGTAAAAAGTTAGATTAGGGAAATATATTTCAAACCGAAATATGTACATGTTCTTGATTTTTATTTAGCCTTCATTTTATAGCTTACGATCATTCTTATTACAGATTAGATCAAAGCTGACTCCAAAATGTTTCCACGATGCTTGTAGATGTTTAAGCTTGTAGTTTTACGTTATCATTGCCATTTTAAAGCAAGAAATAAGCAGACAATCAACAGTTTTGTGATGCTACCTCTGGTCACGTATGTGATATTTGGTTTTAATAATAGCGATTATGCAAAAAAAAAAAGGACTCTACGTTTGGAAATGTTTCTAGGAAAAGTATGGGCTCTCAAAAATCACCCATTGATTGTTTTATATTCCTAAGGGATTAAAGTTTCTGAAATGATGAAAAATAAATGAAATCTCTGATGTTGATTTTTTGTCATTTCTACAACGGTAATTGCACGCTTTATCGGAGAATGGCCCTATAACGCAAGCCTTATTACGTGACTACATGATTATTATGTAGGCCTACAATATTCAAGATACTGTGACCTAAAATTTGCGAAACGAAAATGCACAAAAATTTCATGAAATCCTAATCGTATGTTTCTTTTTTTATTAGGCCTACTCACGTTCGAGTGAACAAAATTGCATAGAAGTTGTTCGACGGGGACCATCAAATTGCAGGCTGGACATTTGTACATTGTTTGTATTGTGTGTTTTGTTTGTTTTATGGTTGCATAAAAAGAAAAAAAGAAAAAAAATGCTATACCGGTATTCTTTTGTTTTGTTCTCTATCCAGAATGTGCTCCACTTTCCTTAATAGAAGTTGAATGTTTTGAGCAAAGCTTTTTGGCATGACTCTTTCTACACCTATTGAGTCACTTCCGCGTAAAGATTGAAATAAATCCTTCAATCAGGCATAACTGGTGCCACACAATGAAGACAAAGTGGTCACATTTCAAACGTCGCAAGCATCCTTTTGGGAGCCGTAAAAAGAGTTACACGTTACTATACTAAAATCGACGAATCCTTAGTCAATGAAGCGTAACATTTTTATTCAACCTTGACACGACTACCCTTTGTTCATATTCATTGTGTTGTGGCATGTTGGGTAATTTGTGAAGTCTTTCATTAATCGAATCAATAACATTTTTTGTTGCATTTTTATGGGAGACTTGACAATACCCAGTTTCCCGTCTGTTCACCATCACCCAACTGCAGAAAAGGTGCATAGATTTAGACAGGACTTGTAAGTGACGGTGAAACAAAAAGAGTATAAAACAAAAGCACTATAATACACCTTGCAGAAACAAAATCTAATTTTCGTTCGTTTTGAAATCATAAACTTTTTTTTTAAATATCTCTTTAAATAACTGTGATTTTGGGTGTTTTCTTCCGACCTTTTTATTATCCTTCCCCTCCCTCTGTTATTTCTCTCTCTTTTTTTTTCTGTAGCTCCGTTCCTCGCATGCCTCTATCGGCGTGCTGGTGTCCGCTGTCAGCACAGACTGCTGGTCTTAGGGACAGTCTTGCCCACACTAGGGGTTATAACCGCCAGTTTGGCAGGCACCAGTGCGCAACTGGCGATGTGCTTGGCTGTTTCAGGTAAGAAGGAAAATAAACGCATCATGTGATGAAGACAAACTGTATCCAACGTTAGCATGAAGCAACTCCCTATCAAGAGATATCTAGAACTTCCTTTTTGAATATCTCTATTGCCTGTATATCTAATGAAGACAGCAAAGTTTCGTGTTTATCTCTTCTCGGAGTTCTTAACATTTTTGTGATATAAATATGAAAACAACAAACAAAAAACATAAACAAAACCGTTTCATGTGCTGTCAAAGCTCAGAGCATGAACAGATTCACTCAAAACCGACATCGTTATATCTCTTTGCTGGCATAATAATGACAAAAACTCTTATACAATTTACATTTTGTTATGTATAAAAATGCGAACCGGTAATATCGTCACAAAGTCAGTGGTGCCCATTAAGGCGACCTGTGATGCATATTGTAATCAGTATTTTTCGAAAAGAACAGTGTTATAGGTATACCTAAAACAATTTCGTCCTCATTAGAGGGATACACTAATGAATTGTTTTTATTTTTCCTTTCCATTCCTGTGATTCACTCAGTGTTGATAGTCAAATACCCATTGACTAAGGCATTGTACTCGGTCCTGTCACAATCGCTCATAGCGCAAAGAATTTAAACTATTTACAGAATCGTAATGTTACACCTGTTCGAGTTTACCAAGGAATTCCAATTGTATTGGTTTGTTAAGTATAGCGTCATTACGTGTTTATTAACCATTGATGCAATGCTTCTCTCTTTATCTAGGACTTGGCTATGGAATGATGAATATTTTCGGTGTCGTTAGTCTAAACGACCTTGCTGGCGAGCGCTTTGGAGTCCTTCTGTGCGTCGCCAAGTCTGGTACTACGGCGGGAATGGTTCTCATTCCCTTATTAGGAGACTTCCTCAGTATTGTGTATGGCTGGACAGGTGCCTTGCTGATAACGGGTGGCATCATAAGCCACACGATTCCCGTAGCCATGTGTATTCACCCGAAGACGGTTGACGAATCCCGCCAGCGAGACGACGCCGATGGTGATCGTGAAGACGATGACGACAAGCAGGTTAGGGGTCCGTTGCTGACAGGAGAGGAAGAGAAGGTAGAGAGCAGTGATGACAACATGGACGTCTGTCATGGCGACGTCCAGCAAGAATCTATGAACGTCATACGGAGTGAAGAAATTGATATTTCATGTGATGAAAGGAAAGGTGGAGGCAGATGGAAGAACTGCCCTGTGGGTGATGATGTTAGAGATTTGTCACATTTAAATGAGAAAGAAATTTCAAGGTGTCAAAGGGACCATTTAGAGATCGCCTCGACGTGTTCGAGTAGCTTGACCCCGTCAGATTCGTCATTGAAAGGAAACGACGTGAATGAATTTGAGGAGGAGGGTGACGAAAGAGACTGTCACAACAGGTTGTGCTGGTTCGAGGAGTGTGGCTTATTTAGAGATCCTTATCTCGCCCTCATCTTCCTCGCATTTTTACCATTTGGCATGGTGTACGGTAGCTGGCATGCCTTCCTTATCCCTCGCGCGGTGGAGAGCGGCATGTCGACTCTGAACGCCATCGCCCTCAGCGCTGCCGCAGCGGCGTCGAACTTGGCCAGTCGCGTCGTGGCTGCAATCTACATGCGGTCGTTTGACCGTTACATGGACCTTTTCCTCCTCCTGGCAGCCATCAACGTGCTTTCTCTCACTTGTGACGTCATCGCCTACATTTTTCCCGTCATGTTGGTGACGTCATGTCTGTCGTCATTTTCTTTGGCAAGTCGCGCCTTGCTCACCATTCTTATTCTGCGGCAGCGGGCTCCCAGCGAGTACTTCCACATGGCCGTGGCCTTGGATGAGTTTGTCGGAGGAGTGGCAGCTATGTTAGGTTCGTACCTCTCAGGTAGGAGGAAAATCTCGTTTCATTCCCCCGTCAAGTCATGTTGTTGTTGTTTTCAAGAAGAAAGAGAAAGGGAGAAAAATTGGGCCCTGTACATCAAATAATTTGCCCCAGACAATACTAATGTAAAACAAATAGCGATATTAAACAAAAATACTAAGTATACCACGAAGTCTCCTCAAGGGAGCTCATTTTATCGTCTCCACGAGCTAGCTCATAATGGGCGTCTCTACAAATTAGCTCATACAATCTCCACGAGGGAGCTCATATAAGAAAATACAACTATTAAATGTTAATCATTCTTAAAGTAATATCATCCAAAACCAAAAAATAATCACCAAAGTATACCATGATGTCTCCCCAAGGGAGCTCATTATACTTATCGTCTCCACGAGGGAGCTCATGTAAAAAAAATACAACTATTTTTGTCACTGTTTGTTTCAGTGTTTCACCCAATGTAATCCTGTATTCATTTTGACATGCTCCTCTGTTTATATTTATGTTTTTCTGCCATTTTCTGTTTCAGGATTAATCGCTGACAGATGTCGAAGTTTCAACTATTCGTTCATTATGCTTGCGATCTTGGATAGCATCTCGTTCCTACTGCTCCTGCCGGTCCGGTTCGCCCGCAAACATTGACGATGGTAACAAAAAAAAAGCAATAAACGGGACTCTTAGCGGTTTCTTGGAAAATGGAAAACAAAATTACAAGCGTTTATTGTGCAGAGGAATCATCACTTGGATCAAGATTATAAAACCTTCCAGTGTCCATCATCTGGGCCCCATTTCATAAAAGGTTGATACAATAGCAACTCTTGCTGGAATGGCAATTGTCATGGTAACGACAAGAATCCAGCTTCCTGATTGGCCGATCGCTGTGGGAAGTTGCCATTCCAGCAAGAGTTGCTATCCTAACATCTTTTATGAAATGGGACCCTGTCCTTTTTCACCAGTCATTATAAGCCATGAACGTGGTACATTGTACTAAACTCATTATTCATGAGCTCGTAAGATGTTGGGCATTCGGCAAAGGTGTGTTTGTTGTTGGTTTTTTTTTCCCAATTTTCCATTGGATAACCCGTATTCATGCTTCACCTGTCGTGTGTAACGTGTGTACATGAAGCGGACTTGCATTATCCTGACGCACCTGCATGTTCATATGGGCATAGGCCCTGTATGATATCATTACAGGTGTATCATGACATCCAACCTTCGAGCAGAAAGGTATTGAAACGCCATGCTCTTTTATATACTTCTGTTGTGTGTGTGTGTGTGTGTGTGTGTGTGCGTGTGTGTTTTACTTTCAATGCATTATTTATGAATGTAGCAATTTCCTGTATGCAGTACAGTATTAAACGTTTAGTCTTTGTGCAAGTCTCCAAAGACAATGGTTATTGGTATTGTTCGCTTGCAGTCTGTAAATCACTTGGCAAAGGGCAATTAACAGGTGCCTGAAAATCTGTACATTGAAAATAAACTTTTAGTGTACAGCATGGTAAGTCTCTGAAGGAATGTCTATTTATTCTTCTATTGATTATGTTTTGCCAACACGTTAACTGCGAAATGCAAAGTTATTCATGATATAAAAGTATATAATGTATTCTATATCGTTAAAGGCATTAAAGTGAAAGACTGCAACATCCGCTGGCTCTCCATTCCTGTCACGACTATGTGTATGAATATATCATATAAGAGTTATATACATTTTATAAGTATATCTTTGATTATAATTTTATGTTGTGTGACCGTGCATCACAGAGCAAACAAAAAGTCGCGCCCCTTGATTTTACGTGAGGACTCCAAAACGGTAAAACAGGTCAACCAAGTGAATCTTGAGGTTTTCATATTTTCTGAAAGAGCTATTCTTCTACATTATGCTTAAATTTGGGATCATAAAATGAGTAATAGGAAAGTGTGTGTTTTAGCAGTTTTTCTACAACCCTTAAAACTGTAGGTTGGTGTGATCAAGTATGTCTTACATGTACAGGCCCCTTTTCATTTCTTGAAAAGCCTTTGCACTTTCTTTACTTTCAACTCCAACAAAGTCCAATAGCTTTTGAAAGGATAATGCTATACTGCTTTGAAAACTGGCAGTAACCGTGGACAGGATTTGTTAATGGAGCGCGCTCAATTTCAGCTTAATCTCTTTTTGCTGCTACTCCGATGATTTACATCCTGTTTTTTGTCCCATTCATCGCACAGCTAGCACTGCCTGGCAAAGATTACGTGCTTGAATAAATTACTATGCAGTTCAGAGCCTCTTTTCTCAGTTCACGCTTTTCCACGGAATGAGCTTTCTTTCCAATATATAGGTTTAAGAAAGTCCATTTGAATTGAGTTATACATCATTTCAAAGATTAGAATCTGTCCTTTCAGTTCAGGATCTGCCCTTATCAAAATAATATCCATATCTGGCTACTTTTTGTAAGTTTTGTGATGAAGGGTCATAATTATATGCTATCAAACATTATATCCAAATATTCAGGAGAACATTATGATGAATGAAGTCTGAAAAAAAAAGTTGAACTTTCCAGTCCCGCCTCAAGGGAGTGTGTGTGTTTATGTGTATATGTGTGTATGTTGGAAGCAGTAGGGATGTAAATGCAATGTACATGTGAAGAGTTTGTTTGCAAAAACCAATAAGTCCATATTTGTCAAATGGAGATATTTGCGATGAAAGGTCAAGAAAAATAAAGAGAATAATAAGAAAATTTTTGCTTCTTTTGACCATAACTTCAAAAATATACCTTTATTAGTGGCCAATATATCATTTAAAGGGTATTATTTTGTACGTTATTAGAGACCGTACTTCAAAATCTTCAAAAATGGACTTATCGGTTTTTGCAAACAAACTCTTCATGTATTTCCTAGATATATCCCCTTCGATGTGCTCATGCAGAGAATTTATCTATTTAACACTGAACAAGCTATCAGCAGCTAACAGTTTAGGGACACATATCCACTTATAATGATTAATCTCGAATTTCCTTGTAAGGTCAACGAAATGAAAGCTGTTCTTGGCAATCTCGTATATACCGAAATGAATCAGACAGATTTACCTGTACAAAAAAAAAAGGACAACACGAAGAAGTATGTGTATGAAATTTCTTTCCTTTCCTGGGGTGATAAAGCTGTAAGAATGCATCTGAATTGGGAGGTGATCTTTATTTTAAAGGCTTGTTAATCCGAAAATGAAACGAGGCTCGTTATTCCGAAACACGCAAAGTCCCTGTACGTACCATGTTTGATACCGTACTCCAAAAAGTGAAATTGGATTCATTAACAACATTTGCGGCGTTGTTCCGATGGTTCGTTGAAGGTTCGTTATTGCGAAAAACAGATAATTATTCCGAAAATAAAAAAGAAGGTACGTCCTGAGAACCATCGGATTTATGAACCTTATTACGTTTTCGGATTAACGAACCTTTGAAATAACGAACTTTTTCCATTTTGAGATGAAAGAACCTCTGGAATAACAAACCTTATGTTGGACTGCAACCAACCTTCAGAACAACGAGCTGTAACCTCTGAATCCACCATAGAGCGGATTCTGCCCAATCGGTGTACATCGTCTCTTCAGCTTTTAGCAGCACTAAGAGTTATACTTTCAATACTTTCTTCCCTGGTCAAAACTCACTCAGATTTTTTTTTAATCCATCCTCATCGGATTGTGTTTTGAACTCTGACCCTCCATTACTGGTTAGACTCCATGACAGTTTTTGCAACCGCTCCGGTCCACTGTGGATCGCGGCCACTCATCAGTGTTAGCAATGTATAATGGATTCCTCGCGATTGAGTTGCGAACATCGTAATGTCACCACGCACCTGCCACTCCTTGTGTTTCCACAGCAACGCAAATATGGACATCACTTTTCATAACTCACTATCTTTCTTTCGCTCGACTTCTGGAAGAAGTTCTCACATACCGTTCACAATTTCTCCTTGAACATTCACTGAGAAATTCAACATTTCACTGTCTTGCAAAATTAACTTCTTCGACAGCCTTTCAATTCAACTTGATTAGAAGCTATGAATATGTAAGGTCGCCAACTCTCATCATTTTTGTTCTCTTTACATTGGATACACACAAACTCTATATCCCCTTTCTATGTGGCAATCTACCTATCCCTATCTAATTTTCACCTTTTGTTCCGCCTTGTCATGGAAAGCTGCAGCAACCTATCGGATTTTATATTGTCATTTGTACAAATTCACTGGAATCATTTTCACGGAGGTATGTAGGCGGCCTACATGCCTGTATCATCGAAACATGAGGAAGGGCAAAATAACTTCGAGGTTGACTTCCTGAATTCTGGCGTCTGCGACGCACCCCGAAGTGCGAACTGATAAGTTTGTATGACATAATAAGTACAACAAATTGTGAGGATGGTACTCTGCATTCCTAGCCAAGTCAAATCCGACAAGGTACCCCTTCAAGCTAAAGTAGGCCCCACATGATAGTATCATTGCTATTAACAACTAGTTATTTCCAGAAGCGCAGCCGTGCTCCTTAAATTCTATTCTGTACCGGTCAGTATACGAGTAACGATTCCGTAGATTATTGCGTATTTTGTGTTATATTCACTATCATGACAACAACCTGGAATTCCTGTCCTGCGACCCCACCAACACATGAAGCATCTCTACGGGACAATTAAGGAATATTCATTTCTTACGAAATCTATTCCACAAGCTTTTGAATTTTGAAGTTTCTTAATCATTAGTGCCACTTCTTCCAAAGTGACTGGGGCATCCAAGGGACCATCTGCCTCGACAATTTCTGAAGTACCGGTACTATCTTCCAGGCCTGTGGGCTGGTCATCTTGGCTATTACCTAAACGACTAAAATGATTAACAAAATCCTCTAATGAAACATTTCCTGTTTTCCTTACTTTGCATTCATTATTACTGTTGAGTAATTGGCAATATTTTTTCGGATTGGATGCCTGTAATGAACGGAGAGATTCATTCAAATCTCTATGAAATGTTCTTCTTTTATGTCTTAATAAAATTTCTTATAAAGCTTTCCTGTTAATGATCAACGATATTTACTCGAATCAACATACAGAAACCCGCACGTAGATGGCGTCATTATTTTGGCACACGAATTGCAGCTCCATATACATAGATGTCTAAAAATCTCAACAACAACAACAACAACAA
This sequence comes from Diadema setosum, assembly GCF_964275005.1. Classification (NCBI taxonomy): domain Eukaryota; kingdom Metazoa; phylum Echinodermata; class Echinoidea; order Diadematoida; family Diadematidae; genus Diadema; species Diadema setosum. Next base: position 1,324,647 of record NC_092703.1, on the reverse strand, counting down.
CTAGGGTAGGGAGTGAGCACACGTTTCGCGTTTTTGCCTACAGTGCTTGTCAAACGTCAAGTTTCATGCTGGATCGCTTTATCAGTTGTACAAATGACTGACTTCAAAGAGGAGCAAGCTAATGAAATTGAAGCTCTTGAATCTATATATCCTGATGAAATAACAGGTAAGGAATTTTACATCGGAATTGTGCTCACAAGCCAGGAGATGGAATGCGGGATGCGTGGTCCCATATACTGCCATTAATGTCTTGTTCTAGGCTAGTGAACGTGCGTGCCTGCTGCCATCTGCCACTGCACTGACACACTGCATCGAGTATCTTCTATAATCTACTGCTACCAAATGATGTAGATTGTAGATAATGCCTAGTCTAAATCTGTTAGAAACGAGACCAACATGCCATGTTTCGTATAGACAATGGCATGGTATGGTCCCGAGCGCCGCGGACCTAGATCCCCGCCCTAACACTGCCCTAACTTAAGGCCACAAAGGGAAAGGCCCCTGCCCTAGTCATCTGGTCATGCTGGTAGTAGGCCTACCTTACTACAATTAAATTTATTATTTTTAAATTATTATGTAGGACTAGGTCTAGTTGTTCTATTGATTATCAATATCATTAACTAGACAAAGTCTATTGCCACTTTGAATGCCAGCCCAATGGCAATGTCAATCACAATGCTAATAAAATTGATTTAAAAATTCAGGCAAAATGAGTGAATGTCAAAATTGATAGTGGACTTACGATGATGGCATGTCTAGTGATTACATCTTACTTCTACCTTTACTTCTAATATGGCAAAAGTTCCTTTTTGGTTCTGAATACCCCACCACCTGCCAAATGTGTGTGCAAGCATGCATCCATGCATAAGCCAACAAGAGTAGGAATCTAGCCTAGGATTGACTAGTGTAGTGTAGAGTGACCAGTAAAATTGTGATTGCTGTCCCAAAGGAACTTTTTCCAAGTGTTGTAAGTTGTATCAACTTAAGATTTTGTTATTGACTAGTTTCCATTGGTTATATCATGGAAACGCAACAATGCACAATAAGATTTTTATTGATTCAAAAGCACACAAGATTATGTGATAACTACATTGTACAATATTCTAGGTGAGTACACACAAGTAAAGCTTTGACAGATTCAACATTGCATAAAGTGAGAGTCTAGCTCATTTTTATTCTATTTTGTTTAATGAGTTAAGAGTTTGCATGCTTTCATGCTGTTGTTTCCTCTGAATGTGTAAAAGTTATCACCTGTGTCATTCAGGTTGCTTTCTTTTGCCTGTTTTGTTTCTGTTGAATTCAGTGCTTGCCACAGATCCATTCCATGTCTTCCAGATCACCGTCTCGGCTGAGGAGGACGAGACGGGGGAAGAAAATGAGGACGAAAAAGGTGAGGATGCTGAGTTTCTCAAATTCAAAAGAACACCAATGACATAGAAAATGACCTGATACTGCAATGGTGTATATTGCTCTTTGAAAAGACTGTGTGTTTGTGCATTTGTGATGAACTTCAATATATGTGACCCGCTACAACAAAATGATCCTAAAGTCGGGCGAGGTCGATTATTTGAAAATTGCATGACAAAATTCCCTAATCTTTCTGCTTTAAATTGATATATAACTCATGTTATGAAAATAATCGGCTGCGGAGATATCGATGTTTAAAAGATAGCATGTCGAGACGTCTGGGAAATCACTGTTTCGAAAAAAGCGCCCTGAAAGTTTTCCTTGCGACGCAATCGCGATCAAGGGACACGCAAGTTAGTTTTCACCTAGTCAGTAGAAGGTAAACCCTAGCAACCCCCGAAATGCTCATTCAAGCACAGCGTCGGCCGTCTCCTCACCGACCAATCAGTGACCAGGATGCCAGGAGAAGCGGCTGGGCATTGCGCACCCCGCCCGCACGCTCCAGTCGACTTGGCAGTGTGCGAGCTTCACGCTTCGGTTAGCGGCAAGCAGCAAACTGACCAATGAGATCACTCCGGTCGTTGTTAGGGGCGGAGCCTATCTGTGGCGCTCAATCCAAATTTTCGAACCAGTTTCTGCTTCATTGAAACGCCAGAAAACATGGCCCAGAAAAACGCTATTTCTTGGTCTTTCCTTTCATCATTTTGCTTCAAAATTTCGACAGATGATAGAAGACATGTCAGACTCCAATAATATGTCAAAATCAGAAAATCGTAAGTTTTGACCAATTATGATGCTCTGACTTCAAACTCGATTTTCACGGCTTTGACCGTGCGCGACTTTAGGACCTTTTTGTTGTAGCGGGTCACATATTGATCTTTGATATAACACTATAGCAATTTTGTTCTTATTGTGAGCAAGTTACTGTACATTGACATTCATTGTATGTCATTTCTCTCGTTTAATAATGCTGTCTTCGTAGAAATATCAGTTTTCTGAATGTTATAATCTAGCTATATGTATGACCCTGCACCACAAAACCAACAAAAAGTCACCAGACATGGATTCTGAAAGAGCAGACTTTAAGCTTTAAAATGATGTATGATTTGATTAAAATGGACTCTCCTAAAACTATCTAAATTTTGGAAAGAAGGTACACACTCGTGAAAAATTTGTACTGGGAAAAAAGGCGCTGAAGTATAGGGTCTATTCGACACTTGATCTTACCAAACTGTGCTCTGTGCAGTGAGTGGGACAAAAAAAAAAAACCAGGATGTAAAACTCCATAATCAGGGAATGTGACTTTTGGTGGTTTTGTGATGCAGGGTCACATATTATTATAGTCTAGATATCTCCAGGAAATTTAAAGTGACTGGGTCTTTCCTGTTACAGGAAAAATCTTTCTATTGTTCTGGACATCTGCTTCTGTGAGAGTTGTTGAAGATTCCTGTGTGATCAGGAGATTAAATCATCAAACTTGTTGGTAGAGTTGGGTGATTGTCGAGTCAGGCACCGCTGGAGCAAGCATTTAAAAGCTCATAGAGATATTGCAAATTTACTGGTTCAAAGGGAACTCTGCCAGTTTCTTGAAAAAAAAAAAAAAAGTTTGTTTTTCCATACACCAGCCAATGCTTACCATATCTAGAGCATTCAACATTCTATCTACAATGCTGCACACTGGCACTGGTCCGACGGTTCTGGACCAGTAAAAATCACTCTTTGTCCAGTAACTTTTTCAGCAATGGACCAGTAGAGAATGGAAAAACTGGGTACCTACTGGTCTGACAGACATGTCAGACCAGTCGAAAAAATGAGTTAGTGTGCAGCCCTGTTCTATGATATCTTGGATCGCCTGCTGTCTGCTGGATTTGGAGACAAAGGCACAGAAAGAATACAAAGCAAGATTTTTGTCATAGCATGACAGATTAGTAGCATACAGTGTGTAGTAACATACCAACATTTACCCTTGATAATTTGCTATTTTCTCCACTAGAGAACTCTTGATTCATTGAATTTAGTTTCTGATTTGAAGAATTTTAATGTGAAAACTCAACACTAGGAATGTTGGATGTTTGTCCTTCCAGGTCAACTGTCCGTCACTCTGTGCTTCACATACACACCAACTTACCCCGAGGAGGCACCCGTCTTTGAGGTGACCTTCAATGATGATGTTGCGCAGGAGTATGAAGACAAAATCAGGGAGCTGGTTGAAGCCCAGGTGATGATAACTATGAAATTTTCCTCGTCGGTTTTCAGCTTTCTGGAATTGTTGCTGAGGCATTGAGCTCTGAAGATTATTGGGTGGGGGGGGGGGGGTAGAAAGGAACAAAATCTGCCAAAGTTCCATATGCTTTATGCTGGCAGTCACTCTGTATTTGTTCCAGATGAATTTCACAAATTTCATAATTGATTTCAGTGCATCATCTGTCTACAGTTTAAATTGCATTTCCACTGTAAATAACCCAGTCTTCATGGGAATGTTTTTCATGTGCATGATCCATGTATACTCTTTTGAAAGGAGAAGTGTATTTCAGGAAGATGGGGTTTTCTTCATCAGTAATACAGCATAATGATTATACAGTGTAATCCCCCTTTGTCAATGCATGTAATGAATCAAGGATATTTGACGAGTGAACAGTACCTTGTATATGTTGTAAGACAGGATGGTAATGTGTATAGATTTAGAAAATTGTGATTATGTGGAATATGATTAATGTTTTGCATGTGTCACTAAGTTAAGACTGATCAAAGAAAATATTGATTGCACTTGATTAATGCTAATAAGCTACATGTACTAATGAATATAATCAAGACATATACTGTATACACCGATACACCGTATATTTCGCGAGCCTAAATTTTCGCAAATCGGGAATTCCCAACGATTTCGCGAGTGGTTAAATTCGCGATCGTAGAGTCCTGCACTGAACAGAGGAATGCACATGTGCATATCACATTCACATCGGGATCACAGTCAATATTTTCGCGTGTCTTTAATTTCGCAAATAGCACCTGATTCGCAAAATTTGCGAAAATAAAAACCTCGCGAAATATTTGGTGTATACAGTACTGCACAGAGATATAATGAAAACATATATTCCACATAACTGTAATCAAAGCATATATTCCACATATGTGTAATTAAAGCATATGTTACACAAAAATATTATCAAAACATATTATCGTATTCTCCGTGTCACTGACTTGAGGCAGATCGAGGAGAATCTGGGCATGGCCATGATCTTTGCCATCGTGTCAGCGGCCCAAGAGTTCCTGAACGAAAGGATAGATGACCTCAAGGCCGCCCGGGAGGACCGGAGGAAGAGACTGGAAGAAGAGAAGAGGAGAGAGGAGGAAGAAGCAGTAAGTAGCTTCACAGTCTGAAAGTACACCTTAAAGGCGCATAGTCCCAGTAGTGTAGAGGGCGCTGTTGATGATACTGCTGATCACTGCTAGCGTTGATACGAAGATTGCCGAAGTTGAGCTGTCGTCAAGAGTAAAGCACGTAGGTGTTGCTAGGTAACATTGCCTTTGTTGTCTTCTCTGTCTCAACATGGTGTAAGTCCTAAAAATGCCCTCAAAATCATTCTTTCACCAAGCACTTTTGTGTTTCTGTTGCCTCATTACAAGTGAATAATTATTTCATTAAACCTAGAGGAAACAAAGAGGTTGTTCATGAAGCGTGCTGTAGTGAAGTTTGCTCGTACATGCACACAGAATTGAGAGAGGGAATCATATTAATGTATTATGTTGTATATGTTTTCATATAGTTTTGATTTTCTTTCCATTTGTATAATGTTTTACTTGATATTATTATTTGTAAGTCCATATTACATTATGTAACTTTTGTACCTGATGCAGGGCTCCCATGTAAAGCAGGCCTTTGCGGCTCTGAATGGGAAAACCCTGCTTTTAAAGAAGACGCAACTTATATAGATAAATAAATAGATAATATTGGATGCCTGCTGTGAATATCTCTTGCAGGAGAAGAAACTGAAAGGAACTCTGGTGACAATTGAAAGTTTCCTGGCGTGGAAAGAAAAGTTTGACCAGGAACAGAGGGAAAAGAAAGCAAAACATCAGTCCAGTACAGAAAGTCAAGGAGGCAAACTCACAGGTGGGTAGCATAGCCTGAGCAAGACAAACATTCTTTGTTTTCTTAGATATTAATTCAAATCATGCATGAATTAACCCATTCTTGGTGTAAAGTGAAAATGGATGATACAAACACAGTTCAAAAGCAAACAAATCAATTTTCAATATAAACTGCAATGATCTCTGTCGTCAACATACGTGTAGATAACAGTAAATTATTTATAAATCAATCCCACTTGTCAATGTAATTATTAACAAGAAAATATTTACAAATGCAAAGCAATCCTAGTCTCCTTATGTTGGATCATATAAATCATAGTCCACTTGTAGGAAAGTATACTAAAAGGATACAGTGTACATGTACTAGTCAAGAATGACATCGTTCATACAAAGTGCAAATTTTCCTGAGGTTATAAAGAAATTTCGAGTCCTGAGGATGTCGTTGTAGTGGGAGTCGCCTGTACATACATGTTTTTCTCATGAAAAGTCAATAATTCTTTATCATGGTCATCATTCCATGTCAATTTACCTTATTCATCACTTCATGACATCTTTGTTTGTCTTTTACTCATATTTCTCGTATGCAGGAAGAGAACTATTCTTCCAGAATGCAAACCTAGATACATCAGATATGGACCTTCTAGATGAGAGTAAGTTGACAGGACATCTTATTCAAGATGAAATACTGGATGCCAAAAAGAAACAGTTCTTTAAGCAGTCTTGTATTGGTTTGTGTAATTTCAATCTTGAAATCATGTTCAAAATGCTGATTTGATTGTATTCGAGAATTAGAAATGAGAATGTAACAGTGTGAGTGTGTATGAGTAACTACAGATTGTATTGCCACTACAGCATTCATCATATTACTACTTTTGCTGAAGGTATTGCTATTGTTTCATGTTTCATGGAATTTCTATGCAAAGACCTTTTTATAGATGTCCACTCAAATGCCATTTCTGTTTTGACCACTAGGTGACCGGGTGGAGGTGGACGAGTCACTATTCCAGGACATGGATGACCTGGAATTAGAAGACGACGAAGACTGACCGTGTGTGAAGGGACAGTATTATTATCATTATGACCTTTGAACTCTAGAGAGAAGAAGAGAATGGAATGCATGCATGCATGACTTCATGCAATACCGGTATTATTAGCCGATGTGCCGTCAGAAGTTCGGAAGAGGAGACAAATGTTTCATCCGAGAAATTGCTTCAATGTATCCTGAATCGTTGGAATCAAGGATACCCATCAGATTTTTTTGCTTTTGTTTCATTTTTAGCTTTGATCGTGTATTGTGCAGTCACATGTTATGCATACTCCCACTACACAATCAATTCTCATTGCCAATGGCAGAACTTTTGTGAAGTTTGCTAGAGGGTCACCCCAGATGATACTTTATAAGTGGTTATTTTCGCGAGGGTTTAATTTTCGTGAATTTCGCGAATCACAGTTGGATCGCGAATTTAACAACACGTGAAAATGCGTCGGTATCAATTGACCTTCTAATTCGTGAAAATACCTGTACGCGAAAATAACAGCTTATACAGTACATGTAATTGAATATTTAGTACAGAAGTGCCATTGACAACGTGTCCTGTTTGTTCATGATACCCATGCAAGGAGTGATAAAGAATTTAATGCATTAAACAAACTTAAGTCTTGAGCAAAACTCTTTGTTGAAGAGAACAATCTGCCCCCAAAATCATTTGTAGGTATGATGTCACTTTATTTTGAGAAACTTTCATTTTGAAAAAAAAATATATATATATGATATGTTTATGAAGAGTTTGTTCGCAAAAACTGATAAGTCCATATTTGCCAAATGGAGATATTTGCGATTAAAGGTCAAGAAAAATAAAGACAGTAATAAGAAAATTTTTGCTTCTTTTGACCATAACTTCAAAAATGTACCTTTATATGTAGTGACCAATATATCATTTAAAAGGTATTATTTTGTACTTTATGACAGAGACCGAACTTCAAAATCTTCAAAAATGGACTTATCGGTTTTTGCGTACAAACTCTTCATATATATCATTCCACATATCTAACACTTCAAAAGTTCTTTTGTATCTTCAAAATTTCCCTTGCAGAATTCATAAAGGAACATATATTGTAGTTTTTGAAGTACAAATTAACAGCCTGGACAAGCCAATGAGTGAAAGCTTTGATCTTGATATATTATCCATATCATCATAAATCTCAGTTTCTTATCATCATCATGAAAGCAAGCCAGACATGTTTTGTTTAGTTTTTTTTTTTTTTTTTTTTTTTTGTATTTTGTATGTGAAGCTCTGGCAATGGCATAACAGTATTACATGTACAAGTGCCAAGCTAAGCATGGAAAGGAGTTTCTCTTGCTTTTCTATGACAGCACAGCTGTTCTATGTGAATCTAGACATAAAGGACATGAGAGATACTGTATATGATCTCCAATGTCATTTCACAGTCAAAATGAAGGAAGATACACTGTACATCTTTATTGAAAAGCCTACAATAATGCATTCTTTATAGATTTAACAACAACCTTTAGCCATTAGGCACCCAGAATTCATGACTTTTGAACTGTCCTCTGGAATGTAAGGATGTATGTTTGACAGACTGCACCTTAGCTGCCATGTGGGTAACAATGATGTCATACATAATAAGTTTGTTGGAAATTTTCCTCAACTCTGTATTATTTTTGTTCTCTAAAAATCTATTCTGTGCAGGGTGTGTTTACACTGTTATGTCGACAAGAGGCAAAAGTGTGAATGTTGCAGAGTGTTCATTTATCATTTATTTTTTGTTAATTTATTCATTTGAAGTGATTTCTGCTGGTGCTTAATAATTGGTACAAGTGAGGCCTATGTAGATCTGATTTATATTACAAGCTCATGTGTACATTTTTGATTAAGTACATTTGACCAGACATCACATTTTCACCTGAGAAGTTTCAGACATCAAAGCCAAGGAGACTGGAAAACAAAGTAATGCAGATGAAATCTTTAGTTTTTAGTACTCCTTCAGATATCAGATGTTTGCTATCTTAAACAATGGTCTGTGTTAACAAGATTTTATCAGTTGATGAATATCCTGTGTTAATTTTGGATTCATAGAATGTTTTGGTGAAATGTACAACTTCAGGAGTCATGTCGCAGCTGTGTTTTAAAATTGACCTATTGTGCTCTATCAGAACACAGAGTTGGAAGAATATCACTAACTGACTGTTCTGTGACTTTACCTGGCTTTTGTGTAGATGTGTCACAAATGAGAATTCTCATTGCCAACTTGGATTACCAGAAGGAGGAAGGAAATTTTTGTAGTTTTTTTTGTGTATCACTATTACCAGTGCAAACATATTCTGTCATACATTCTGTATTAAACAAAACACATCAAAAATGCTTTAACAAAGTTTCAAAGACAAGGTACGGTAAGATGATATAGAGTGTCACAAGTTTACTTGCTGCATAAATTATTCAACATTGATTATGGCTTTGTAACTGATTGACAAATCAGTTGCAATGAAAACATCTCGACGGAAGGATTTCATGAATTTGAATAATTATAGCTTTGTAAGGACTTGAATTCAGTCCTTACAAAATCCCTTGAAAGTGTTTTTTGTTTGTTTGTTTTTTTAACTGGAGATTTTCTCCATGTAATGTGACTGTGATTGCCATAATGCCCAGATCAAGACTCTTGTACAGACATCACTGAGGTCTGTACCCCTTATGTGTATTACCAGTGTGAAGCTAGAAGGATGTTCATGCAATAAAAGGTTTTTAATGCCATTTTGCTTCTCAAACATCAGTACGGAGAGAGGGAACTGTACAAGGAATTCATGACAAGGAGGTTGCTAGTCTGAGCATTTTTTTTTTTTGAACTGTCAGAACGTCTTCTTGTTCGCCAAGTAAATGTGCTGCTTCATTTTGCAAGTTTTACTAGATTTCGCCACCTTTTTTTTTTCTTGCAAATGACCCAGAAATGGTATTTCCCTCAGATTTGTTGCACTTTCAGAGTGTGTTCCTGTCATTGGCCACTTAATTATGACAGCTACCATGATGTGACCCTGCATCACAAAAACCCACAAATTGTCCAATGGCCCTGAAAATACATAATAATGCTTCCATTGAACTCTGCCGATTTAGGGTTTGGGGATATATTTTGTACTGTGTTACCTTTGCTTCTAAATCCATCCAAAATTTGAATCAAGTAAAAGAATGAAGTATTTGTGGATGTTTTTCTTTCGTAAATTTTCTTTTTTCCCCTGTAAGTTATTTTTCTCCATTTTCTAAAATTTGATAGGTGAATGTATGTATGGAAATCACTGAGAAACTGAAAATAACTGAAAATAGTCAGCAATTTTAATACAATTGTACTGTGATTTGATCATGAATCATATGTTGCTAATATATGTTGTGAATTAACCTGTTCCATACAGGAACCTGGCGGCTTGTGTAGTAAGTCTATTTGGATTTCAAAATTCACTATGGAATGTGTTAAGGTCAATCTCTATTGCCATAGAGCTCAAATCCCCTCCTTATTCCACACACCATAATGGGAAACTTGGTTCGCTTGACTAGACCTGTTGAAGATGAGTCCCAAGTATATGTGGGCAAGTGTCGTAGTTAAATGTGTGCTGAAGCAAAATCAGCCCGTCCTCAACAGGTGTAAACTTCAAAGCCCCTTTTCTCAGTAGCTTTCCTGTGATGCAGGGTCACCTGTGGATAGGCCAACACATACTTTTAAAGGGTACTACATTTGAACAACTAAATGGTGAACAGTCCTTTGGAGTTGAGTGAACCATGTCATAGTTTATAATCCTATATACAGGTATATTGTACCTGCATATATTCGTGATGCTGTATCACATCTACTCCCATGGGGAGGTTGGTATGGATAATAGGCCTATACATGTAATTTGTTTTCAGTACAAATACAACAGTTATATTATTACAAATGAAATCAGTAAGATTCAGAGTTGCATTATAATCAAGTCTCTTTGTCGTTGTTTTGTTGTTGTTGTTGTTGTTGTTGTTGTTAATATTCATATAACTTTGTTGAACAAGCACTTGTGAATGAAGGTCTTAGAAATCCAAACATGCACAAAACAAAAGTTGTTCAGGCAGTGTCTGAATTATGGATTCTGATGTGGCAAAATGTGACCAATATCTTTTCAAATTACAGAAAAAAATCTTGAATTTTGTACACCAAAGAAAGCAATACTATGGAATTAGTGTATGATGCATAAAAGAAAAAGAGACTTATGTGGTATGTACAATAAAATAATTGTGGTCATTGCGTACAAAGTGTTATCAGAACAATACATTAATGTTGCCCAATACCCAAGTATACACAAACAGTAACATATAAACAGACCAAATCCTGACAACTGGAATTTTAAAGAAGGAATTGCGGAAAGCCATAAAAAGACAGGTTTTTACCCCAAATATGATAATAAAATGTTTTGCTTATACCCATGTGCTCTACAAAGTAACAATGACATAAAAAAAAAATACCTCAAGAATGAACATTAGAAATAACATTGGATGAAAGTAAATCTTTACATTCAAATTATACATGAATTTTAATACCAAACTTATTTTAGAACAACAGGATCTATGTGAATAATATGAAGAGTTTGTTTGCAAAAACCGATAAGTCCATTTTTGAAGATTTTGAAGTACGGTCTCTGTCATGAAGTACAAAATAATACCTTTTAAATGATATATTGGTCACTACATAATAAGGTATATTTTTGAAGTTATGATTAAAAGAAGCAAAAATTTTCTTATTATTCTCTTTATTTTTCTTGACCTTTAATCGCAAATATCTCCATTTGGCAAATATGGACTTATCGGTTTTTGCAAACAAACTCTTCATATGATCCAAGAACACACTGTCGTGTAATGTTAAGCTTTTGAAGACTAAGAAGTCCCAAATACAGTATACTGCATTGTGTACTATGTCTATGGGAAATGCATTTTACAGCAAAATTAGTCTGTCTTCATTGGGTTAACTATTAATAATATAATTATAATATTAATTAACAAAGTGCGCTAAGAATACAAATGTCAATAAAAACGTGACCGTGCTTCACAAAATCGACAAAAAGTAGCTTGCCCTAATTTTAATCAAGTACATTGTAGGTGCAACAGTGATGTTTTCATAGAAAGAAGAGGAAAAAATGAATTTAAGAAAGAAAAAGAAAGGAAGGAAGGGAAGAAAGAAAGAAGTAGGAAAGGAAGAAAGAAAAAAAGAGAGGAGGAGAGAGATAGTGGGAGAGTGGACAATAAACACGGAAGAACAAAGAAACGGGAAAATAAATTGCAGATGTTTCGTGAAAAGGCCCGTTTGATGGACATTGTGACAGAGCCTTCTCTATTACAAAAGGCTCTGTGACCAGTTGTCATGTAGCGCCACCTCGTGATGACGTTATTACAGGCACTTCTCCCATACACTTGTTGTGGGGTACTGGTATACTGTACACAAGTACCCCCATGTCTTGGAGTGAACAACGGTACGTGCAGACACTAGACTGGCGGAGGAGGTAGGCTTTTCGCCATCAACACTGTGCAGCAGCTGTAAGTCGATTGACCCTCGCCGTGATTTTTTCGTAACGTGCATGAAAAAGACGCTGAAGGCATGAAATGAGAGAAGATAAAGTTGAAATAATCGTGTAGCTGTGCTGATCGCGTAGTCTTGTCAAGGTCTCGGTAAGCATGAAATCGAGTTTTCAATAATCATGGCATAAGTTTACATGTCTTGTACAGTTGTAGTGCCTTGTTTAAATGCGTACAGTACGCCTTCTCACTACTGCCATTTCACTCGAATTTACACTGCAGTGACTGCATGATGACTGCACTGCTGTAAAACTGACACTGAAGTTTCGATACATGCGTAATGTGTGTTTGTTAATCCAAAATGTGCAATGTGTGTGTTGGTGTTTTAATCACTGACAACTCTAGTCTCTAATTTATAGTAGGCCTACTTGAGAGCTCGAGAGGTGAGAGACTGCGTGAGGGCAAACAGAAACAACAAAAGCTCAAAGGAAGTCCTCCCCTTATCCCAAGAGGTACGGTACCCGAAGATGCAAGATGTTGGCCAAGGCAAAACAGACATGTAAAATTAACCAAGTTAGTGGGTTAACGATACACAGCCCAGTCGCTGTAAAAGTAACAGGGCTGTACCAGGGTGGTGCACAAAAGCGAACATGGCGATTACGTTGAGTTTTGAATTTTGATACTAGCTGACATTATTTTTGTCTCCTCAAACTCATTGAAGACATTTTTCATCAATTGGACTAGATAATTCATTTGTACAAGTCTATGTTACACGCAAGTGTGGTGTTGTACGTGTTGGGATCGATATTACACAATTCCCAACTTATCGAAAAAGAAGATTATATGCAGCACATGCCAATGGTACATGTACATTATCTTTCACTGATGGACATTTTTAAATAATCGCGAGTTCACACGATTGGAGCTGCACTTGCACCACAAAGTGCAGCTCCAAATTACTTGGTATACGGTCACATATCATGTCTCATATTTTAGGAAAACAATATCAGAATCTGAGATTGACCTTTCATTCTCGATGACTAGCAGACATTCAAAATCATTCATTCGCATTCATCACAAAACCAACAAAAAGTGGCGTGCACTGATTTTGTGTGAGGACTGTAAATAGGTGGAATGGGTTAACCTAGCCAATCTTGACTTTTTCATATAATTTCTGAAGGAGTGAGTCTTCTACAAAATGCGAAAATTTGGGATCATAGAATAAAGAGGAAAATGTGTTTTAGCAATTTTTCTCGAACATTTTTTTTCAATAGCATTGAACTTGTCTTTAGAGTCCCCTTTCTATTTCTTGAAAAACCTGTACACTTCACTTTCAACTCTAGTAATAACCATATAGAAAGGATAATGCTACTGCTTTGAAAGTTTTCATTAATCATGGACAGAATGTGTTCATAAAGCCTGCTCAGTTTCAGCTTAATTTGATACATATTTAATCCCTTCATTGTTGTTGCTCTGGTGGTTTACATCGTGTGTATGTTTGGTTTGGTTTTGTTTTTGTTTTTTGTTTTTTTCATTTCTTGCACAGCTAGCACAGCTTAGTAAAGATTAAACACTTGTTACTAATAGACCCTGTACTTCAGAGCCTCTTTTCTCTGTTCACACTTTTTCCAGAGTGTGGGCTTTCTTTCCAATATTTAGATGGGTGAGGGGAGTCCATTTGAATTGAGTTACACATCAGTTTAGTTTTGGTTGAGACCTAATTTCAGGTTTCTAACATTTTTGGAGAGATAATGAGAAACCTCTCATGAAATATGAAAGAGCATGTAATTCTATGAGGAATTATTTGATGAAAATTTGTTTTGATGAAAATTTGTTTTGAAATGGATGAGATATCCAAAAAAGAGCAATTCCAATAAAGTGTGGGACCCACACGTTATTACAATCGCTTTGTTTTACTTTGTTTTTGGATGTTTCAGTCATTCCAAACCCGATTTTCATCAAATTAACTTTGAATTCCTCTTAAAATGGTATGCTCTGTACTATACCGTAAGTGTTTTCTGGGTATCTCGCAAAAAGTTAAAAGCCCAATTCTCATCTCCACCAATACTGTACCATCCCTTTAAAGTCTGCTCTTTTAGAATCTGCCCTTAACTAAAAATCCATACTAGTCTGGCGACTTTTTGTTGGGTTTGTGGTGCATGGTCACATATAAGACCATACTGTATTCACATACAGGGTTTCCAATGCAATAAAGCCAACGTGCAGAGACCGTTGATCTAGACCCTTCAAAATGCATTGATCAGATACAGTGTGACATACAGTGCATGCATTGTTGCACGTAAAATGTCATCAGACAACTCTCTCCTTATACTTCCTTGTTTTTGGTTTGGTCTTAAGCGGACTTTACAGTACCTAATTGCATGAGTTTCCAAATTACTCGGTACAACTTCACCTTTTTGCATTCAATAAGTATGGTAAAAGAAAATAGCTACATTTAGGCCTATTAATACCTCATGTACAATGTACTTGTACCATGGTATTCATGCATAGTACTAAAAAACAGTTGTGTGATACAGTGTCCATTGTACATGTATGATACAGTATAATATATTATAGCTACATTTTGTACTTTATTCAAGTGTGATATGCATGATGCAAATTTTCATACATTTTTATTTGTTTTGAATGCTCACCGTACAAAGTAGTTTCTCTTATGTCCTTTTAGTGATGCTGGATTGAAAACATATTCTCCAAAGTTAGTGCACATAGGTCAGTACACATGCATGTTTTTATAAGGGATTTACAGTCACTGTGGGCCCATATGAAAGTTTATCTAGCATATACAGTGTATCTACAATGTGTAATAATCAAAGAATGTTGTCAGATTATAGTCCATTCTCTGGTTTGTACGCATTATGCAAATCTTTTGCCCACAATTTTGGTGATCCCATGAAAAGATCAAATAGTTAAAATATGAAAAGTCAAGCCACACTCCCTCTCATTCATGCCTGGACACTAAAAACACCTCCCATCTCATTCCTCTCCAGGCCCCCAAAGGGCTGGGTGCAATATGTTGTCATGGCGACTCCTCCCACTGCTGCTCACCCTGGGTGTGGTCGATGTGTATGGGAGGGCTGAGGAGAGACCAGTGTACGTCAATGAGTGGGCTGTAGAGATTGGAGGAGGGGAGCGGGTTGCTAGAGATGTTGCAGCTGAACATGGATTCGACTTTGATGGTCAGGTGAGGATAGTTCTGTGGAAACATCAGTTTTTAGAAAAAACAGAAAATTTTGCTTATCTAGTATCTTCACTGCTACTCACAGAAGCAGGGGATCTAAAATGTAGTTTAGTCTAGTATTTGACAATCTTTTGAACTCTTGTACCATTACTTTTCGTAGTGTGCTGGTTAATTATGTGGGGGGAAAAAAATCCCCCAAATGGTACAAGTTGTAGGCAGTGAACATTAGCCATGAAGATGGACTGATTCTCCTATAGCACACATTTCCTGTTCACCCCAGCCCGAGAATACTCAGGACTAGTCTTCAATGGGGTTGTTTTGTTTTGTTTAAGATGTACACTTTTCAGTGTGACACAATGGTAAATAGCCAAAAAAAAAAAAAGAAGTTCACCTTTTATTTCATTTTTGATGAATGTAAAGTAAAAGCTGAGTATTATTTCCAAAATATAATACTTTGAAATCAAAGTACAGTTGAGATGAGCACCAATACTACAAAATGATTTCAAGTCATGCACATAATATTATGCAGTCATACCCCCCACTGCTATTAACTGTAGACAATGTGTGTTTCTTGTGAGTTTAGCAGACACTTCATGTATCTCATTATCACTCCATTCTGGCAGATTGGAGCCATCCCAGACACCTTTGCCTTTCTGAGGAAGACGGTGGCATCAAGGTCACGGAGGGCAGCAGAGAGTGTCAACGATCTCCTCGCCAACGATGACAGGGTGAGACAGTCTGTCTGACTTATTCATATCATCTTCCATTTATTCAAATTCATGTAAATCTTCCATTTTATAAGGCATTGAAGAAGTTACACATTAAAAAGAAAAAGCCATGTCTGAAATTTGAAAGACAAGGAACCAAGAGACATTGTTGAGGGCATAATATACATTGTACCATTTGCAGATGAAACAAAACCCCAGCATTAGAGCTTTAAAACAGTTTTAAAATATGAGTTAGGGATAGAAACAACCTCTGTAATAATTTGAATACAAGTAAAATCAATGATTTAAGTACTGTTGAATAAACAAAATGTGAACAACTTTCTGATAAAAATGTTTCCAGACTAAACCGTCTACAGTTATGGTTTATTGAGAAAAATACTGATATCTCCTTATATTTTAGGCTTTATTGCAAAAATTTTATATGGTAGCATGTTTTGTGGTACAACAAACCTATGCATACACTTGTATGCATCAAATGTGATATTTTGAATATTTTTAAGATCACTGCCCCCAAAGTTAAATAGGACCTTTAACGCCACAAGCCAAAACTTGATGCAATGTAACCGCAGCAGCGACCCCATACGGACAAATACATACCGTACTGTGTTACAGCGCCCCGCGATGGGGTTAGATGCAATGTAGCATACATCATCAGTATCTGTGAAGTGTACTGTAAAAGTGGATATTTTCGCGCGACTAATTTTTCGCGCTAGGCCGGGTCAGAAGAGTTTCGCGTGTTTTTAATTCCGCGGAATCAAGACATCACGCACAGGAACGTATGGCAAGCAAAAACATTCGCGTGTTTTTATTTTCGCGCTAGTTTCTGGTTGCGCGAAATGCGCGAAAATTTCAACGCCGCGAAAATTTCCACTTTTACAGTAACCCAAAGTTCTTTTACTTTTTTTTTGGGGGGGGGCATGATTTACTTAGGTTTGTTTCTTCCAAGACTTACAGTATCTGAGAATTATGCAATTCTAAAATGACAGATGTAAATATAAAAAATTTTTCCCTCTTTTTCATTTTTTTTCTTTTTATAATGTGGTACTCTTTGTTCACTCCTGTAGTAACGTTTGGTGGCCCATATTGATCACATAGAACTCTTCTACTTCACTTTTTTCTCATGGCCTTTTAGATGTTGGCAGCAAATATATATTAAAAAAAACAGGAAAAAAGAACAAAAACCGAGGTCAGGAAGAGAACTCTATCAAATGGTGCTTTTCCAAAAAGCTGTGCAGGAGCATGCTGCCACTGACACATTCTAATTCTAGACCAATAAATCTATGAATTTGAAATACTGGTGGTGTGAAATAAAAGCAAAAATAACAATCCATTTTGAATCGAAGTTTCCCAGTCAGGCTACCAAATAGTAAAATTTGGTGGCCTAACACTGCTATTATTACGGTCTCTGCTGTAATGTCAAGCCCTGTACAATAATAATGATGATGATAACAATGGGACCACAAGCTTTGATTTGGTATACAGTGTATGTGTGTCGTGCAGGGCCAATTTTATTTGCGAATTTGCCCATGATAGTATGTGACAGATCACAGTATATATGGCTGCCATTTTACACTGTTGATAGTAATATGTATCATTCTTCCACTTTTTTTTTTCTGTTGGAAATGTTATGAATAAAATCTATGTGGGCTGGAAAGCTGTATGCAAGGTTTTCTTCTTTGTGACATAAATGTATGTCTATCAACACACACATTCCTTAGTAACCAAGTCATGAACAATGAATTACAGAAACTTCCCATGAAATAAATGGGGAAGAAAAAACAACACTGTGAAGGACATAAAAACAGAAAAAAAAAAACCTGTGAAGGACATGATTTTTTTTTTTCAGTAGAGGTTATGGGGTGCAGTCAGGTATCAATGTGTCCCCTAAATAACAGTGTTAACCCCGAAATCAAGACCCTACTGTTACGATATCACGATTGTTATCGATGTCACCAACCGATATCAGTGATCGTTATTCACTGCACATTAAACATGGCTGAACCTTGAGCTACTGTGTCCAATCGTCTCATGATTGTCGGCCTTGACATGACGTCTCTGAACATTCACAAGCATCACATCACATAACATGGTGGCAGCGCGTTGTGGACTTCGACAAAACGCCTGAGATCGCCATTGTCCCCTCCAGGGCCATGTATTTTCGCCATTAGAACTCGCCACAAGGACCGACGGTCTACCAATACCGTGCACCAGTGAATGCCAGGCTGTAGCTGTCCGAGTAACTGAGCTGCATGCTGAGTATTGAATACGCGCACGATAAGCGTATGGAACTACAGTACGCAGTAGCTGCGACCGGTCTTGGAATGGAGATCGAACGATCTGAGTCGGACGCTTAGCTGCCAGGGAGCATAATATATCGTATGGAATGGCAACCTGCAGGCAATGCGTTGCAGCATTTCCGTCATAACTTTGCCGTCTAGTTCATCGACAGCCAGCGTGATCACCTGTCAGGATCGGACCCGTGTGAGGCGGAGTGTGTGCATCGCCGATTACAACGCCGAGCTTTTGGACAGCGGTCACGACGCAGTTCCTCAGCAGTGCCATGACAGCATTGCACCGCACGCAGTTCTACCGAATGGGATAGAGTCGCCGATCGCATCGCGTTGCATCGCATCGGAGCCAGCGCAACACGCAGTCTCACAGGCCAAGCCCAGGGCGAGTATCGCACGCGCAAGTCGGTAGCGTCGCAGGGTAGCAGGCCAGGGAGGTGACGTCGCACCGATGCATGCTGAGCAGCAGGTCTATCGACTGTGGGCTTACCGGTTCTCGATGACGACTCAGCTACCAGACGGAATCCATGGCAAATATGAGATGAATGAACACTAAAACACAAACATTTAAAGCAATGGTAGAATACAGAACATGCTAGATTCCAGTTTGTTGAGTGAATGAATGGTACAATAACATAGTCTGTGTGATGCCTAACGTTAATGGGCCCCTATAGTAACGTTTGTATCAACATGTAACCATTAACATGCATATGTTCCACAGTTATCCTATCTCGTGTCTAAAGAGATGTGATCTTGATTCAAGGCATCGCAAAAGGAGGCAGAACCTGTGGTAACGTACACATTATCTCATTTTTTCCGCTAGCCTATGAGTCTATGGAGTGAATTTGCTGAGTCAGTGGATGTGTTGTACCGGTTACCAAATGTGCCTGTTCTAGACGCGGAGCATTTTAGCCCTAGATCTATAGATAATTATCTATAGAATCTTGTCTAGACCCTATGCACTGGTAGACTAGTATAGTCTATACAGACTGAGACTGAGTTCTGGTCTTCAAATCATATTTTGCCGTATCGTACTAGTACACATAGTGGCTGTACGATTCTACGTTGCAGTCCCAGCAGTATTATATACATTGTACATAGCATGTATATGTAAAACAGTGTGGCTGTATACGGGTGTGCTTCAGGGGTGTATCATTTTACCTATCCCGAACCGACACTGAAGCGCTAGTTTGCACACGTACTGTACGAGCACACTGGGACATTGAGTAGGCCTATTATATGTGTAGTATGTGTTATTGCAATGATTTGTAATTCACTCGCCTATTATGCTGTCGCACGTTGCCGCTAACGATGCATTTCAGCCGGTTACTGCTGTAATTAACAGTATGTTCTATGTATTGGTGGTATAACTGAGTTATATTGTGGACTGAATTACACCCACCTCGTCGTTAAGCAGGCAGTAGACAAAGATAGAACAGAGTGTAGAGTTAATTCAGAGTGTCTTAACTTAGTCCATTCTTGTGTACAGTGTTTGTTGCTTTGATGAAAAAGTTCATCCTACATACGTGACGCCATTGTATTGATACAGTATAGTGTAGCATACTATATAGTACCAGGTTTCCCTTCCTTTTTTGTGTGTGCCATAGATTGAAAACCTATTTGTGGTGTTCGTATCATTCATACGGTACAAGATGGCACGATACCCTGAAATGGTATGGAAGGGGTCAGACCTCCTTGCCGAATTCAAAGTCTTTAGGCAAAGAATGTCACTTGTGTTACAGGACCAAGAGGTCACAGACTCCAAGAAGCAGGCTGTAAAAATCAAAATTGCCCTTGGAGGCGAAGGTCTCCGTAGACTGAATACATCTGGCCTGAGTGATGATGACTTAGATAATCCTGCGAAAATATGGTCCACGATCGAGGCCCAGTTGAAGATCAATGTCAATTTCCGTATTCATCGCCTCGAGTTGATGCGTTATCGACAACGATCAGATGAAAATATTGATGAGTTCGTGACTCGCTGTCGCGACAAAGCTCGTGAATGCGACTTCTCACTGTCAGAACTCCAGGAACGGATCATGGAACTGGTCATCGCAACGACACCTTGTGAGCAACTGCAGAGGACCCTCCTTGAGCAACCAAAGGGATTTACGATTGACAAAATCCTACTCGAGGGAAGGAAGTACGAAGCACTGGCAGCTGGTCGTAAGTCTCTGCAGACTATGGACATAGACAGAAGTGTTGGTGCCATAACACACTACAAGAAAGGTCAGCACGCGTGTGGCAACTGTGGTACCAAGCACCCACCTCGCAGATGTCCTGCATACAAGGATACTTGTCACTCATGTGGCAAGGTAGGACACTGGGCAAAGATGTGTCGCCAAGCACAGAAACAGCGAGGAAGAAGCCCTAAGAGACAGACACATGGCAAACGCAGCTCATCCAAACAGTGGAGAAACAGACGTTCCAAGTCCAGGAACAATCGAAAAGATCCTGTTGATGAGATAACTGCACATGGAGGCAGCTTTGATGATACTCGCCATGAGGCAACTGCAGAAACACAAAGGTTTGATGTGATTGACGTTAGCAAACCACAACTCACATACAACACAACTAGGACAGAAGCCTTTGTAGAAGTTGATATTGTTTGCCCTCAGAAAGCAGGCCAACATATCCTCAAACTAAAGGTGGATACTGGGGCAAGCGGTAACACCCTACCTCTGCGGATCGTCAAGAATATGTACAGCAACAGATGGAGATCCGTCCTTCAAGACACACAGACGAGACTCACTGCATACAACGGCAGCCAAATCAACTGTGTCGGCACGATCGACCTCATGTGCCGATACAAGAGCACCGATTGGAACACTCAGACGTTCTATGTGGTTGACGTACCAGGTCCTGCCATCCTAGGCCTGCCAGGCTGCCACGGCATGGCAATTGTCACGATACACGAATTGCAGCACCATACACCATCACGCATCATCAGGAATGTAGGCGACCTGAAGGCAGCATATCCTGCACAATTCGACAGGATCGGGAACTTCAGAGGAACAGCATCATTGCACCTGGAGCATGATGCACAGCCATCGATTGATCCACCGAGGAAGTGTAGCGTACACTTACGGGATAAGATCAAGGCAGAACTACAAACCATGGAACAAAATGGTGTTATCCGCAAGATTGAGCACCACACTGACTGGTGCAGTTCCATGACGACGACAGTGAAGAAAGATGGTTCAATTCGTTTGTGCCTTGACCCTAAACGACTCAACAACGCACTTAAACGTTGTCCACACAAAGTGCCAACACTGGAGGAAGTAAATCCGACGTTTGCAGGAGCAAGGTACTTCTCCAAACTTGACGCTAAGTCTGGGTACTGGTCCATCCACCTAGCAGCCAAGAGCCAGGAATTGACAACGTTCAGAACGCCCTTTGGGAGATACTGTTTCCAGAGGTTACCATTTGGACTATGTGTTAGTCAGGACATCTTCCAACAACACATGGACAGAATCATCGATGGCATACCTGGATGCATATGCATTGCTGATGATGTCGCGGTAGTTGGTCGCACGGAGGAAGAACACGACAAGAATCTACAGCTCCTGATGGAGAAAGCCCAGCAGGAAGGCCTTGTGTTCAACAGCGCCAAGTGTTCAATCAAGAAAGACAGGATCAGCTTCTTCGGATCGTTGTACACGAGGAGTGGCATTCGGCCGGATCCGATGAAGGTAGAAGCAATCAAATCAATGCCAACGCCAAAAGACAAAGAGGACGTCCAGCGATGTCTTGGGTTGTTCACGTACCTAGCCAGAAGTTAAAGGTTCACAGTGTTTTCCAAACGTTTTGTTCATATGACAATAGCAGGACATGCTTTTGGTAACTTGTAATGTTATCCAGTGATTGGTGTTGGTATAAATGAACACAGACAGAATACTAGGAAAAAAGCAACTCCAGATATATATATGCAGTCATACTCTTATTTTGAGACAATTCCACCACATATGTTAATGCTTGAGTCAACCTTGGAACTACACGGATATAATTACCAAAGTAAAAATGTTAATGACATAGTTATTTCGTCCTGGATACCAAGGTCAAATGTGTTTGGAATGTATGTCTAAGAAACTTACTACAGAGTCTGTAACCCCCACAGGAATGTGTTCACAATGGTGTTTGTGTGACTATGTTTTCAGAGAAAGGGGGATGTTACGATATCACGATTGTTATCGATGTCACCAACCGATATCAGTGATCGTTATTCACTGCACATTAAACATGGCTGAACCTTGAGCTACTGTGTCCAATCGTCTCATGATTGTCGGCCTTGACATGACGTCTCTGAACATTCACAAGCATCACATCACATAACACCTACCAAATATCCACTGTCCATGGTCCTCTGTTCATAGCCATCTATGGATCTATGGATATATTTTTAGCCACTGAAGAAAATTTTTCTAAGGGGGGAGGGGAGGGGAAGGGGAGTAGTTTGGATACAATCAGGATATTAAACCAAGCTCTACATCAACAAAGTAATCTTAGAGTTATCATCTTAAAGTTAAGATCATTTCAGTGTTGGTACAGTGTAATGCTTCGGGATTAGGGCCATAAAATCTCTTTCCTCAATTATGAATACTGGTATGGATCCCTGCTCGTAATTACAACAGACTTATATGGTGTTGATGCTATGAGAGATGGCAGTACTTATATTCCTCAAAACTTCCTCTTTTCTTTCCACAAACCGATTCTCCTGCAGGTATCGTGGTATGAACAGCAGCAGAAAATAGTCCACACGAAGAAGGGGGCGGATGTAGTGCCCCCTGATGAGACCGGTGACAATCGGCCGATCCCTTTCAATGACCCTCTCTGGTCAAAGCAGTGGTATCTGGTAAGTCTCATTATCACTCATCAAGCGGGCTTAGAGAAGATGCCTGTAAACCAGAGGCTACTCATCCTTTCCTGTAGAGATTTCGTAAAAGGTTAAATGTGACCGGTGACAACGGTTTCAGGCAAAAGTTGGGAATTTTGAATATTCATTTTTTCACTGATTCACATTGCCCATTTCCTAAGCTTTACATTGATATAAAACACTTGTATTCTTCGGCACCATAAAACAAGGCGTTTCGCTCGGGTTTGTTTACCAGTACATCTTTCAAGATGGCGAATACGATAATTGCACGTATGGTGTGTACATGTACGGTGCACGCATTACGCAATGACATCCACACGCCATGACCGTGTGCATGTAACAGGAACGGTGGCGAATCCACACATTTACAAATCGCGTTTTCATTGTGGTTGATTTGTCTTTATCATTGGCGACCCTTTTGAAGGCAGAAAATTGCTAGTGCTGGCAAGGGTCACGCTTCCTGTTTGTTGTACTTTTACAAGACATGCATATGTTGCTTTGTTTGGTGGTGCTGATTAAATGGAAACAAACAAACAAACAAACAAACACAACTCGTTAGTTTGGTGCGATCTTGACGTGTAGTATTTGAATATAATTGGTCACATGTGACCGCTCCTTTCCTCTCATCTACCTTCCATTGAGTCAGTCTGCTGTCATAATCTTTACTACATGTACAAGTAGACAAATTTGAGAATATCTAGTTTTCATTTCACACGATTATGTCATGCTACATGATTTTTGTTTC
Organism: Diadema setosum; assembly: GCF_964275005.1. Lineage (NCBI taxonomy): Eukaryota > Metazoa > Echinodermata > Echinoidea > Diadematoida > Diadematidae > Diadema > Diadema setosum. Next base: position 1,300,770 of record NC_092703.1, on the reverse strand, counting down.
ACCTCCGTTGTCGAACATTGCGGTAGAATAGTTTGGATAGAAAGCCAAACGAAGAGCACGCACTACAGAGCGAGCGTATATAAACCACTTTAGCAAGAACAATGGAGCATGTAATCGTGCATGCGTGGACAAAGCATTCCCCAAACGCTGCAACTGGCATGACTGGTGTCTCCGAAAGCCGAATTATGTAAATGTATGTGACGCACCAGCCAATCGCATGCGAGACCCTGCGCCGTAACAACACTGGGGATATTGGTACGGCGTTCGAAAGAAGCTCGAAACTGACGAGTGCGATCCAACATACTGTAGGGTGCTTAAAATTCCATTTTCGATAGGAAAAACTTAGTCTTATGCTATGAAATTTAGTGTAGATGTAGAAAACATGTCAAAGATTTGATTTCTGCAAAAAGCCTAAATCGACAAAAATAATGGTCAAAATCTTTGTACCCCGCCTAGGAGGGAATTTGCTCTTGCGACTTTTGCCTGAAACCGTTGTCGCAGGTCACAAATTATAACCTCAGTACCATAATCTTAACAGTATATCTACCGTACATAAAACCTACCAACAAGGATTAGAGGATGTTGTCCTTCTATACTAATGTCTGTTGTTTAACTACCAGTTGTTTTTTAAATGACAATGGATCCAGAAGAATATTTTCCTTTCACATTTCATCTTGTGGACTCCAAGATTGCATCTTGTAACCAAGAAGTATTGTACTACAAACATGATTTTGCATGTCATTCTCTGTGTTTTCTGTACTAACATTAATTTGAGTGTTTCATTTGTTTGTTGTTTAATATTTCCCCCTCAATCACATGGTCTAGTAAGGTACATGTGCTTTATATTCCCCTATATCTGATTTTATTCTACGTTGTAGGACCCAAGACTGAACAAGCTTTCTTTTACGAAGACCCCATCGTAATAATTTCTTGCACTTTGAACATAGCCCAATGCTGTAATCAAACCATTGTGATTTATATTGAGGCAGACTGTTGTACATTCAGATGAAGTTTCACCTAATTTGTATTTTGTAATTTTGGTATTGTATAATTTTTTTCTGTGCCATTTTTCATGAGAAATATGAAAATAAATTGAAATAAAATTCTGTATCTTTAATCTATCTGGGTATCTACAACCCTGTACTTATCGTCACGGGGGTGACAGGACCTCATATCTACAAATGTACAAAATGTCAAATGTTCAGGAGAGCAAAAACAAACAAATAAACAAACAAACATGGCAGCCAAAGCACTATATCAAACGGGATAGCCTTTCCTTTGACATGCCATAGTGGCTTCATTTTGGGGGGTAAGAAGGCTAGGAATTTTATAGGACATCACTTAACTGATTATCTGAGCATTAATCCAGAAAAAGAGTAATTTTCACCAAAATTTGAGATACATGTACATGGTACAAGGTCTTGTCACCCCAGCAAAGTTATCTGTCTATCCATTGTAATATCTACCTTGTTATCTGTAAGTCTTCTATCACTTCTCCTTTCATTACCTCACTTTTACTACTGTGCAATCCCTCGATGGTCTATCATTCACTTTGGAGCTGAATTCATTTTCTTGCAGTACAACAATGGTCAAAGAGGAGCAACACCTGGAATGGACATGAATCTGATGCCGGCCTGGAAGCTAGGCTACACAGGCAAGGGTGTTGTTGTCACAATCGTTGATGATGGTAGGTCCTTTTTGTGCTGTAATTTTCAATGAAAGAGTGTACTCTCAAAAGTTTTTCTCTCATACTGTTTGAGTGTTATGTTGCAACATACTACATGTAGTAATTCAATGCCAGTGCAAAATGAACAATCATGTCATTCTAGTAAGATCGTTCTTCCACGCACAATACAACATTACGGTCATAGAATACACATCGGTCTTGGGTGATGAAGAGGGTAATAAACAAACAAACAAGGGCTGCAACAACCCTGGGGAACTGGTAGTATCAACACTTCACCTGCATCTACAATATTGATCTTGACTTTTTCTAATCTCACTATCATCAGAGATTCTAGATGGTGCTCATCACATACAATAACATGAAAGAGAGAGACAAAGACAGAGAGAGCCAAAGTTGCAAGCAAATTTTTATGCCACCTCTCTGTTACTTCAGCATCATATGAGCCTTTCCTGTGCTTTATGTTGCTACTTTTTTCAAAGAGATATTACAAAAGAAAATCTCTTCAAATCACAATATAAAATGAGATTGCAGCTTACAGTTTGGCATATATGATAAAATTCTTGTTTGTACAGTTTTGTTTGCATATAAATACTCCACAAGGAGATATTTGTATAGGTGTGGGCTCATGGCTTTGTGGGGGGGAGGCGTTGTTGCAGGAACTTCTCGGAACATTATTATGTAGAGGAAATTATTTGAAAATCTCTGGCATTGAAAAGTCTGCTGCTGGACACATGGAAGGTCAAACTGAAAGAAAGATTGGTCAGTCCATTGGTCAGACAAAAGAGATTTCTCTCAACTGATCAATTGCTCCCATGGTCAGTCGAAGAATATCTCTTTCACAACCATCCAGCTAAAAACCTTGAGTTGGTACTACATGCCATGCTTGCTGTAGGCAGTTACGAAAAATATCTAGCTCCTTCCTAACATTTTATACTCAACAACTATGTAGTGTAATTTATGGCAGCTACTAATATCCTTTTGAATACATCTATAGTATGATCTATTTTTATGATAAAGCTATGCTAATGAATTACTTTTGTAAGACTTCTTGTGTTAAAAAGTAATTGTGTAGGCTTTCTTCAGGGATATTCCTGAAATCCTTTGGTGTAAAATTGATACTGGGTACTCATGTCCATTGATTGCTCTGTAGCCAACTGTTCACAGACTTTTTTTGAGCTAAGATTGTACACGCATGCACATCAACAAAAGGGGAAAAAACACAAATGAATACAAACACATTAAAAATGAGTACAACATATCATCGTGTGTGTCTTATGTCCAGACAGTGAAGAACAAGGCCAGATAACTGTCTCAGGTGAAAGTTTTGTCAGTCAAAGAAATTTAGATGATTAGAAATATAAACATGGAATGAAAGGTCTGTTTCAGAAAACTTATTTGCAATTGACAAAAACATACTAGTCATTCTTTTTCTTCTCTACAAATTGTGGCTGTTCATTGGTAAACTAATAAGTTCTTTATACATGATAGCATCTTGCACAGACATAGTGGACTATAGAGTACTCTGTAAATAACCCCCATCTGTATTTGACATTTCATTTATTTTCATCTCTTCTGTATTTCCCTTTAAATGGCTTCCTTTCTGCAGTGATATGGTGAGTATTTGATAGGAAAGATCACTTTTAATGTCTGACGACTCAGCTCTCAACTCTTCAACTAACTGCTTTTATTATTTCTTTTAACTCTACTTCATATTTTTGGCATGCAGTGCATATTTATGTTCTGTTTCGTAGGCTGCATGCATGAAGCATGTCTGAAGGCTTGTTTGTGACTTTTCTTTTGTTCATGATAAATGAAGCACAGGAGATCTTTTTGTTAGAGGACTTTTTGCGTGTATTTCCACATCATTGGTATTGAAATGCCAATAATGCAGTTGTGTGTGACTGATGAAAGGCATTTTTATTTTGCTTTTTTGAATTTCTTTTTGCTGTAAGTGGTGCCATTAAAGATATTATTTTCATTTGAAGAGGACTAAAGAACAGCAAAGCTAGGTGGGTTTTACCTACACGTACACTACAATAGACAGTGGTTTCTCTGTGTAGTTACTTAACAGTTGTACGGCCACACACTGTTCACCTACATGTGTACAGAACTTCAGTCATTCTGAATTGTGCTATAGTCGCATGATATTTATTGGACTGCATGGATATCCGCAATGAATTCTGAGAGACTATGTCCCCATGGAAAAGTGGTAGACCTTAACCCGTTGAGGAGAAGTCCCGAGTATACTCGGGCAAGCATCTATGGAAAATGCGTGTTGTAGCAAAATCAGACTGTCCTCAACGGGTTAAAGGGACTGTATAGTACTGGTTTAGGTGAGGATTCAGCTTGTAACGTTTTGCGAGATATTTGGAAACGACTCTATGAAATGTTAAAGAGCATACAATTCTAAGGGGAATCAAAAGTTTATTTGATGAAAATCGGTTTTGAAATGACTGAGATATCTAAGGAGAAACAAAGAGATCCTAATAAAAGTCATGGCCTGTCAATTTTATTAGGATTGAATTTTTGGATATCTCGGCCATTTCAAGGCCAATTGTCATCAAATAAATGTTGAGTCCATCTTGAAATTACATTGTTCTTTCATATTTCATAAGAGGTTTCTCATTATCTTACTGAAGAATGTTATAAACCTGAATCCTCACCTCAACCAATACTGCACAGTCCCTTTAAACATTTCAGACGTTTTGCAAACTTTTATTGATCCTGTCTATTAAAGCAATGTGACACAAAATGATCATCTGTTAGGGTAATTCTGGTTTGAGTTGAAAAAAAAAAGAGTAAAAGACAGAGTGTGTTGATATACCAAAAAAACCCCAACACATTATATGTAGTTTATATTGATAGAACAGTAAGGATGGGGGAGATGTTTGGCCCCGATAGGGTAGATATACATGTACATTATAGCTATTTTGCGTGACTTTTTTTTTACATTCAGGTAGAAGCAGATGCATAGAAGCTCCTTTGAGGTAGAAGATACATATGTACAACTACAATGTAAAACTCTGTTGATAATTGTGTATATTATATAGGATCTGCAACTGTTTGGTTCACATGGCCTTTTGATCTGTTTGAGCGTTTCATCGTAGCACCCAGCCTTTTGCTTCACAATCATAATGCTTGTCTTTATAAGTGCAAAAAAGACAGTTGATCAAAAGTGCAAATTATATAAATGAAGAATGACTTATTTTTCTTTTCTTTTTTTCAAGTGCTTTTTGCATTTTATTTTGGCCTATAATTGATCTGTATTTTGGTATTGGAAAATATTTTGGATTTCATTCCATTCTTGGCATATTTTCATGTAACATGCTGTGTATTTTGCCTTTTATTTTTATCTGATGTCAGATTTAGGTAACTATTCCAGAATTTGATTTGTTTTTTTCCTTGAAGTGTACCTCATTTTAAGTAATGAAATGAACATGCATACAATCAAAAGAAAAAAAAAAAACAACATAAAAATAATTGATGAAGATGTTTGTATGTTTATGGCTGTATTTGAACTGCAAATTGCCTTGTTTTTGCAATTTCCAACTTTGTTTTATGTGTTTGTGTGTTACGAGCTAATTTAAAAATGTCAGGTATAACTGCCTAGATACAGTCCAGACTTCATGTCTAAAGTTTGCTGTGCATGCTGTGGGATGAAATGATTTCTAATGCTTTGTAAAGCTTCATGCAAACGTGTACAAATAATTATTGAACCAAGATTTTGTTTTATGCAACAGTGAAATGGAAGAATGATCACCTTCATATATGTGTGGATTAAGTGAATGCAGTAATTAGTAAGACAAATCAGTGAAAATTTGAGGAAAATTGAACAATGGGTTCGAAAGCTATGAATTTTTGAAATGTCGGTGCCAACATCACTGGATGAGAATGCTTCTACAGTGTGTGATGTCAAATACATAGATCGAATATAAAGAGAATTCCACATTTTTTTTTTTTAAGGTAGACATTCCCTCAACTTGTTACTGACATATGCCAAGAGTATATTATTCCCCTACCACCTGAAAAAGGCAAGTCAAGTCCTCTTTTATCTTGTGAGAAAGTGATCATACATGTATGTTGAATTTTCTTTATTAATATTCTTTTTACATAGTTCTAGACATCGCAAATTGTAGTAGTCTTCTCATCCAGTGATTGCAGCACTGAAACTTCAAAACTTTCTATGAAGTTTTGATTTGATTTTCTGATTTTCCCCAGACTTCCACTGATGTGTTCAACTAATATTGCTGCAATCCACACATACATGGAGGTGAACTTGTCCTTTAAGTTTTCAAAACACAAATTTGTCCCATCAACCCTTGATAAGCTACATTCCGGCCCTGCTGTGATTCGTTTTGTTGCCTATTGCTGCTTCATACACATGAATGATTCTTTTTTCTGTGTGGTTGACCTTAATAGCAGACAAGCAGTGGGAGGACACATTAGTATTTGTGATTGATCATTCAGATGTTTGTTTCGACTCTGAACAAACATGACATAGAGATGTATGGTACTGGCATTTCCATTGTCAGAACATTAAAGGCTTGATTAACAGATGACATTACCTATTAACCTATTGATAACCTATTTTAGAAATGGTAAAATAGCTGAAAACTAGATAAAAAACAGTTTCTAAGTTTTGATGAAGCTATTAGTGTAGGAGATGAGGCATATAACACAATGGGTGAAAACCAAAACATTCTAGTAATATATGTATATTTCTTGAAAACTGAAGGTTTTAAAAATGTAACATTTTTTTACTGTGAAAGCTGAAAGAGAGGTAGTTTGTGTTTAAAACATTCAATGTTTTGACAAAGGATATTTTCATTTTTCAGCCAGATAACTTATTTGCAGTTTTCTTGGCGTTTCTATCTGAGACCCATCTGTCACAAATTAAAGATGGCAAACTCAGAAGAAGAGAATTAGCAGTACTTACATTGCACGACTTATTAAACTGAACTTGTTTCTTGAAAGTGAGACTTGACTCTCTGCATGTATTTGCTGCCAACAAGTGTCACGTTTGCACTTGAAATGTCACGAACCTTGGCTTGGAGCTCAGTTACCAGTAAAGTGTTCAAGTGTGTGCACAGTCCTTGCATGAGCAGCTACATGTACAAATTACAACTCCTTGGCATTAGAATGAATAGATGTGCAAATAGCAGTAAAGGCTACCAGATGAAACTCTAACTGTAGCTGGAATTTGCATGTTTGTAAATGCAGGTTGCTCTCAAAAGCCAATTCAGGGTCTGGGATATGTTTTATATACAGTGTACTGTTTGTACTTAAGGTTTCAATGTCTTCTCACCTTGCTAACAACAAATATAGCTTTCTTCTTGAGATTATCGTATGACTTCTGTAGAATCCATTGACATGCATTTCAATCATGTTTGTACCTGACTGCATATAATTTGTAATGATCACTATACAATGTACCAGTTTATGTTTGAGTGTCATATAAATGTTGATTATCCCCTGAATGGTAAAACTGTCTTTGCATGTTTGTTGGAAATTATCACCCCATTATTGTTGTTCCAAATGTATATTGTATCAAAACTGTATGAAAGTTATAAAAGATTTGCTGAGAATACTGCATGAATATGAGGATATGTATTTTGATAATGTATATTTTTTCCCCAAATTATTGGAATGATTCCAGTGATATTGGCTGTGTTGATTTGTTTGAAACATTTTGTAATTTGTCTGTATCCTTTCTGTGCATGCAATTTCTTTACAGCTGAGATATCAAAGTTAGAATAATTTTTCGTTATCAGAATGTTTCATTATCTGTTTGTAACATAGTTGCATGAAGCATGTTTACTGTAATGATTTATTACAATGTTTTATTACTTTAATTATTCTTCTGTGCAATATTTTGTAAATGTATTTGCTTGGTATGCTTCAAATTGTTGCAGCTACTACCAACAGCTGAAAAAAAAATGTATTACAGTAAACATTCATATTCCATCATACACTGTCTTTTGCATGTCACATTTTACCCAATCCCCTCATTCATTGGTCTTGTGTTACAACTCTGGAGATATTGTATTATTCTTTGCTATCTGATACTCCAAGAGTATATTTGATTAACATAGTTTGTTAAATTGGAATCTGTTAAAAATTTGAAAGCGAAAGGAGGCGACAAGAAGAGAAGAAATTACAGTTTTGCGTGGATGCAATATATTGACTCACCAGGCCAGGCTTTCTGTGCATGAAAAATTGAATTTCATATCATGTTAATCAGAAAAAAAAAAAAAAAAAAGATGTAGGCATGCATATATTTCTATATGAGGCTTGCTATCAGAAATCTGTTCATAGAAAAAAACAAACCAGAACAACAGTTAATTGACATTTGCTAAAAAATGAAACTAGCCGTCATTCATGAGGATCATATTTTCATCTTGTTTGAAAATGCTCATGGACAGTTTTGTCCTGTTGAGAGTTTTGTTGCGATCATATGATACACAGATTTCCATAATTTTCCAATTGCAAAATTTTATTTGACAAGAATTGAACTCTGAAAGAATATTGACATTGCTTACAGCAGAGTCAGTGGCCATTATGGACAAACTGTAACTGTAATCAAAAGTTGTTCAAACATTCAGTTATACATGTAGGTTTCAGTTGTAGGTTGAGTCGATCTTTTGAGAATAAGAATTTAGTGTAGTGACATTGAAGCTGACATTTGATTGCAGAATGTAGGTGAAGAGTAAAGTTGTGACTGAAGTGTTTGACTATTTTACTGAAATGTGGTCAATCATTCACTTTGTTTTAACAATTGCTTGCATTTTTTTTTTCTTTTTATGTACAGGTGTAGACCAGCATCACCCTGATCTGAAAGACAATTTTGTAAGTTTAGAATTTTGTCATATCTATCTTACATAAAAACATGAAATAAATCCATGTATAAAGCTTTACTGATGAGTAACATATTACAATTAATGCATGCTTCCTCTCAAATACACAATGCATGAATAAACATGCCTCCACAAAAACCTTATTTCTTAAAAAGTCACTGACTATCCATATTATGATTTGGTATGTATTAAGATTTTCACATTTGAGGGTTTCCAGTGATGTATATGTGACCCGCTACAACAAAAAGACCCTAAAGTCGCTGACGGCTGAGCCGAGAAAATCGAGTTTGAAGTCGCATCACCAAAATTGGTCAAAACAACCGGATTTCTGTTTTTGGCATGATTTTGTAGTCTAATGTTTTGTCTATCGTCTGCCGAAATTTCGAGGCTGAATGATCAAAGGAAAGGCAAGAAATCAGAGTTTTTCTGGGCCATGATTTTCCGACTTTCAGCGTAAGAGAAACGTGTCTGAAGATTTGGATTTAGCGCCGCAGCTAAACTCCGCCCCTAGCAATGAGGGAGTGATCTTATTGGTCAGTGCGTGGCATCATGATTACTGATTGGTCGTGCGTAGACCGCTGACGCTAAGCTTGAATGAACATCGTGGAGGTCGCTAGGAACATGCCTTCTATAGTCAAGCGGTGAAAACTGCATAGCGTCGGAAGGAAAACTTTGAAGGCATTTTTCTCGAAACTCTGATTGCCTCAACCACTTGACATGCGCTAATAAAATCATTGATATCTCCGCAACCGAGTATTTTTATTAGTTTTGCTATATATGAAATTAAAGTAGAAGATTAAGGGAATAATGCCATGCCATTTTCAAAAAATTGTCCTCCCCTGACTTTCGGATCCTTTCGTTGTAGCGAGTCACATATTTTCTCCAATTTCATTTCCAAAATCCAACTCAGAGAAAGTGACAAAGCTTGCTACCTCTGTATCAGAGAATCATAGTTTCAGAAAAGTGTTTCTGAAATTAAAATGTAGCATTCAGGTATGCCAGACACAGGGCCATCAAAGTATTAAAATACAGGTTTATTCAAATACCCATAGCAACTCGCTTCTTGATAATGGAGTTTCAGATTTACCAAGATAGAGACAGTTAGCATTTGGACAAGTGAATGTTTTTAGGACTGAAGCTTTTTATTTCTTAACAAATACATATTAAAATATTGTTTCTTACTTTTCATCCAAATCAAAGTAGTTAGCAATTTACCTGGCTGTAGTAGTAGCATGTGTGAGATTTTTCAGGTTTTTGTTTGTTTGTGGGGAAGTTTTACTAAAGAGTCACGAGTAAGGTTTGTGATGTCATGGGCCATTACACACTTTCAGGAAGAAGTCTCCGCAAGAATAGACTCTATGCATCCAAGTGTGTCGTAAGTCCTCCATTTTTGACCAATGGAGGACGGACAGATATTGCTATAACATGCATTTCCCATAGACCCCTGCCCAAGTGTACTCAGGACTCAGCGGGTTAACTGCAAGTAATAAGTCTTCTGGTACAGCCAGCTGTCAAAGGGTAGTCTCTAGCTTGAGACATAGAAAGAACAAAAACATAAAAGCAAAACAAGATTGTGAAAAAGATCAGTATGAATTATGTCACTGATTGTGGCTTGAAATATTCAGTGAGATCTAGTGACCATATTCTGGCATTCTCTCGAAACTTGTTTGTATAAGATATGAATAGTAAACATAGTGAGGTGCACCAGTTGAAATGCATCATTTTCTGAATAAGAAATGGAAAGTAAAGCTAATGAGGTGCACTGGTCAAAATGCATTTCTCAAAATACATCAATTTTAAGGGTAGCATAGTCTGTTCACAATGACACCAGTTATTCATGTACAGGGTTATTCCCTGTATGCAACTTGCACCGGCACTGGTTATGCATGTTGCATTGTACAAATCTAGAGGGCAGAGGAGGTTCCTAATTTGATTGTCATTTCTATCAACACACACCAGGATAAGTATGCAAGTTATGACTTCAACAACAAGAGCAGGAAGAACAACCCATATCCGGACTACTCCAGACCAGCTCAAGTGAGGTAGGTAGAATCAAATCTACATCATAATCAAGATCAAAGTCGCAAGTAGCCCTTGTCATCCTTTTCCTTCAACATGCCCCCCCCCCCCAATTCTTCATATCTTGGAGCCATCTGTCTATGATGAAGGGAATACATAATCCTAATCTCATCAAGGAGTCTTCATAATGAAGTGATTATATAATCCTAATTCCATGATGGAAGAATCTCCATGATGTGGGGATTATATGATCCTTATTTCATTATGAAGAATTTTGTATAATCTGTATCTTGAATTGAATTGAATTGAATTTATTTCCTCTTCATGGGATGGAACACCCTTATCAGCAGAGCTGGTTTCCATAGGGGTCCACATAATGAAGGGATTGTATGATCCTTATCTTGTGGTGAAAAGATAACATAATCCTGATCACAAGTGAATCCCATTAACCATCTTGTTGGCATGTAACTTCATTACTCAATGACTCTTTGGTTTGTTTGTTTTTCTGTATCATTACATAGTATACACATGGATAAATGCCATTTGCATGGGCATATAAACGACTATTAAAATGTTTTCCTTGAAATCATATATCATCATAACTGTAAATGAAATTGTTTTGATTTCATGTTTTCTTTCTCTCCTTGCCCTATCCCCTGCAGACATGGCACTCGTTGTGCAGGCGAAGTAGCTGCAGCAGCCAATAACAGCATCTGTGGAGTGGGAGTGGCCTATGAGGCTGGCATTGGTGGTGAGACTGCACCCTTTATATTACTCCTTAATAATGTGCTTAGAGTGCCGATTTGCACAGAAAACCCCATAGCATTGAACACATCGTACAAATTATGTCCCTGACACAGAAATGGTTAATCGTATTCAACTCACTTTATTTTATCTGTTAGTTCACCATGTGAGGTGATCAACACGTGAGTTTGTCAAGAAGGAAAGATATATCAAAACAGTGAATTTTTAATGTCAACAATCAAATATCTATTCTTTTTTGTATTCAAAAGGCATACTGTTAGAAAATTTTGTCCTTAGCTTCAGCTAAACTTTAGCTAATTTTATGTGGTGTACATCAAACCTCAAATCTAACGAATATGTCTGTACATATTCTGTTATCTCTACCAGTATCATGTGCAATCTTTTATTTTCTGATGTACATTGTAGGCCTATACCATGTATATTAACCCGTTATTAAAGGATAGTTTGATTTTGCTACAATTATTTCCCATAGACACCTGCCTCGTCCTCAACTCGGGACTCGTCCTCAACGGGTTAATGTTCAGTGATGTGATAGTGACATATTGTGGGAGTGGGCATCCCTTGCATGGGTATAATTTCAGCTTGGAAGTTGGTGATCACAGCACAAATAGCAGCAAAAACACTTTTTTGATAGAAGACTACATCGTCGCTGGGGCGATAAGACCTCGTATCTGCAAAATGTCAAATGTTCTGGAGTGCAGAAAAAAACGTGGCAGCCAAAGCACTATTTCAAATGGGATACCCTTTCCTTTGACATGCTGTGGTGGCTTCATTTTGGGGTAAGACAGCTAGGATGTGGACAGCACATCACTTCCGTGATGATCTGACCTTTAATCCAAAATTTCAGATACAAGGTCTTGTTGCTCCAGCAACGACTTGGTACACTTTTGTAATTTGCACATGAGGGAAATGTGGTTGGAATCATGTATAAGCCCTATTCATCGATTGCTTCTCATGTTATTCTGTTTTGCAGCGAGAAAGAAAATAACTGTGTGAAACAAGCTGCCATCATTCTCTGCTTATCCCCCCCTCCCCCCCCCCCCCCAAACAGGAATCCGACTCCTGGACGGCGATACCACTGACCGGCTGACCGCTGAGGCCCTCCACTTCAACAGCAGCCACATTGACATCTACAGCTGCTGCTGGGGACCAGCGGACGATGGCAAACACTTCGCCATGCCTCACTACCTCACCAGGAAAGCCTTCAGTGAGGGTGCCAAACAGGTTAGAGCAAGATTCTGACTAGGACATCTTAAAATGGAGCATATAATCTTAGTCCAACTTGACTTTTTGGGGTCACCACCATTTTAGAGCTCTTTGGCTACAAAGACAAGTATTAGCTATTCTGCCTTGAAGGTTGTGAGGTGTGTATGAATGCATGTGTTTGCCATACTTGGCAAATTTTCTGAAAATGTATGCCCTCTGTTACCTGTACATGAAATGAAGTACTAGTACAAGTAAAGAAAAAAAGTACATACAAAAATTGCATTTCATACCTCAAAACCTCATGGAGAGTTGCAATGTCTGTCTGATTTCCCAGACAACTGAGGACCTCAGTATTCAATTCAAGTGCAAAGAAGAATAAGTTGTACTGCAATGTTAATTGGAAATATAAATTTTGTTGTCTTTAATTAGGAGAATAATGACAATGATACAATTATGACATCAAAGTAGAAAAGAGAGGTTGTTTTTATTTGCACTGGAACAGAGATAACTGTGTGTATTTAATATGAAGTATGCAATATGCAATGAAGCATTAACAAACCAGATGTACTCACTTGGATTGTGACCCTGAATTATCTGTGAGGTTACATGAAATAAGTATTTTTCTTTAGTTGCACTGATAGGTCAGAATGAGGAGTCAACAACAAAGGGATAATAAAAATGATCAGACAGAACAATTTTAAAGTGACCTCTGTAAAGTCATCTATGATGAAATGTGCAAACATTGATGTGCTGTTCACCATGCCATTGCTTACAAATACACCAAACACATGTATTCTGCCACCAAGGGGCGGAACGGGAAAGGCTCAATCTTTGTCTGGGCCTCGGGCAACGGGGGCAGCAAACAGGACCACTGCGGAGCGGACGGTTACGTGGGCGACATCCACACCATCGCTATCAGCTCCATCAACGACCACGGCCGCCTCAGCTACTTTGTAGAATCCTGCCCAGCCATTATGGCGGTGACACTGTCTGGAGGTCCACAGAATACGATGGAGATCAGAGAGGGGCGCTTCCACTGGAACCTTGTGGTAGGTTCCCCTGCATACCTACATCATCTTGGGTGAAGTGGCTATTAAACCCTTGGGGCCCTGTTGAATGGATGTTAAAGGGATGGTACAGTATTGGTGGAGATGAGAATTGGGCTTTTGCGAGATACCAAGAAAACACTTGATGATATAGTACAGAGCATACTATTTTAAGAGGAATTCAAAGATTATTTGATGAAAATCGGGTGTGGATTGACTGAAACATCCAAAAACAAAGTAAAACAAAGTGATGGTAATAAAGTATGGGTCCCACACTTTATTAGAATTTCTCTTTTTTGGATATCTCAGCCATTTCAAAACCAATTTTCATCAAATAAATGTTGAATTCCTCATAGAATTACATGCTCTTTCATATTTCATTAGAGGTTTCTCATTATCTCACCAAAAACTGTTAGAAACCTGAAATTAGGTCTCAACCAAAACTGTACGATCCCTTTAAACGCAAACACATGTCATGAAATCAAACAATAATCTCTGACTAGTCAATCCTGATTGGCTGATACCTGACTTATATATGTTTGGTTTTCTGACTAATGTTCAGTTGCATCTTTAAGCGCAACAGAACAGTAGTCTCCTGGTAGTGGATATTATGGGTACAAGTAACCGCCCAGCTCAAAACCCACAAAAATATGTAGATTGGGATTCTCTGTAACTGACCCAAAATATGTCATCTGGGTTAGGCAATTCAATTTTTTAAAAGTTTGTCTCGCGTGGGAGAGTAATCCTTTCTCTCCCTAACTGTCAAAATTTGGCAGCTTAATACAAAACAGAAATTGAGATATTAGTGTTTCTGAACCATATTTTTCTCAGACATGTGCTGCTTTCACTGTGAAATATGGTTTGGTTTGGTTTGGTTTGGTTTGGTTTGGTTTGGTTTGGTTTGGTTTGGTTTGGTTTGGTTTGGTTTGGTTTGGTTTGGTTTGGTTTGGTTTGGTTTGGTTTGGTTTGGTTTGGTTTGGTTTGGTTTGGTTTGGTTTGGTTTGGTTTGGTTTGGTTTGGTTTGGTTTGGTTTGGTTTGGTTTGGTTTGGTTTGGTTTGGTTTGGTTTGGTTTGGTTTGGTTTGGTTTGGTTTATTTCTGCATTTTCTTTCTCCAAACACAATAACAAATGAAAACAGTGTGATATAGAATATACAAAAAAGGAGAGTATGACATACAAACCAATATAAGAAATGTCAATTTTATAACAACATCAGTCTGTAATGACATATGAATCAAAACAACGTATTAAGGCATAATGTATATGAACAAAGGAGGAATCAATACAGGTATCTACACATAAAACTGTTAATCATAATATACAAAACACATTTTGCTAAGAAAAGAAACAACAGCAATGGAAAAGAAAAACAGTGACTTGGCGCTTTAAAGAAAAAAAAAATAACACGCAGCACCATTGACATGACAATATAACTTGTTTTTATTTATACTCCTTCTAGGCACACCTCGGTGACTCTAATCTTTGAATACGCCTTTCTCCTTCATCTATGAAACTGCAACTCCTTCCTCTCTCTCTTATTTCAGTCATTTTTTTTTTAATGGTTCAGGATGTTTCAATATTAATATGTTATATATCATTGTAAGGTTTTGAGCTTACTCTTAAATTATATAGAGAAGTGGAAGTTTAATATAGGCCTACTTTCTGTGGGTTTTGAGCTAGGTGGTCACTAATCCTGCCCAGTGCCTACATTCTTTAGCCAGTCGAGGACAAGTCCCGAGTATACTCAGGCAGGTGTCCGTGGGGAATGCGTGTTGTAGCGAAATCAGCTCGTCCTCAACGGGTCAATAGAGAGACCATTTCATCTACAACATCTCCTTGACCAGGTTGTGATAATAGCTATTTGGCAATGCTGGGATGAAGAGAGGAGCAAAGCCCTCCTGGTGAGGAGTGCTTACCACTCCAATAAGTTTCCAATGTGAAAGTCTCCTTTTGTTTTTCATAATGACAATTAAAGCAGGTGCATGGCAGTGGAGAGATATAATGCTCCGTGACCTGATAATAATTATATTTTGCAGTTACAACCAACTCTCTCAAAGTTTTGGTGATGAGGTGTGTTACAAATTTAAGAACAAAAAGGGGTTACTTCTCAGTGACATCTTAAAAACCCAAGCAAAAGACCACTTTGAGTTGCTCGGAGGGTGTCTTTGATTTTCTCGTGAGTCTTCAAAACAAAGTTTCTTGCCAATTTGAATGAGTTTTTGCATCTATCATCAATATTTGTGCCACATACTCTATAAGCTGATATTTTTGCAGGGGTTTGATATTTGCGAATTTCGCGAATCACAGTTGGATCGCGAATTTAACACAGTGCGAAAATGTCACCATGCGCTAAGGTAATAGTACGCTTATGAAGGTCTCTGTGTCAATTCACGAAAATAACAGCGTATTCAGTACACTGTAGAGAGTTTGCCCTCAGAAGAAGGGTATAGTAAACTACTATGACTCCTCCTATCTCACAGACTACCACGGATCTCTATGGAAACTGCACAACAGGATTCGTGGGAACATCCAGCGCTGCCCCACTAGCGTCAGGAATGTTTGCCATCATTCTCCAGGCAAAGTAAGTTGAGTTACTTTGCCTTTATACCTTCTTGTGTGCAACAGTGTAAACCCCCTGTATGCCACATTATTATGTCATTATTATGCACTCATTGAGTGCCTTTGGAAAACATTTTTGCTCTATTCAAAGCCATGTAACTTTTTATAGAAGCATTTGTGCTGGAAATGGAATACAGCAAATTGGTAAATTGCCAGCTCTGCTATGATGTAAATACATGTATAGGTCTGAGGAATGGAATCAAGGGTGATGTTTTGAACATACTGTTGTATATTGCAACATATCGATAGTGACTTGAACTGTAAAGGAGAGTCTAAAGGTATCTAAACACCAGTTGGGGATGAGACAAAAACCCAGATTTACTGCTTCAAAATAGTTCAAAAATGTCAGTTAGGTATAGAAACAACCAATGTGAAAATATGAATCAGTATAATTAATCTTGACTATTAGATATACATAATGTGATCAATAGTTGTAATAAAAATGTTTCTAGACTAAACCATCTGCAGTTTTGGTTTAGTGAGAAAAGTAGTAATGTATCTATATTTTAGGCTTTATTGCAAAATTTTTACATGGTAGGATGTTTTGTGATAGAACTGACCTCCACATGCATCTAATGTGATATCATGAACATTTTTTGAATTACTGCTCCCAATTGCAAACAGTACGTACCTTTAAATCTCTCTTTTCACCCCAAGTCCACAGTTAACGTGGAGAGACCTGCAGTACATCATCACGGAGGGGTCTCGCATTCCACAGCCCTATGACAGTGGTTGGCGCATCAATGGGGCGGGGCTGCACGTCCACCACCAGTTTGGCTTTGGGATGTTGGATGCGGGCAGCTTGGTGGAGCTAGCACTGACATGGGATCTGGTTGGCCCCCAGCAGGTCTGTGAGGTGAATCCAGACTGGCCAGACAGGTAATTAACTCCTCCTCTATCTAACCAAACTTTTAAGTTTCTTACTGGTATTCAAAAGAAGCAGACCATGGCATTTCATTTATTTGTGACTGTGCATCATAGAACCAATAGAAAGATTACTACAAGTGGAGGAGATTGGAGTGAAGGTCATATCTGTGAAGAGGAGATATGAAGCTTTGAGATGATACATCGTCGCTGGGGCGACAAGACCTTGTATCTGAAATTTTGGTGAAAATGACTCTTTAGATTAATGCTCAGATAATCAGTTAAGTGATGTCCTGTCCAAATCCCAGCTGTCTCACCCCCAAAATAGAACAACCACGGCATGTCAAAGGAAAGGCTGTCTCATTTTGTTATAGTTCTTGGCTGCCTTGTTTTGTGTTTTGTGTTTTTTTGTTTTTTTTTTTGCTTTCCTGAACATTTGACATTTTGTAGATACGAGGTCTTGTCGCCACAGCAACAAATTCATTAAACTTGAATGTTCTTAAACCGCAGAAATCATTAAATGCTTAGAATCACTCTTTACTATGTGGAGAATAAAGAGAAGAATTAAGTTCAATGGTACCTAGCCACTGTGAAGGGATTATCGGGTTAACATAAAGCTTGATACATTCATACAGACATTGTGTTGATAATGAGGTTACTGTAAAAGTGGATATTTTCGCACAAAAAATTTTTCGTGCTCGGCCGGGTAAGAAGAGTTTTGCGTGTTTTTAATTCTGTGGAATCAAGACATGAACTCCTGGAACATATGGCAAACAAAAATATCTGTGTGCTTTTATTTTTGTGCTAATTTCTGGTTGCGCGAAATGCGTGAAAATTTCAACACCGCGAAAATTTCCACTTTTACAGTAACCTGTTGAGGACGACTTATTTTGCTACAACACGCATTTCCAAGAGACACTTGCCCAAGTATACATGGGACTCTTCCCCAATGGGTTAGATTATGATGTCAAAGTGATTAGAAAAACAAAGGACCTTACTTCCCTACATTGTACTTGTTTCTTCTGTAAAGTTTCAATTTTGTTCTCAATGTTCCCCCTCCCCTCCCCCCTTCTTTCCAGTTCACTCTCTCAGGGTTCCCACACTAACTTCACCCTAGACGTGGCCTGCCCCAACGTGCATAGCATGGAGCACACCGTGGCCACCGTCAGCTTCAAGGCACCCCGCCGGGGGGACATTAGTCTCACCCTCTTCTCCCCGTTTGGCACCCCGTCTGAGCTCCTAGCCCCTCGCCGACTGGACAGCAGTGACGAGGGGGTGGTGGAGTGGCCGTTCATGTCAGTCCACAACTGGGGGGAGGATCCCAGCGGGCAATGGACCCTCCAGTTCAGGTAGGGAGCGGCATACTTGACTTGATTTTTCTGTGTTTGCGCCTTTCCCATGTATTGGTGGTAGACATATTGGCCAAAATTCATGAAGGTGGTACAATTGAAACCATGGTTTAAACCATGGTTAATGCAAACTTCTTTTGCGTAAATGCAATTGACAGACCGCCTACAGCAACAGACATCCAGTAGCAAAAGTGCGTTGATACGCGCATGTCGAATGTACACCTATTTCACACTTATTTTAGACCATGGTCTAAATTTGGACCTTGGTCTACAGCTGTAAGATTAAATCACTTTCATGAATTTGGGCCATTATGTTTTGTGTTATCGTTCTTTTTGTTCAAGGATTTTTCTTCTTTTGTACATTGTGAGAAGATAAAAATTTGATGGCTCCAGGTATCTTGTGGGTTGATTCCCATTCAGAGCAAATCAAATAAGGATTGATTAGGTCAATGACCAAGAGATCATGAAAGTATTGTACATGGAACAGACACAGGTAGACTGAGACTGCTGATATATACTCCTTTCCTTGCACTACTTTTTGCAGTCCCACAAGCAACCAACCAAACAAAAAAGAATGATTTTCATTTTCAGATATATGAATGGTTGAAACTTTTTATGTGTTATTTTTTTCTGCCAAGCAAGTAAAACAGCTGTTCTAGTAGAATCCTGAAATAATAATTCATGCACAAAACTCCACTTACAGTTCTTTAAAGATTGACTTCAGAGTTATCCCTTTACAAACAGCATGTACAGTGTATATTAAAAGCTAAGCAAAAGCAAAGTCCTGTAAGATTCAAAGGAAAGTATTTCCACCTCATCTATGGGTTTTGTGTTTGTGAGCAAATTTGAATAGTTGTAGAAGAATGGAAGACTGTGAGGCAGTTACAGGTGTTTTCATACAAGTGCAGTAATTCTAAAGGGACATTCTCCACCCACAGTTACAACCCAACGCCCGCTGGTGCTGCTCTTCCCGAAGACGAGACCCTTGACTTGGATCCACGCTACCAACAAGACGCGGCCGTGCTGATGTCATGGGGACTGACCATCTATGGTGTACAGGAGTCTCGGCAAAGAGGGGAGGACGAGGTGGTGAAAGAGGAGGATAAACCGGATGAAGACACTCCAGCCATCTACCCTGACGATGCAGGTCAGATTTAAAGAGAGGATCCACTGTTTATTCAGCTTTATTTTTGATTATCATAGTAAAATCATACCAACAGAATACTGAGAACAAATGAGAAGGTTAGGAAACTAGGCAGGTTACTTTGGTATCAATCATAAGAGATGAAACAGACATGATTTAGAGGGAGATAGAACAACTATTACAAAAGGAAGGGAAAAGTAAAACAGAATAATAGGAGAAGATTTCTCCTGAAAAAACAAACAAACAAACAAACACTAGAAAGGTTGTATATGTTCAGTCACGTTTACACTGATGATATTGATGGTGAATGGAGCTGAAATGTAGGAATATAGATATGTATTGAAAAGTCATACATTTGAATCTTTTGCCACTATTTATAATATCTTCATTCCTTGTCCTTTTCATAGAGTTTGTAGTTTCTGTATGCACGTAGAATCACCACAATCTTTATATGTGACCCGCTACAACAAAATGATCCTGAAGTCGGGCGAGGTCTATTATTTGAAAATTGCATGACACAATTCCCTAATCTTTCTGCTTTAAATTGATATATAACACGTCTCATAAAAATAATCGGCTGCTGAGATATCAATGTTTAAAAGAGAGCATGTCAAGACGTCTGGGAAATCACTGTTTCGAGAAAAGCGCCCTAAAAGTTCTCCTTGCGACGCAATCACAATCAAGAGATGCGCAAGTCAGTATTCACCTCCGGACAATAGAAGTTAAGCCCTAGCAACCCCCGAAATGCTCATTCAAACACAGCATCGGCGGTCTCCTCACCGACCAATCAGTGACCAGGATGTCAGGAGAAGCAACTAGGCATAGCGCAACCCGCCCGCACGCACCGGTCGACTAGGCAGTGTGCGACCTTCACGCTTCGGTTAGCGGCAAGCAGCAAACTGACCAATGAGATCACTCTGGTCGTTGTTAGGGGCGGAGCCTATGTGTGGCGCTCAATCCAAATGTTCAAACCAGTTTCTGCTTCGTTGAAATGCCAAAAAAACATGGCCCAGAAAAACGCTATTTTTTGGTCTTTCCTTTCATCATTTTGCTTCAAAATTTCGACAAATGATAGAAGACATGTCAGACTCTAATAATATGTCAAATTCAGAAAATCGTAAGTTTTGACCAATTTTGATGCTCTAACTTCAAACTCGATTTTCACGGCTTCGACCGTGCGCGACTTTAGGACCATTTTGTTGTAGCGGGTCACATATCATGTATTATGTTTGTATTATGTTGAATTGCCAAATAAATAATAATGATAATAATATAGTACCTGGTTGGTTTCAAAGTTTTGCTCTCTTAACTATTCTGTTCTGCTCAGGTAAGAGTGACCAGAACACTATTAAAAAGATCTACAACAATGAACAGAAGGAGCCAGAAGAGATAAACCTTCAACCGGATGACATTGTTCAGGGCGTCCCGATGCCACCAAACTTGAAGCATAACATAAACTCCGCCTCTGGTGCCATCGACACCACAAAATTTGACGGCTATCTGCGCAACCGTTACGGGGTTACTTTCCTGACGGGATTCGCCAAGCGGTTGCTGGAAGGCGACCCCATTGCAACCTACCTGGCATCCCTGGACGAGAGGTCGCTGGAGATGCTGGGAAGAGAGCTTCCCTTGGATGACCTTTTTGAACGAATGACGGAAGAAGAAGATGAGGAGGAGCGGAAGAGAGATGAGCAGATGAACCATGGTTTGCGATGGGGGCGCAAGTGGAATCCAGACGAGGAGCTGGAGTACGAGAAAAAGGCGGATGAGGAGATGGACTTACTTGAAGAGTTTGAGAGAGGAAATAAAGAGATGGGAGGCAGGAATTATGGTGGTTTTCATGGTCTCTTGAAGGACCGTGAAAGAAATATTGAAAGGGCGGAAGAAGATCTCTACCATCCAGCAAATTTGGGAATGGCTAGAAAGTCATATACCCGCGATTCTAGTCGACAGAGGGGAGCACACCTATGGGATGATGATGACAATTCTGTAGAAAAGAGGGAGGGGGAAGATAGGACAAATGTGAGAGATTTAGGAGCAAATTTTCAAGCAAAGAATGTAGTATATAACGATGTAGAGAAAAAAGAAAGTGATAAATATGAGGAAGGAACAGAGCAGGAGAGATTATACGATCTCCTCGCTGCTTTGCAGGAATTGTTAGAAGAATCTTGAGTTTGTTTTAAAGACCGTATTCATGGCAGTGTGCTTTCAGATCTATGTGCCGGGTGCTGAATTTCATTTTGTAGAAATACCCACTTGTCGATGCAGAAATCTTTTAAAAATCTTATATTTTTGTAGTTGAGGTTCAAGAAAGAGTATTTACATCAGAATTCTTATATGCATTGTAGGTCTTGAAGTCTCTGGTTATTAAAGTTCTTTTTAGTCATTTGTGTAGGTCATGTATTGAGAAAGGTTAGACAGTAGTATTTGTTTATTATGGGAGAAGAGGGGAAGTACTTGTTTTCTTCGTGTCATGTTTCAACAGATTTCCAATTTTCCTTTCTCTTGTCTAAGTCTTTTCTTTCTCCTTTTGTGTAACATCTTTTTAGTCCTACAGGGTCATGTAGCCTTAATTGTGGTCTTGGTATTGTACTACAAGAACATGTTAAAGCTTGATAAAATACTCTAGTATTCAGGGAATTAGACTTTGTTTATTAATTTGTATTTGAAGAGTTTGTTTGCAAAAACCGATAAGTCAATTTTTGATTTTGAAGTACGGCCTCTGTCATAAAGTACAAAATAATACCTTTTAAATGATAGATTGGTCACTAAATATAAAGGTACATTTTTTAAGTTATGGCCAAAAGAAGCATAACTCTTCGTATTATTCTCTTTATATTTCTTGACCTTTAATCGCAAATATCTCCATTTGACAAATATGGACTTATCGGTTTTTGCAAACAAACTCTTCATTTGATTATTTTATTTTATTTTATTTTTATTTTGTAATTTTGAATCCTTACGTATATGCACAGTATTTTAAGGTTCAGATGAAAGTCTTTAATGTCTGAACACATAGATCTATCACAGATATGGTCTATCACAATTGCATCAGAACAGAATGATGTACAATCTTTGCTAAAAGTTTCAGGCATGTATGTTCCCAAATTTACTTGGTATCTTTGTTAAGAAACATTGTAGACTTGACCAGAAACTTTGCAGTCGTTTTGTCATTTCTCTAAACTGAGCCTGAGCTAGAAGATATGCATACAGTTACTGGGTGAAACCTACTAGTCTTTGTTTTATTTCTTTTCTGAAACACCTTTTTATTTTTTTCCAATACAATATGCTCTATTGTCAATGAATTGAATTTTCAAATTAATGTTATAACTGACTTCCAGCCAGTAAAGTCATTTTTGTGATCATGTTTTGTCAGAAGAATGTAGAATGTAATTAGTGGGTAGTGAAGAAACTAGGAATTAACACATGTGAACTGTTTTCATACTGCAAAGAATCTCATCTTACCAAATGATGTCTGCTCAAACTAGGGCCAGCTGGTTCACGTGGTCAGTCAGGTCAATGACACCAAAGAAATCATTTTTTGTTAATTTCTTTTTTTGTGTGTGTGATACTATTACTCATCAAACATGGCTTCATGTTGAGAGCTCTAAAAAGTAGCCATTCTTTTTGTCAGGACTTTGCATTACACTCTGTTCTTTGTTCTTTGTGAATGTCACTATTTTATCTTCAGTAAAAGTGTCTTCATCATATTTGTGCTGAAGGTATCTTCAGAGTTCTCTTGTGTTCTACAGGTTCAATCAATCTATTTCTGAGTATACAAATGACGTAGAGGTCTGAGTGGGTCAGTCCGAATTGTGTGCATAATGTAACTATGGAATGCTTCCCACTTGGTGAATTGGTTAGACTAAATTCCATAGTTACTGCATGCACACTATTCCTACTAGTGCACGAAAAGATGTGCATCATCTGTTTTATAGAAGGGGGACAGTTTTTTTGCCAGAAATCCATTTTCTGATCATGTAACCTGATGGGAGATTTACTGGATGCATTTCTGTTTGGCTTGCCATAGACGAGAACCATGCATCCAGTACTTGAGAACGTTGCATCCAGTAATTACTGGATGCATGGTTTGCTAGCCTATAGGCATCTCTTTCTGAGTACACGAACCTTTGCTACAAGTGCGTGATAGCATGCTTACAGTGGCTGTCCTCTGTGAGGCAGCGTGCGGCCAGTAAAAGTCAACACACAGCTCTTGGCCAATAAGATTGTAGGATTTTCATTACCTGTTATATAATACTTATTGTTGGAGGAAAAAAATGCACGACAAAACATGATTTTCATACAGCACAAATGATATAATGCAGAAAATTTCTCCAGACACAAATGAAAAACAAACATTAAATTGTGTTCATAATACAAGTGAATGCATTTGGGGATTTTGTTCCAATAATATCACAATGGATCAGAGAATTTCCTTCCTCATTTTCTGTTCAGGTTCATTTTGGAAAGACGGTAAAATGATTGTCTAAACACCCAGTGAAAGGAGGAACCAGTAAATATTTGTGCAGTGTGATGGATCAAACCAACAACGACAACAAAAAAATGACTGTGTTATTTTGTAGACTTGACTTATTTTCGGCGGGAGCATTACATTCTGCTCTTTCCTCAGCTCTGAAAAGTTTCTGACGAGTCTGTATCCTTATGTAGAAACTTTATCATAACTTGCCTAAAACTATTTTAGCAGCACTGCAGATCATTAGCTGTTGAGTTCATATATCCTCGGTTGTAGAATTGTTCCTGTTTGTGAGTTTATGTTGCCCATTGTGGGAGGAAAAGAGAATTTTAGAGTGATTAATTTGTCCAGGAAACCTACATTGTATTTATCTTTTGTGTGTGTGTGTGTGTTTCAGCTGAGTACATGAGTAGGCTTCCATTGTAAACATTAACAGGCTTGTGGCTTGAGAGGTATTGTTATTTATGTGTTTATTGGTAAACTGACAATAAATATATGCAGCAGTAGTATTCAGCAGATACACTTTTGCTGAGTTTTTTTTTTTTTCGTTTGTCGTGTGCATCAGATTTTTTTTTTCCATTCACACCAAGATGTTTATTGCTCATTGTTTGTGAGTGTGTGAATCCAAGACATTCTTTAGCCAATTAGTTACAAAATGTCAATGCGGCAACCTTGGCCAGGATGAACATATATGGTTGATGAACACATAGATTTGCTAGCTTTGATGTGATAAACAACTGTAGATGTGTGCATTTTTTGAAAGACAGGTGTGTAGATCTTGCTTGAGCTATCCGACCCTTTCCTTGCTTACAATGTGTGTGTGTGTGTGTGTGTGTGTGTGTGTGTGTGTGTGTGTGTGTGTATTTTACTTGCCTTTATTTGTAATGTGAGATGTTTACTTTACTACATAGAAGTTGCTCTTTATGAATTTTTAAATGGCCATTCATTCATCCCCATATCACAGTTGATGTAGTTTGCTGACTGTTACTAGTCAAATGGGGTGAACCACCAAGGGGTCTCGGGATTCCCAGCCGGGGAAATCAGGGAAAAGTATTTTACTTTTTTTTTTCCAGTCAGGGAAAAATCAGGGAATTTGATAAGCCCAAAAATCGAAAGTACATGTATTCAGTAAGATTCTGTTATAATTCTTGTAGCACATCAAAACATTATCCATTGGATGAAACTGGATGAAAGTTGGTTGTGAAACTGGAAATAAGTGACAAGTGGTAGGTACCTACGCTTCCTCTTTGCCAAAATGGCATTGAGTGTTGCTCTCACCCCTTGAATAGTGTGGAACAATACATATTCATAACTAATAACGACATACATAAAGTATATGTAATGTGATGATACTCCTATGTTTTCATTAAAGCACAAGTCACACTTTGTTCAAGTTAACGTTATAATTCTAGTAAAATCATGGCCAAAAAAAAAAAAAAAAAAAGATGAAGTGAAAGTTAAGTGAACGTTTTTTTTTTTTCTGCATTTTAGTGGGTCCTTGTGAGGTGATGACATCATCACGTGTGCCAATTTGAATAATTATGTAGTTTTGACTTACGTCAGCAATAGACCTTTGTGGTAATGTATTCAAATTCTATGCCTGCTTTGTTCACAAATGTTACCTTTAGGCACCACAAAGCTTGCCAACGCCTTGCCCAACCCAGCAACAACTAAGTAAATTCCTGCTTAGAAACTTTGTTACAAGACAATAGGAAAAGAGACACCTACGAATTGTAATGCATTACAGAAACTCTTTTTTTTATTTAAAAAAAAAACTGAAACTTTTTTTCATAGCAAACAAAACATAAGAAATGTTAAAACTCTACAGCTCTATGCTGGGTCCACATGTGATGAAACCTCAACCAGTGTGAGCTCGACTGATGTAACTCTTATCTTACAAAATTACCTTCAACATGACGTGAGGCAGTACTTTAATGGAGGTGAATGTTCATGATGGTTACTACATGTGAGGGGGAGGGTAGTTTGTTGGCGAACAATGACTTGTACGGCAGCGGTGATGTCACAATCACACGTCATATGCACATTCAATACGTATTTATTAAATGTAGACAAGATGATGATGACGATGATGACCATGATGATACATAATGATGATATATGATGATGATAATGATGATGATGACGACGATGATGATGATAGATGATGATGATGATGATGATGACGACGACGATGATAGATGATTACGATGATGATGACGACGATGATGATGATAGATATGATGGTGATAGTGATGATGGTGATGATGATGGTGATGATGTTGATGGTGATGATGATGACGACGATGACGAGGACCCATGATTGTCAGTTATTGCAAATGTCCTTGATCTCTTTTTTTTTTTCTGTAAAGATGATCAGTGGCAATCAATGATTTGCAACACTGAGGCGGTGAAACGGCGCCATATGGAAATGGTGACAAAACTGGCATGCGCCTGAAATAACGTCATTGAGAAAAAAATAAACCAAATTATAAAAATAACTGCGTGTTCACTTCATCTACTTTGTCCATATCAATATGTTAGGAAAATCTAATGAGACATAGATTATAATGTATCTGACATTTTGAAGAATGAATATCGGATTTTCTAATCTGCCATTCGATAAATTTCATTGACAGTCGTGTACTGCTGTGAAAGAAAACTAAACTTGAGAATGACACAGTCATAGCTTCACCTGTAAAACTTGCACAATATCCTGTGCTCACTCATAAAGTCAATCTCGTTACAGCTTCCCATTATTTCTCCTTCAATACAGCCAGTGAGCGTTGTCACGGAAATTCATGAATACCAAGTAAGGTCAGGTAAGCGTGGACTCTCGCCTCTGCAACCACAAACAACATCACACTTATCATGATTGTGAGCCAAGAAAAGACTCCGGTAAAGCTTGTATTCTCCATTCCACGCCTGCCGAACACCTCTTTAATTTATTTATTGCCTCTCGTTCATTACCTCGCTCGAGAGCGGCGGCGAAAAAACAGGTTTAATCATGCGATATGTTTCCCCACAATCTCTCCCCTGTATCTCCGTTCCTCCATCACCACATTTACATCCTTTCCTCAATATATTCTAGTCCACCATCCATATTTCCCCGTCTCTCCGACCCCCAGCCTTTCCCAATATTTTCATCTCGTCATTACTCCTTCTGTCGCTCAATCCATATACATCTTTTCACCCTATCAAAACATCTCGATCCCTCCATCCCTCCATCACTCCATCACCCCATCGCTACATCTTCTTTGATTCATCCTTACATCTTTAGCTCTCTATCCTTGAATATTAAACAACCAATCCTTCCATCCTATAACGTCCAGCCTTGTGGACATATACCTCCCTCTTCCCATTCCTATCTATTCACACATCATCATTACAGCACCATCTTTCCTCACCTTCACAGAACTCCACGGATCCTTCCCTTCTATCTGTAACTCCATCCATCTATGCCTGCACCTATAATCCATCATAATGTTCATCACTGTAGCTCCAGTTCTCCATACCTCACTCCTTACCTTCCTTACCTTCTTTCGATATATCTCAATATTTCCATCTCTATAATCCTCATCTCTCCATTCCTAAATCTTCATCCCTTGACCCTCCATCCATCCATCCCTATACACCAGTCCCATCCACCAATCCCTGAGCTGAATCGGTGATTTGGCTCAAGCGCGTCTGCCTTCAGATCCAACTGAATCCCATAGAAGACCAGCTTTAGCTGAATATGGCTATCCAGCCATCTTCTCAGATGGAAAAATGAAACAAACTACAGCTCCAACTCTTCATACCTGTATCTCCATGCTTCCTTCCATTTTCCGTCATCATTATTTTCATTCCTAAACCTTCACCATCCAATTCCTGAATCTTCATCCATTATGTCTTCCTCTCTATCCCCACCAATCAGTCCCATTCTGACATTCCCATATCTCCATTTCTCCATCCTTGTATCTTCATCTCTTCCTCTCTATTTTACATTTCATTTTCTACTCCTCCGTCAGCCTGACCATCTCTGTATATCAAGCCCTCTACCCTTAAACTCTCCATCTGTATACCTTTTTTCATTACTCCTTTTATAACTTCATCCCTCGTCCCTGTATATCAATTGCTCATCACTATTTATCTGCGTCTCTAAATACTTACATTTTAAAGTTTTATTTCCTATTATCCCTGTATCTCCATCAAGTCTTCATTCTTATACATTGTAATGAAGTGTTTGCTTGCAAAAACCGATAAGTCCATATTTGCCAAATGGAGATATTTGCGATTAAATGTCAAGAAAAATAAAGAGAATAATAAGAAAATTTTTGCTTCTTTTGACCATAACTTCAAAAATATACCTTTATATGTAGTGCCCAATATATCATTTAAAAGGTATTATTTTGTACTTTATGACAGAGATAGTACTTCAAAATCTTCAAAAATGGACTTATCGGTTTTTGCAAACAAACCCTTCATATGTTCATCTTTCTTTCATATTACCGTCATGCCTTTGGTCGTAAATCCTTCTCTTTCTCGCCGTTTCTTATATATTTTCGTGTTCTACCATTTCCTTCCTCGTCTTAGTTCTTCAAAGTTACAGTTTGAATTTGTGTCTTGTCGCTCAACATTGAGAATGTGTGTGTTCTTTTGTGTGTCGTATTTTTAGTCACTTCCAGTACCAAATTTCGCCACAGTCTAGACGAACGCAAAGCGATGGTAAAATGAGGGGAAAAAAAACCCGATAAGAATCAAAGCAAAACAAGGAGAAAAAAGAAACAAAACAAAATGGCAGACTGCCTCAGCAACAACAGGCGTGGAGATTACGTTGATACATGCCTTGCTGCAGCAGTTTGTGATTTGACAAGAGCAAAACAAAGTCAACAACAACAACAACAACAACAAAACTCGTCCTACAGAAGTGCGATAGACGCCTATTATTTGCTGGCTCTTTGCAGTTGCGTCGAATAATTTTTCTACTTCTTCTTCTTCTTCTTCTTCTTCTTCTTCTTCTTCTTATTATTATTATTATCATTATTATTATTATTATTATTATTATTATTATTATTATTATTATTATTATCATTATTATCATTATTATTATTATTATTATTATTATTATTATTATTATTATTATTATCATTATTATCATTATTATTATTATTATTATTATTATTATTATTATTATTATTATTATTATTTCTATCATCATTTTAATTATCATTATTCACGATCACCATCTTCTTATTCTTTTACACGGATACAGATGTAGGAACGGGAGGGGGGGGGGTATTGTATTATTGTATCAAGGTGGATCAAAATTATTCCAGGCGCTTTACTTAGGAGTTACAATATTATTCCATGGAAGTTTATCCAATCGTATGATTTTGCCAACCTGAGATAAGCAGTATCATACTATTTCAAGTTGGAAAGTGCTTTATTGACAAACGTCACTAGAATCTCCGCACCTAACGTCAGGACCACTGTTTCACAGCGCGGAAGAATATTATATTATATTATATTATATTATATTATATTATATCATATTATATTATATTAAATTATATTATAT
This sequence comes from Diadema setosum, assembly GCF_964275005.1. Taxonomy (NCBI): domain Eukaryota; kingdom Metazoa; phylum Echinodermata; class Echinoidea; order Diadematoida; family Diadematidae; genus Diadema; species Diadema setosum. The sequence goes on along the minus strand of NC_092703.1, from coordinate 1,271,186 downwards.
TATATCATATTATATTATATTATATTATATTATATTATATTATATTATATTATATTATATCATATTATATTATATCTATTATATCATATTATATTATATTATATTATATTATATTATATTATATTATATTATATTATATCATATCATATCATATTATATTATATTATATTATATTATATTATATTATATTATATTATATTATATTATACTATATTATAATGGACGAACAGAGGAGACTCATCTATTGCTTTGTGATTTCAAGTTTAATCATGTAAATTACTGTTGACATGATATTACGGAATTTTCTCAGTTTTTCTGAGTTTGTTGTTATTTTGATTGTTGTCGTTTTGCAAATTGCTCATACATTTGCATTGTTTTCTGAACGGTCTTCTACTACACTTCTTGACACAATAATAGAATTCTTCTTTATAATAATAGTCTCTTTGTGTTTATTTGTTTTTCTTCTTTTCCCCAAAATATGAAAATGAATCCAAAGTCACAATGTTCGTTGGCCGTGTATTCCAAATGATATCTTTCTATGCTGTTGTTTAATTGCCTGATAACAGTGACAATGACGATGATAGATTCTGCCCGATTAATCCCCCCCCCCTCCCCCCCCCCCTCCCCCCCTCTCTCTCTCTCTCTCTCTCCCACTCTCTTTCTCTCTGCTTGTGGACTGGAAGACATGATGTAGAGGAACATGGTAAAAGGATGTAGGTTACAAAGTCACTATAATAAGAAAAAATACTGTGGGTGAGATGGAATTGATGCATGGTAATCAAGCTGTCAGTGAATTTTTAGCGTCCCCTTATCTCCAGTTACATCCCTCCTGCGTGAAATCGAATCTTAGATTATAAAGAAAAAAATGAGCCTCATCCTATATCAGCGTATGTATTGAATATTATCACCACTCACTCAAAACACTGTTGTTGTTGTTTTGTTTCTCGGATGTGTTTCATGTTCTTCTCGAGTTTGTTTCTCGCTTCTCCTTTCTCGTGCCTCTTCTAGAAAATTCTCCCATATCCGTCCTTGCCCTTTCTGAGAGCAGAGACAGACGGGATTTGTATGTAAAAATATTAAGAGATTTCAAAAGATTGACGATCTGAGCAAACTTAATCTTGACATATTTTAACACTAATGCTTGCAAAGCAAACACAGTAATTGAATCCTGTTCGTATGACGGCTATCGGCAAATCGTCTTTACCGTTAGTAGTCTCTGATTTTTGGCCGTGGGGCATGTGGGGTGTTTCATAAAGCTGTTCTTAGAGTTTCGAACGACTTGAGAACGACTGATGATCAGTTCTTGTGCTGAATTATTGAAATTCTTATAAATATAACACATCAAAAGTGATAACCAGTCGTTCTTAAGTTGTTCGTAACTTTAAGAACAGCTTTATGAACATATCCCCTGGTCGCACATAATCGGAGACCGATCGCGGATCATTCTACGACTTCTGAAGTCATTGGTCAACAGTTGGTTGCCAGAGGTCGTAACAAGCTTTTTCGGAAGTTTGCAACTTGTTGGCGGCTGTTTAAGTTTAAGTCGGCTACAGGCATTCGATGCTGCATTAAAAGCCTTTAAAAGCTTGTTTGTTTGTTTGTCGGTTGGTTTGTTTGTATATTTGTTTGCTTACTTGTTTCTTTGTTTGTCTTTTATTGGTTGTGAAATGGTAGGTAACAGGTCGCCGACTGGTCGCCAACACTTTCGGACTTGTCTTCAGTTATTTCTAGCCTTGGTATGAAGTGTTTTTTGTTTTTGTTTTTGTCGGCAACTAGATTGTAAATGAAATCGAAAAAAAAAAAAAAAACTCGTATCAGAGTTTTTTTTTAATTCTTTGCCCGTTTACAAAGTCATACAATGTGTTGAACTTATTATTTACTGACATCGTACAAATGAATGATTATTATTTAAATGATTATTCCGATTACACAAACAATTTTTCTTCAACCTAAATCGGTATATTAATAATTGAATGTAATAAGAGAAGCTTTACTTTGTTTTGGGGTATAGGCAACAAAGTATGAGGGAATATAGTCGACTGTAGACTATCGATATATTTTGACGACTATAAATGCAAATATACTCTACATCCAACATCTCAATGTAGCTTGCTCTAGGCTACGAATCCTGACATGACGAAAGATATAGAGTAAGTTCTATAAATAAAAGTGCTTTTAGTCATTTCGTTCTTCAAAAAGGTACTTTAAACAATCGTTTTTGAGTGAGGACAGTTCGTTGATATGATTTTTTTTTTACTGATAACAAAACTGTTGATAAAAGATACAAAACAAAAAGAGGAGATTTTAGAGAAAAGATAAATGGGGTTTCAGGGGATTAGCAAGAGGTCTGAGTGTTATCTCCTTTGTCTCGCTCATGAAGCCTGTTGTTCATTTCACCTCTACCTTAATCCACCCTTAGTCAGCCCTTAATCCGTCAACAGTCCTCCACGGAATGAACAGTGGATTAACGACCCGAGGTCTGCAGCTGCGCCACGCAGAGAAGAGAATAACTCAGGGTCTATGGGGAGAGGGATAACTGTAACCAGGAGGATTTTTCAGGTAGCTGCGATGGCTCGCTGTGATCGAAGGAACCAGATCTTCAACGGATATTCATCCCCATTGGAGGCCGATAATGATGTTGGGATTTTAACATCCCTGTCACTTCATTTCATGGAAAACAAGGAGAGCTCAAGTGAAACTATTGACAGAGGACACAAAGTTCTTTTTCCAGGCATGTGCCCTGGACTGTTGTTTTAGTATTCATCTTCTCCATTAATTCGTTCACTCTTCTTTTAGTTCTTCTAAACACACAATAAAAGGTAGCTGCTATCATTACGATTGATGTTGAAAATAAAACTCACGTCATGATTTCTCTTTTTCTAGTCGTCTATATTAATACGACTTCTAGCTTGATAACCTTTGATAGGCCCTAATTGCCTTTACACTTTGGATCTTTATAGCGGTTATTACTGATATTACTGTAATCATCATCATTGTTTTGTTTTTTTCTCATATAAGCACTATATATTTTTCACTACTATCGTATTGCTATTGTCCTTAATTCAGGTTTATTCAAACGGTTGGTGAGTTGGAATTTATATAACAAGTATTCTCTCTTAGCTCATGCCCCTGCACTCACTGCTTTTGTTATAAAGGGAGTAGGAAAGTTATCGCTGCCCTTAACCAAGTGATCTTTTTTGTTATTTTTTGTTATAAAGTTTCTTAGACCTTCACAAAATAATTGGGAGAAGCAATAATGCAATTTTCTCACAATTCTCTCAAAGATGTGTATGCGAAGATATCATCAAATCCTATTTTGGTAATGATTTAGCAACTGCAATCTCCTTTTCCCTTAACGTCATTTTTACATATTTCATGTTTTAAAAAGAAAAATAATTCAGATGTCTGTGTACAGTAAATGAGAAATTTTGAGGTAATGATATCATCACCTTTGTCAATATGAGTACTGTAGTATGTGGATGCGGCTAGTATCACTTAATATGTGGAAATATTAAAATTTACTGCTTTCTTAACGTAGGTTCGATTTTAATGAAAAACTTACCAAACTGTTCCACTGATTTTACTTGCTTTACTAAAGCTCACTTGAACATAATGTGAAAAATCACGTTAAGACGTCATGAGCCTTATACTTTGGGAGTAAGATCTTTGAGTAAAGTCTGAAAGATTTATATATTGGTATTTAATCAATCGGTTACGGCAACGGGCGTGACATGCATTTACGCAATTGCCGTAATAAGGAAGCAACGTATTTTATGACATAACTGTTATAAAAGATGAGTTGCAAGTTATGAGTTGCAAGATTTGTACAGTCACTTTCAAAGACTACTGGTCACCAAACGAGGTTTTGTCGCCATTAAGATCTACTGCGTAATCTGTCATTTAGAACAGAATGTGAAAATTGCTGAAGACACACATGCTAAGTAGTACTATGATCACGCTTTACTAAGATGCAATGTATGCACCAGTCCCATAGACATTTTGCATTGCCGGAAAGAAAAAAGGAAAGAAGTAAGAACTTAAGTTTAGCTCTTGCCCAAATTCTTACTTTTTACCATCGAAAAGATCACTAGTGATTGATAATCCTCGTTGGAAAAAAAAAAGAGAGCCAAAGGGAAAAGCAGTTTACATATTTATCGCACTTTCGTGCAAATCGTTCGAGAGATGAAATTTATGTTTCTCTCGACGCGCACCTATCACGCTTTATTGTTTTAAGCGTCGCGTGATTGAAAAACTGAGTGTAATCGTTGCAAACAGGGGCGACGAGTGTTCTCAAAACGACGTTGCTTGACGACTCTTCGGAGGGACGCAGAAGTGATAATATTTATCGCGAAATTATTAATGAAATAGCCTGAATGAAAATTGTGGTTTTGTCGACAATAGATCTTTATCACTGCGCTGCCACGCATGATGTATAGTCATCCGTCAAATTTGACTGGCACAACGGCGAAAGTACATGCGTGGGACTGAGGGTGATTTTTCCTCCTGGGTGTCATTAGTCGACTAGGCAGGGGCTCCGAGCGCCGTTCGGGCTCACTACGTTCCGCTCTCCGATACAAACAAAAGCAAGCAAAAAATCAATAACCCTTGATTTTCTGTCTGTGAAAGGAAAAAGATTGGCCATATTTGGGCTCCTTCTGATTGCATACATCCCTTGTAACTAAACAGGAGGTAATTCGGCTGAAACTGTGTGAAAAAGGTCACGTAGATCCCTTGCAAAGATGAAAGTTCTTTTTTTTTTATTGAAGTTAGTGAAACTGCAGCGGTCTTACACTCGAGACACAGTGAACAGTTCCGGCACGTTTATTTTCATATTTCACTTGACATCAGTGCTATACATATATTAAGCAAAAAAAAAAAAAAAAAAAAAAAAAATACAAACGGCGCAAGATACAAAATACAGCGTAAGGTGGGTCATGACTAGAAAGTGTGTCAGCGTATCTATATAAAAGACAATTTTGAATATTATATGAAATATGCAGGAACAGGATATGAAGTAAAAGCAAAGCTGGTAACCACGGACTCCAGGAAAAGATATCAATGTGAATACGTTTTGCAATGGAGATAGGACACAAAGTACTAATAAAATAACCTGTATATGAAAGCTAAAATAGCAAGGTACAATGGGCAAAAGAAAAAAAAATAGAAAAAGAGAAAGAAAGAAAAAGGAAAACAAAACAAAACAAAAGGAATAAGAGCTTGGAGCTTTATACTTTCAGATAAGAACTAGTGTGGTCTTCAAGCTTTAATCTAAGAATAAGCAAAGGTTAAGTGCAAGAAAGGGTATATCTGATAGTAGTTTTACAGAATGTAAGTTTTATCTTTGAGCGTACTACATGTGCCTTGTTTTACACTCATCTCATCCGGTAATAAAATCTAAAATATGATTTTTTTTTATAATTTTGAATGTACATGTAAATTGAACATTATGTATATTTTCATATCAAGATAGTCTTGTACGTAGGCATTCAGGCAAACGCTTCTTTAATTATTTATATTTCATAACTTTTCTATTTGTATAATGATTGTATTCCTCTTTTTTATACAATTCTCTTCTGACATTTGTGAGAAGATTGAAATGAAGTGAAATGTGAGGCCTTTTTTTTTTTTTTTTACAATTTACATGAAGATATCTTACCCTTTTTCGTTATTCTTTTTTTAGTTGAACAAAAAGACGGTGAGAAAATCCGCGGATATTACGAGATAGCGATGTGTGTCTAAAGTTGAACCCCTACTCTCTATAATCCATAACCAAGCTGACCCAGACCCGCAGTTTTACCGCCAACTCGTATTAAAGAAAATAAAAGTTAGCAGACTCAAGGAGAGTTACCATGGTTACCTTCAGTCGTACACGTCACATCCGTCTACAAAGCCCGCACGAGCATGCCATCTAATTCTCACTGCTTAATACGTAAGACTGACTTGGCTTAAGCAATACACTTTAACATTTTTGAAATGTCGGATTTTCTTGAGGGGATGAGCATGGGAATTTTCTATCCCTGATTTGATTGCAGATTTTATCTAAATTAACAAAAAAAAAAGCCCACTTATGAGAGAGCGAGAGTGTGAGTAGCATTTCCTTCGGCATGGACTCTAACCTTTGGGAGGACTCGCTTATGAAACGGAGGTCTCTTGGTTTTTGGCTTTGCTTGTTTGTTTAATTGTTTGTTTGTTTGATTGTTTGTTTTGTCCCTTTTTTTCAACTTGGTGCAATATTCTTCTTATTTTAATTTTTTTTTTTCAAATACCGTGAGTTGTTTGTATGTTTCGGTTTCTTTTCTGAATGAAAGATTTTGCTTGTTAAAAGTTAACTTCTTGTGTATGGCCTGAACGTGATCACATGTTATTCAATTCCCTTCAGTTCGATATAATTTAATTCAATTTAGTGAATCTTTATTTCAATCCAAGAAAAGGTAAAATGTAATACATAAATCAATACAAAGAATACATCGGAAAAATTCTATAGTTCAACAATTCGTAAGAAGTATAAAGTAAAATACAAAATGATAATGTAAGAATGAATATGATAAGCAATAAGAAAAACTATTCATAATGATTTCGCAATGGTGACAAAAAGGAAATATAGCGATGGAAAAGAGTGATACACTGATACACTTGTAAGAAATGAATAACTCGGAAAACAATATGGCAATATCATTATATCCAAGATTAATATACAATAAATTATCATGTACCGTAAGGTTTATATGTTTAGATTTATTTACAATGAATTATTATGTACCGTTAGTGCAATCGATATCTGATATATATACAATGTATGAAAAAAGTACTATATTATAACAGAATGTTATCGTTTGTCAGTCTCCGAAACAGTCATGTTTACTTTCAGAATCACATTAATAACATTCTTCAATTAAGACAATGGTGTAATCTAAGAGAAATATTCATCATTAATAATGTATTGTCGAAAATCTGTACGGTAAAGTAAATGCACGATATTTTTCTGATTGTTTGTTTGCATATATTCTGATTCTCAAAATGAAACAAAATGAAAGTAAATTTTTGTAAGGAATTAACCAAAATACAGCTTAATTACAAAAGAGCACAACGAAGGAACCTCACGTAAGGCTACAGCATGTTTATCATGAAACAGTTTGTGGTTGTATGAATAAAAAAAAATGTCAGCGCATTCGAATCAACCAGGAAGAAGGGCACGGTCAGCATAAGCATGGCATGGCTGGGGTGATGGCCTCGTGGGGATTTTAGCTAAGGTTTGCATTTCAAAAAAGTTGATTTTTGAGAGAGTGTGGATGTCTCTTTCTTGTTTTTCTGTTTGTCTGTTTGTTTATTTTGTGGTTTGTTTTGTTTTGGTTTTTTTTTTGTTCTTCATATGATGTGGAACTTTGGTCTTGTAAACATGATCCTTGTCAATTCTAGCCGGTACACTGTGAAATTGTAACATATTTCTTGTATGTCATGGCAGAGTGAAGAACATTTTTTTTACTACACACACAAACACACATTACTATTGTTATTATTATTATTATTATTATTGTTATTATTATTATTATTATTATTATTATTATTATTATTATTATTATTATTATTATTATTATTATTATTATTATTTATCTTTTCAGCCAAATGAAAATGTCAATAGCAGTTTCATAACATACATTCACACGGAGATGACACAGTTGACGTATAACCATGATAACAATACAAATAGTATGAACAGGGAAGCAACACATGGGCTCACAAAAGTAATTATTTCACTGTTGCCTTTTGCCATATGCACGCCATATTATACAAATATATATTATATCATATACATCATATATAATTATTACACTATATACGTATAATCAAGGTTGAGGCGGACTTAGCTCTCTCTCTCTCTTTCTCTCTCTCTCTCTCTCTCTCTCTCTCTCTCTCTCTCTCTATATATATATATATATATATATATATATATATATAATACATTACTGTTATCATTAGATATAATATGAGCCCATATAATACATTTCAAGTTCAGTAAGCACTGATATCGTGCTTTCTATCCCCTTATTTCCCCTATCATAAAAATGCCATGGTCCGTCTCACTTTGCCGTTCTAATTTTCATGCATAGATAAATGTATCCGCTATGAGACAAACAAATTAATATCGATGCAAGAATCTATGAAGAAGTAAGAGAGAATCATAAATCTCCTTTGATAGCAAATCATGCGAGCATTAGGCAGTGACATATTGAGTGTACAGGAGATTGAGGATTGCTATAGGATTTCGTAGATGGCCCCTGTGGCGAATATTCCTCATCACTTGCAAGGGGCGGAGCAGGAGTCTTAGCTATACATCTCTCGGCCCTTCGGAGATACAATCGCCTTTTCCTGAGCTTCTGATTCAGATTTTCAATCGCAAGTGCCATCAAACCACCCTCGGTTTTTTTTTTTTCTTTGAAGACATATAAGATTATTACAGTCACGAGGGAGGTATGATACCGAGAATAGTATTTCAGAAATATGGGCCAATGTCATTGTTAGATGTATATTATCTATCTATATATATATATATATATATATATATATATATATATATATATATATATATATATATATATATATATCATATATCATTTGGCAATTTATTTAAAGAAGAAATAGTTGAAAGAAATCAGATCCATCGCCATGGTTGACAGATGACTTACTAACTAAGTGCATGGATAGATTGACAAATAAATCCAAGAACGAATAAGAAAGTATCAAAGTAGATCGATTGATGAAGTACAGAAGTATAAGAAACTAGAAAAGCACTCGTAGAGCGCAGACCAGTTTATTTCCACCCATACACGCATGCTGAAAATCGCCCAATTTCCCAATATAGAAGCCTTTTGTTTTACGTCATCAGCTTTATGAACTTTTCCTACAAGTTTCATCCAAATCCGTTAACAAATTTTTGAGTTATTTTGCACACTGACAAACAAACAATGAAATCAACTAACACCGACAAAGCATTTAAAAGGTAAATTAATGGAGACTTGAATTAATAAATCGATATAGCTACGAACCTCCTCGTTGCCTCCGCCAAGGAAGGAAGTTATGTTTTCATCGGCGTTTGTTTATTTGTTTGTTTGTTTGTTTGCTTGTTTGTTTGTTTGTTTAAGCTGCGCGTATTTTGGGTTTGCATACGCGCTCTAAAGCGCGTGCTCTGCTCGGGCGAGGCGCCGCGCAGCTGGAAGCTGATGACTTGAACAAAAGGCTTCTATATTCGGAAATTGGGCGATTTTCAGCATGCGTGTATAATATGTGGAAATGAGCAGCTTGGAGGAGGTCTGAGCTCTCCGAGTGCTATTTTAGTTATAATGTGTTGCGGTTTATACTTAGTAGATGTGCAGGGAGAGGAGATCAAGACAAAGAAAGAGAGAGCGCTGTCGAAAATAGTACTATAAACCAGTTAGGTTGGAATGTAGGGAGAGGAGGATTAAAAGTTGAATGTGCTTCATGCTCTTCATCCGTTACTATGGTTACGGAGATCAGGCCAACCAAAAAAAAAAAAAGAAAAAAGAACCTTAAAACCTATCCCAGATTCTTGGGAACTTCCAACACTTTGAAGAGAAACTTAATTCGTCGGAAAATGCGGTAGATGGTTATTTTCACTGGAGTAGATGAAAACAAAAAGATAGTTGGAAGGGGAGAGGAATTATGAAGCTGTACCTCTCAGCCGCGGGGGCCGGATGATTTGAACAAGATCCTGTAGAAAAGGGGGATAAAAAAAGCTAGCGTGAAGGTATCCCCTGCTCTCACTATTGCACTCCCGATTACTACTAATTGATTCATTTGGCAGAAGAATTCGTCCGCACAGAGAAATATACATTTGCTCAGGAATCACGCACACAAAAAAGGGGGAGACGAGGGGGGAAAAGCTGATTAGAATCTGTCGACGAATCCATAAACATGAGGCAGTTGCGAATGCAAAGAGCTGATGTTGGAGTTGATAAAATCTTCCCCCTGGTCTCTCTTTATCCACCTCTCCCTTTTTCTCTCCCTCTTCCTCTCTGTCTATTCGTTCTAACATTTTTTTTTTCCGCTCTGTCTCCATCTTCATCCATTGCTACTATCACACAACTACATACAGACAAACTCACACACACACACACACACACACACACACACACGCGCACACACACACACACACACGCACGATTAAGTCTTCTCACCATCACTGTAGGATGATGACAATATTGGGATGAACGCGATGGAATGAGAAGATATGTAGATAGAAAAGAGGAGGAAGAGATATAGGAAGATAGAAGAGATGAAGAGATGGGCAGAATAGCAGAAAACATGTTGGCTTATCCGCCATACAGAATTAGTACAATGACAAAAGGAAAATAAAAATCCAGACAGTTGTTACAGACGCCAAACGTTGGATGTTATGGTGTAGGAGATGACGTGGAAGATATCACGACAGAAGGAGAGGAATGGAAAAAAAACAGACAGGAAGATATAGAAGGGATTGACAGAACGAAAGAGAGAAGAACAGAAGAGAAGGAGTGGGATAGGATGAAGGGAGAACCCGTTTGTGGAATAAAAATAACTGTTAAAGCCAAATGGAGAGTTAAATCGCTTTAGAAACCAAGGTCGTAAGGGCTCATGAAATATACAAAAGGTAATTTTTTCCCCTCCACTCTCGAATCTGCCTTCTTGGATGTGTACGTCAGTGTAAGAACGGGACCGATGGAGAAGGGGAATAATGCGGTTGTATGAAAGTAAGATTTAATTTGCTATACATCAGACTAGGCGACAATGGATTAATAAAAAATGCACGTGGAGCGACAAAAGGACTTAACGCCATTCATAGATACAGCGGGCACGCCAAAATCGCCATGCCTGCAGGAGTACAATATGTAGATAGATACACCATGAACGCCGCTGATGAAACATAAATATACAAGAAAGGAAAGAAAGTGGGGAAAATATACAAGTCAAAGTCGGATTACTTGCGTCAAATTGCCTCCGAATTTGGTATAAAAATGTTTCGATCCCGTGGTAGGGGGCTCATTTCTTCGTTTGGGATCTGTAGGGGTGCAGCTGGAACATTGGGTATTGGTAGGTGTGATGGGATTTCTTCTTTTCTCTCCTTCTCTCTCTCTCTCTCTCCCTTTCTTTCTCTTTAACTCTGCCTGTATATTTCACAGTTTCTCGCGCCTGATAAAGTAGTATGAGTTGTCATGTCAACGTAGGATATTACGAAATGCTACAGTCAACCGTGAAGAAACAATCAAAACTTGACTATTGTTCTTGGAGAAATTTGGCTGATTTATTTCTTTGGTTTCATCAGTTTGCAACATAAGCCAACGCAAGTTCACGAAAGCGGCGGGAATATTAAATTTGGATAACCCCCCTTCAGGAGTGATGTCGAATAACGGTAGAAGATCTCAGGTTCTGCGGCAGTGATATTACACACAAGGCCTCAATCTACGGGAGGTATATGGAGGGATACCATAACATCATTCTCTGTTCGTCGACTTCGTCCTTGGAAATAATGGAATTAAGGAGATTTTGCTGGCTCCACGAAGGGATACATGTTCCCCTTTCAACACAACGAGCGCGCCTCGTCTGACGACGGAAGAACCGCTGTGCAAATAAAGCTGTTTTCCTTTTCTTCCTTTTCAGAAAGAAAAAAGAGCAAGGAGAGAGACAGAGAAAAAGAGTATCGATTTCTGATCGTTTCTTCAAAGTCTCAGAAACTTTAAATTGTCTTTGGCGTTTCCTTCCATAGTTGAAAATGGGCCTTAGCACAGGGCGCAACTGCGTTGCTTACAGCCACAATTCCATCGTGGTTGTCTGGTTTATGAAAGAGTGCAAATTTGCGCGCGTTCAATACGCACGAATTTCACCAGAAACGTCATAATGACGTGCGTGACTGGCCAAATTCCTCATCAGATACCATATTGGGGGGGGGGGGGGGAAGGGTGAAAACACAACAACAACAAAGTAGCTTAAAGGGTGCAGTTCTATCCAGCTTTATAGAAGCTGTTATACAAATGAGATTTGAAATGCAGTCGGGATAGTACATAATAATAATTTTATAATTGACACATAGTCCCGTTAAGGTAGATTGCGCACGATGCTTTCGCGGAAAAAGAATGGGGATATAGGGTTCGAGACCAGCAATGATGTAAGCAGCATGCTTCACATTCGATTCCCCGTGCTTCGATTCTGCTTACTGTATTGAATGCAAGTCTGATGATATTGTGACTAGATTTACTTTTGCTGTTGTTGTTGTTCTTCTTCTTCTTCTTCTTCTTCTTCTTCTTCTTTTCTTCTTTTCTCATAAGAGGAGATTAAGAAATCGAAATTTGGATTTGATTCTGGTAGAGATTATATTGTGCAACAGTAAACTTAAACTTTACTCTCTAGTCCGTCAGTTTGAATTTAATTAATAATGCCAAAATCATCATTTTCATTATCATTATTGTGATTACAACTATCATTATTTCTATCGCAACTGCTGTTACTATTGCTACTAGGCATTTCACACGACCTAACTGCTTGTGATAATTTTGTGGTTGTTACTCATATCATTATTGTGTTATAATTCTGTTTTACCGTATACATCCAAGCCGTTGTTTAAGATTACTGACAATAACATTTCCCTTGAATAATACTTTCATTTTAATTATCTTGACTTGGCTTTGATTTATTAGTATTTGCATGAGAGGTATAAGCAACAATGTCATTTATACAAGGGTTCATACTTTTAGTATCCTATATTTTTGTATTAACAATTAACATTGATTAAGGGCATCGCATTGTATGCAGGAGGACTATTGCTTATAAGCATAACTTAATATATATCAATTGCCTCGTCAAAATTATGTATCAGATAAGATTATATCGCTTAGATGGTGATACACAGGAAAAAAGAAGGAAATTTCTTCCCTCTTTTCACCCAGAACACATTTACTTGAAACTACAAGAAAAGTTACACTATATTCAACTATATTGCACACACGATATCAAAGAGATGAAGTAATTGACGACTGTGTGTAAAATCTTTAGACATGTATAATATACATGTCTAAAGATTTTACACACAGTCGTCAATTACTTCATCTCTTTGATATCGTGTGTGCAATATAGTTGAATATAGTGTAACTTTTCTTGTAATAATTTCTTGTAATAATTTCTTGTAATAATTTGCAAGGTATCAAAAGGGACACACGAATTTAAAGTTATTTTCCTCACGATGGCATATATTATATGCCATCGTGAGGAAATTATATTCCTTGCAAATTATATTCCTTTCATCAACACTATGCTGGTATATTGTAGGGGTGATTCTGACCTGTTTTTTTTTTTTTTTTTCAAATGATGAAGCTGGAAACTCATGATGGAGGGGGAATAAATACTTTACATTTGAAGAGAAGGTTATCTATACTAAAAAAAAAAAGAAAGAATCTAATCGTTATTCTACATACAAAAAGGAAGTGTACTCTCGAGTGACACGGAGTTAATTTCTTTTTTTTTTCATATCGTTTCTAAAATCTCTGAGGTATATTACCTCAAGATTTCATACACTGTGTTTGAAGACATACTTCACTGCAAAAAGTCCGGTGTTAAATAGTGAACACCGAGCTGGTGTTAAATTTTCGGTGCTCATTTATGGTGTTAAATTAACACCCCCGGGTGTCATTTCCAAATTTTAAACTGTTTTTTTGAAGAGTTTCTTAGTAACTGCACTTCTTGTTGATTTTTAATTTAAACAAGACGATCAAGAATTTTACATTAAAATACTAGATTTCTGAAAAAATGTGAAAATAATTTTACACCAAAGTAACACCAGCTGGTGTGGTCCCTTATTGAAGCTGGACGGGTGTTAAACCATTGATATTAACACCAACAAGTATCAAATCAACACCATGTGGTGTCATTTTTTAATTAACACCAGTACAGTGTCAAAATAACACCAGGTACAGTGTCAAATTAACACCACGAAGTGTCAGGTGAACACTTTTCAACACCATCACAGTGCATTTTTAACACCTGTGGGTGTGGTCCTTTATTGAAGTTTGATCGGTGTTAGATTTAACACCCGTGGTGTTAAATCTAACACCCATGTTTTTACAGTGTTCAACCATGCAAAAGTTCATGACGTTTGCAAAAGGGAGATACGACTTTTAACATCTCTACTTCTGAAGAAACAGCTTTCGTCCTCGTATCTGTATAGACAACGATCCAATAAGACAGCTTGCCAGCATTTGTCCTTACATGTGTAATGACTAATTGCCAATATGACGTCACGGCACAGTCAATGCATTCGTTATTCAGGACTTTCTCGTAGCCTGGTTTACTGGAATACTGATATTCTATACTGCTTCATTTCATATCTCGTTTTATAATCATGATGTCTATCGAACACCATGCATTCAAATGTGCAAAGGAAAATAGGTCAAAATTAAATCACATAGCTTTAAAAACAGTTTCTTATTACATTCAAAAATATTCGCATGATATTTGTGTCGAAGGTTTTGGGGGAAAGAGTTAGAGAGAATGCAAAGAAACAGCGCTATGTTGGAAACAATAAAATTATTTACGACAAGAAGGTAAAATTGCAAAAACATGAAGGGTTTAATCGTAAAACGTGTTAACTCTATCTTTGTTGATTTGAGATATTTGAGATAAGAGCTCCTAAGAAAATTAAAGAAAATAATAAGAAAATATGGGACATTCTTAATCAGAACTTTCAAGAATATTTCTTTTTGACGTAACAAATGAGGTATCACTGAAAAGGTTCTATTTTGCTCTATAAATGATGGACTTACTTTAAGTTGTTTAAAAATGGCGTTTAAACTCTTCATATAGTCTGCGCCTCTGCTAACAATGATCACCACTACTATTGCCGTGCATGGGGAGGGAATTATGCCACGTTGCTGCAGTTTGATGCAGAAATTGCTTTATCAGTGAATACAATTTTGTCCCGTATCAGAAATAGCACATCAGAATCAAATGACTCTTTTTGTCTTTGAAAGTGGGACTCCTTTTCTTCTAACAGTGAGAGTGGATGACATGCATGTCAGTACATCTGACATGCAAATAATGATTAATACGCGTCTCTCACTGTTCCCTCCAATAAATAGATATGCAAGGAAAAAATGGCAATGGGTATTCATTTGTATGAGATGTGATTCACGTGTGTCAAAATAATTTTAAATATATAGGTTGGAATCCACAGAAAAGATATACAATATTTAGTTATAAATCTAAGAATGTAATCCGAAACAATGAAGATATAGAATAGAGCAGATTACCCCGACTGAACCCGGCGGATTCCTACAGACACACTCTTCTAATGTCCCCAGAACGTTGGCTAAGCGTCGGGCAGGGTAAGGCTTGATTTTGGTTTCAAGCACGGAAGACATATAGGAAGCTTAAAACTATACTCGCAGTCAGTCTCGGATGACATGACAAAATATTTCCATGCTCATGGCTAGCAGTTTTCCGTAACTATGGTAACGTTCTGTAACCAAAGTATTCTTCTTTTGTCTGTATTATTTTCATTGCTGTCATCCATTCTTTTCTCCTATTCATGTAGAAAAAAGTGACAACAATCCTAACATTTCCTTAAGAGAATCACAATGCACGATAATGAGTACAACATAATATTGTCAATGTGTGATAAAACTGAAATAGAATACCCTTTAAAATATACTTAAATCTCTATTTACCACTAGTTTAATGTCAACTGCTGAAAAGTAAAGTGTAAGCAATCAACACAACTCAACGAAATGATTCTTCTTACAACTATACATTGCTTAAATGTTCACAAAACAATGTACATATAGATGTAACCAAATTGTTTGAAGTGTTGATTCCTCATGCAATTGGATATCGTTGGGTTTGTGAATTCTTTTCATGCAAAAAGGTTTTTAAATGTAAAACAATATTCTAAAAATGACATGTGCTCTGCAACGTGTTATGATAGCAGAGGTTGGTTTATTGGGCTGTGCAATTTTTCCAATATCAACATAGCTCTTCCTGAGAGTAAATCTCTTGTAAGTGCATTTGATATTTAATACTCACTGCATGTTTGTGCGAGATAAGAATATGCTACAAGTCCAAAAATGAGCTCTCTAAGGATTACCCACACGTTCTAATTTTCACAACCAAAAAGTGATGAATGCCTGCAGAATATGAAAACATCGATTTGTAATCTTATAAAGATACATGTTCTTCGGCTGTGTTCAAGCAACCTGTTTCAAAATAAGAGAAATCAATCGTTAACAGCTTTGAAGTATAAAATTTTATGGTGTCGTAAAAACCTCATTTCAGACAAAGTTTGCTTTCCTAAGAAATAAATGTCTTCAAAAACTTAACTATACATATGGAGTAGATACACTTGCAGTGGCCGCTCCAGAATAAAGTATAATAAAGCCAACAACAACCACAACAATGAGAGTAAGAGCTACTCCTGTGAGGTGATATCCAGTACATGTATAATGATTGATACAAGAGAACTCCTATGTTTGTTTGGTATGTGTGTGAGTAGTCAAGTATGTAGAACATTTCATTCTGATTTCAAAGGATTTCATTTGAACTGGATTGACTGATTATGAGGGTTGACACCAAGGCAAGTGATTTACCAAAAGATTTTTCAGTGCAAACCCTTACAATAAAATCCGTATCCTCTAATCATTGATCTTTGAGCTAGATTATCTATCTATATGATTATATCATCTATCCATATGATAATGATGTTCAACTTGATGTGCTACTTCTATTTTCAATGCTTCAGCAGAGGCGGATCCAGAGGGGTGCACCGGGCGCGTGCCCCCTCTTTATTTTTTGTTTAAACAAAAGAAATAAAAATAAAATCATAGGGGGGGGGGGAGCTTGCGCCCCCTGTGATTTTTATAAAAGCGCTTCCCCTTTTACGAAATACCTGGATCCGCCCATGTCTAATATTGAAGATAGAGACCCTGCTGCTGCCATCTGAACAGCTACTGTTGATAATATTGATAATATCTATTGATACTGAAAATGAAAATTAAGATGACACCATCCGTGAGTCACTTTGCTAAAAAATTAAAAAAAAGAAAGAAAAAAAATACATGTAGAAAGAATTAAAGCTGCTAAACTTCTATTGGGCATTTTCTGCAAACTGTAGGGAATATGATAGATATTCCTTCTTATTGATGAATGTAAGCCTTTGTTCATCAGAAAAAATATCAGCATGAAAGTTCACAGAAACATCGACTTAAACATAATTTCTCCAACTTTAACAAAGAAAGAAATAGTAATGATTATACCACCAAAGTTTTATGGATACATCCTACTTCTATAGCAGTGATATTCCATCAAAATTTTCCTCTCCTCAGTATTCGCGAATCGTATTCTCTAAAACATAAAAATAATGAAGTGCACATTGTTTTTTTTTTTCTTCGATTAAATCAACTCACGGGGCCGGAATAACAATGAAAAGGAAGTAACAAGTTAATAATAGATTCATACCTCACAGTAGTATGGCACAACGCAACACTACATTAAAGACTGACATTACGAGATACAAAAAAAAAGACAAACAAACAAACACAAAGACATAAGCTGAAAAGACTATAGGACACAGTTAAGTGTGTAATGAAATTATTTACAACGTGGCACCTCCGGCTTCATTTCTAATTCATTTATCATTTCAGCTCTGCACTTGTCTTGATTGATCTAGCACACCTCTACTCTTCACATCTGTTTTGTTTTCTTCATTCACTGTACATCATCCATCAACTGTCAAGATGTATTTTTCCTACTTTTACCTTTTTTATTTGCGTTTATTTTTGTTTTTGCTGTTTGTTTATTTTGAAACCATTCCATCAAATCAATGAATTTACAAAGAGTATTTTTTTTTTTACTACGTTTTGAAAATCATTCATAGTACAGTTGTAACGATTGGTTTTATGTTACTAGTATTAGTTGGTGACTGATGTCTGTAGGGGAGGTTTATGGGCCCTGGAGTCAAGGGGCAGGGGTAAAAGGTCATATGAAAGTATAAGATTAAGATTGAGATGGCAAAGATATGTCCTTACGATACGTATATATTATTAAACATTTTGTTCTATATTGATTTTTTCACATTTCTATTTCTATGATATTGTGGCGGATTATATCATTGTTGCCATCATATTGCAGCAATATTATTATTTCTAGATATAAGTGTGTATGAAAAAAATTTAGGGTGTATTTTTTGTTGTTGTAGTATTGTAACTTTCAATATATATATAGATATATATATATATATATATATATATATATATATATATATATATATATATATATATATATTTTTATTTTTTTTTTTTTTTTTTTTTTTTTGGTAAGCCCATGTTGCAGTTTGCAGTTGCACGAAAAGGTGGACCTGGTTCTTTTATGTATGTATGTAATAGCATCCGCATTGCTTGAACTTGAATACAGTCATGATGAAACTGATCATAACCCAGTGATGAAATTATTCTTCCCGAAATTCAGCTGTCCTTCCTCTGGTATTCCTATACAACCTTTCATCAGTCATTCCATCCATTATTCTTCTATCTAAATTATTTTTTTTTTCTATAGTTTCTTTCTTCAAACGAATTCACCATCCATTTATGCAGCTATTAGCTATCACTTATCTATTTACCCATCAACCAATCAATACGGCAATCCATTACACACGCTATAATGTCTGTAACAAATAATGTCCAAACATGGAAATAAGGATAATTATGTACACGCGCTTGTGATGCAGTCGCCATGTAAAGTCCTATTTGCAATCTTATGTTCATGATGTAGTTGAAAAAAGGTCAGCTTTTGTTATGCTTGCAGTTGTCTGATATTCTAATTTTATCGTGATCCAATCTAATGTTGTAAGTTCTATTCACTTGGTGTTCGGCAAAACGTATCGCGTGTCAATCTCGATATCACAACTATTTATGGTAGCAGATTGCATAATTATGTGTTGTGTCCTGACTTCATCTCCAAATGAACCAATGCCATACGGGAGATTAAATGAGTATATCTTCGACATGTTAAATGTCAATTTATTCACTTAAATTCAATAAAGCATCGTGAATATGTTTCTATTGAACGTAACTACGCTATGATTATTATGTAGATTCACTTCATTTCTTGGCTTCTAATGCAGACATGTTAGTGTGATTTTGACTTGAATTGATGGTCGCTTGTTGTACCACACTCACTTGCAGATTGTGTTGTCGGCCCTCAAGATTTCTTTCTCCCGCGCCTCCCCCGTCCGACAGCCATCGTTCCCCGTGCCGCACGAGATTGGACGCCGGGCGAAGCACAGTTGATGATAATCGTCCTAAACCATCAACCATTGGCAATTTCACGCACCAGTTTGCATCCACAGAATAGGAATAAGCCACCTAACCACATTAATTGCTATTTCTGCTTAAACACAAAGGGCTGGGTGAGACCAATAGCCTCGGACTGGGAAAAATACCACTCAATCGTCACTTCAGATAAATTGACAATTGCCGGTCGAAAATTGAGGATTGAATAAGCAGTTTTGGTGTTTTTCTTCTGTCAAATCAAAAAGAGACGCCTAGCTAGGGAGAAAAAATAAGGATGAAAGATGAAATGACTGATATTAGCTTTTCCTCAATATTGGTTAGAATTTGTTAATGATCAGTAGGTCTTGTTCTGACAGTGGTAAATGGATGTGATGGGGGCTATTAGTATATTCATTGTATGATACAACTTACTATAAAATGCATTCATTTCGTTGCCGCATGATGATATTGGTGTGTTTTATCTCAAATTACTGAAAGATTTCAACGGTTTAGTACCGAATCATTGATCCTTCTACAAACTTTCTGTATTGTATCAGTACTTATCCAATAAGTTGAATAAATAGATTCTACTTTGAAAATCAAGACAAAAGGGAGCATTAATAAACAGCGTTAAAGTTAAAAAAAAAATAAAAAAAGGGCGGGGTCAGGAAAAAGTTCAGTCATTGACAATGACTGAAGCAAATTCTGTGATTATGCAGTCTATTCAAAAACAGTGACATGAACAAGAGGAGATTGCTATCAATCCCCTCTGAAAAAATGCAAACATATGCAAAATATACCCAACAAAATGAATAGCAATAGACAAATGGAAGTGGTGACTGTTATTCGTCACTTAAAACTGAGCGACGAGTTGCACAATAGAGAAAAGTTCATAATTACAAACTACAAACTAAAAAAGTACTGCTTTAATTCGAATGGCTCCCCACCACCACAACAACAAAAAATGTAATCAAAATATAAACGTGAGCAACGTATGCCTATAAAAGAACGTATACTCTATTCATACACATAAGTCTTAGTGGTAATGAAAGAAAAGAATAAAATGACAAAATTAATGGTGAATCAAGGAAAAAATAATCATTCTTCTGGTTGTGCATGAATTGTATCTATATGTGCGTATAATATGTAACCTACTCGGCCATCCATTTGTATCAGCACAGTGGAATAGACACCATTTATGGAACAAGAATACAGTAATGGAATAGACAATATAATCATTAAGGATACAGCAAAACCGAGCATAGGAAAGTGAAATACGATTCATCTTTGGGCTGAAATATAACAATAAAATCATCACATGATCCCGGATCCAGGTAACCTGGTAACGCGCAGCATCACTGGACACCTGGGATCGCATCCCTGGATGACCCATCGGGTGTGGCTATATAATACATCAAACCTCATCACTGCATCTCATGCATCAAAGTATCGAGGGCATCGAACTACAGCTGGGGCTGATCGAATCCCATATAATGTCGTTGATTGTCTACTCAAGGAAAAAGATGCGCAGATATCGATAAGGTTTAAACAATACTTATGCAATATTGATATCATTCATTTGGATACTTCTCTCGCGGGGGAGCAAACAACAAACAAAACCAGTAAACAAAAATAGAAAACAAATATAAATCCGAATAAAACAACACACAATTAAAAAGAAATACCGAAGTCACATCTTTCTGACTTCAGAATTACTGTTTGGAAATTCACTTTTAAAGAGATGGTGCAGTTTTGTTTGAGGTGGTACTGATGATATATATATATATATATATATATATATATATATATATATATATATATATATATTTTAGATAATTAAATACTTCTCATGAAATGAGAAGAGCGTATTTGTTTTACTTTATTTTTGGATATCTCAGCCATATCAAAATCAAGTTTCATCAAAGAAACTGTGAATTCCTCTTAGAATATAAGTTCTTAAACATTTCATGAGGTGGTTTCTAAGTATCTCTCAAAAAGTTAAAAGCTGAATCCTCATCTCAGCCATTACTATAACAGACACATTGAACTGAAGGAAAAGGCAGGTGAACAGGTACCCTATATAATCTACACACACAAACAGGCACACAAACAGACAAATAGGGAGGTACTCTGTCACATACACACACACACACACACGCGCACACACACACACACACACACACACCCACACAAACACACACGACGATTACACACACACACACATGCATGAACACAAATTTGAACACACGTTCACATATACACATACGAATTCTTGATTCTCTTGAGAGAAAGATAGTAATTTAACTTGACGCTGAGGTTTATAACATACATTGCAACTAATAACTTTCTCATATATTACGTTGATCACCTAGTATCCAAATAAGTGATTCAGGACCATAATTCCTACGCATGTTTTTCCAAAATACCAGACCATGCTGTTGCTCAGTTTTCGTTACATTCGTGTAAACGTAGAATCAGTCAAAAATTCTTGTCAGGAATGTGACTATTATAATGAATTCTAGCCATACAGAGATTTTACAGGTATGGTGAATGATTATAATAATAATAATAATAATTGTGAATTTATATTGAACAGTTTCTGTGAAGCACATATACTCAACAGCGCATAAGAATAAGATATATTCAAAGAAAGAAAATCAGATTCATAAGGAAGTAACACAATCTAATTCTTAACTGAAAATCATAAAAAAGAATACAATTAAAGGACTGATAATTGCATAATCATAATTCATAAAAAATATCCGATATATGGGAACCATGTAGATAATGTACTAAACTGTGACTATGGGAAACTTTCGTGAAATAGATGTGTTTTAAGGAGATTTTTGAACCTGTTGATTGATGATGTATGTCTGATTGAGGGGGGGGGGAGGTTATTCCAGAGTTTTATTATACATACGTATGTGTTTATGACTATCTTTTTTTTTTTTTTCAAAGAGTCAAAAGCATATTCCCAGTATTTGCATGGCCACCATGACCACAACATGTAAATCCAACAAAAAACAGAAAACCATAACTCCTTGGTTCATCTCATATTATAGGAAAATAGTAACACAAGCAAGGCACGCGTGGGATGTCTTTTTCGCGGTTTACAGGCGTCGTGCGCTCCACTTGACGACATCTAATGCCGGAAGATAGTTGGGGGAAAAAATCATTGATTTCGTCTTTAAAACGACGAGATTTAACCCCTCAGACCCTTCTTTTTTTTTCCTAAGGTTTTCTTTGTGCAAACAAGCGTCGGAGAGGGATGCTTGTTTTGCTTTGTTCTGTTTTGTTTTGTTTTTATTCATTCTCTCGATCTCTCTTCCCTCTTCAAGCCGTTGTTGTGGAGTGCGAAGTGCCCGCCGCACCACCGGGCTGAGGAGAGCGAAATCACAACATCTTCAACTGGTCTGACAACACTTCTCGCTCGAATTCTTAAGAAGGAAGGTAGCTTTCTTTCTTTTCTTTTTTTTTAACCCACACACACACACTCTCTCTCTCCCTCCTCTTTTTTTTCCCCTCCTGTACGGCGCCTATACTGGACTCGATGCCGCTTTTTATACTTCTGTCATTTGTTTTGTTTTCGTAAGGTCTCCGGAATTCTTCTCGCCTTTCACCGTTTTTCCCTTCTAATCTAATTCCGGACGGTAACCCCGCATACATTTTCCCCTTCTTTACAGCCTCCTTTAGGTACGCATTTTCTTCAAAACAAATTCTTGACGCTTCATACGCCCCTCAAACAATTTCGAATGAACTTCAAAACATTCCTCTTTAACCTTTTTGATTTCTTAAGGCTAGGTGAAGGTGACATAATTGAATGAATTTTCCTCTTCAATTTATTCCTACAACTGATTATTCGGTTAAGATTTGTTGGAAGAAAGTAGTAACATTTTAACTTCTTGGATTATGGATGATCAAGTTGCTACCTCAATTATTAGGAGCTACGTCAAGAATGAAACAGCAACTGCCGCTGCTCCTTCAGTTCCCATCATAATTTGTATTTTTGTTTATACACTATGTTACTCCGAGGTCGCCATTCCAGTCAAGCGTACTGCTTATTGATGACGGTCTTTTCCACTTTCATCTCGAAATATGTTAGTGTTTACACGTACAATATGTTGTTTCTTTCATATGCCTGTAAATATATCTCTATAATGTTGGGAGTCACTAAGTTCTGTTTTAAATGGTTTTGTCACATTATAATCAAATTGTTGATCCATTACCTTTGCTGTTGCTTTTTTTTATTTGTACGAGTGATCAAATACAACAGACTAAAAAGAAAAAAAAAATCTATCTTAGATCATCTGGCTTTCCAAAATCATGATTCAGAAGTAGAACAAAACATGTTGCACTGAACATTTACTGGAGAAAAAACGTATCGATTCTTTGTGCATCTAAATATAGTTATTTGCTCATTTATTTATCATTTATCTATTTATTGCTCTCTTTTTTTTTGTATAAACGGTGGTCTGTATTACCAAAGAAAAGAAGTAGCAAGAATATAATGTTTCTGGATGTTTTCTTCTTTCTTTTTTTTTTTAATAACAAGCCGAGCTGTGTCAAGGTCATAAGGTCTTATCACACAACCATCTGCAAAAGGAGCAAAAAAAAAAAATAATAATGCCCATAATCTGTTAAAATACCAATGCCGGAACGCAGCAATGATTAATGGGGAAAGTAATTGCTTTCTGCTGTTTGTTTAATATGAAATACCGAGAAGTGAGATTATGACCGAAAGATCTAATGCAATATCGTGACAGAGTACAAGTAACGTGACAGATGAGATCAAAACTTACATTCTTCTTTGAATCCTGCATTTCCAACTATATCGTACCTGTTTCTCGACTGAAATTATACATCAAATTCTCACTGTCTGTCTGTGTGTCCATGTGTATTTCTGTCTGCCCGTCTGTCTGTTGTATGTCTCTCTTTTTCTCTCCCTATCTCCACTTCCAT
The DNA here is from genome assembly GCF_964275005.1 of Diadema setosum. NCBI lineage: Eukaryota > Metazoa > Echinodermata > Echinoidea > Diadematoida > Diadematidae > Diadema > Diadema setosum. Next base: position 1,246,926 of record NC_092703.1, on the reverse strand, counting down.
TGTACATTAAATTTGTATACACATTTCTCCACTTCATGTTTGCCTATTAATCACCCCCTCTTTCTCATCATGTAAGTTAGACGGATGATGAAAAGTGATTTGTTTGCCTTTAACGGAATCAATTGCGTTGAATAACTGTAACTTTAGTCTGTATGGGTCATCTGAAATCGGACCATCAGAATGAATGGAGCATCCGTCTACTTTGAAGAGTCAAACACTTGATCGAATCCGTTACGACACACTCCCTTAGATCTAGTTTGTTTCTGTGTGTGCGCGCATGTGTGTGAGTGTGTGTTCTTGTAGTTTTATCTGCTCCTTTATTGGTTTGTTTCTTTTTCTTGTCTCCCATTCTCCATGCTTGCTTCTCACTTCACGTAATCTAATACAATATTCACTGTTAACGCAAGGCATGGAAAAACTCCGCAGGGAGTGGACCGTCTTGGCTAAGAGAGTAGATAGATAAGACAGTACAGAAACTGTACTATACCTTTGAATGAATTCTTTGGTGTTTTAGAAGATATCTTAGTGAATATAACTATAAAGGCAACTGTAACTCACTTTCTCATCATTATTACAGCATGAGTCAGCCTAATGGTATTAGGGGTTCTGTCACAGTTGTTTGTTTTATGTTTTATGCTTTCTAGCTAATGCACAGGAAGGATGGAAATGGATGGGGAAAACAAAGAAAAGCACAACAACTACAGCAGGAACAGATGACATAAAGAAATAAGACAAGCTTGGAAACTTCTAGATCCATGCTAATCGTTGAATGCTGCGAGGATTTATCTTGGTTGGCGTAAAAGCGTTTTGCAGACAAGCTGACAGGAGGTGTGATCCGGTTGCATTGGATAATGGCATTGGGAAACCAAGTCTGCAGCCGAGATGCGTCATTCTGCTCAAGCCACTGAAATCCTGGGATAAACACTCCTTAAAGTGTTATCATATTGAGAAGGCTAGTGAGTTAAAGAAGGCTACGATGTGTAAATACCACTCATGTCTTCTTCCAACATGATCGACATTTTAGCGAAGTCGATCACTTTAGAAGGATGAAAGCAGTAAACATATGACATGCATTATACTGCACTGAGGTGTTGTCACAATATCATTGGATGCAGGTATTATCGCGCACATCCTTCACTTCATACAGAAGTAGTATAAAATTACAAGGACCAGGAAAGAAAACCAGCACACGGAATTGAAAACAAAGAAATAGATACCAACAAACAAACCAACAAACAAGAAACACAAGGTAACATTTTTTACATTACATTACATGTGTAGTGTCATGGAGACAGATATGATGTGGGAAATAGAGGGGGAGGACTGAGAGATAGACAGAAGGTCTGAAAAAATGAAAAGAAGGAAATCATCACCAAAGCAATTAATGACAGACAGGTATAGCTGGACAAACGGATAGACCGAGGGAGAAACGCACGTGTACAGACACGCACATACCTTCACACATAGACAGACAGACAGACAGACAGACAGACAGACAGACAGAAGCGCACAAGACTTATCAGATAAAATTGTTTCAATCTCAATCATACAGTCAAATGTTATCACCACAAAATAAAACGGCATGGTGAAATCCTCAATTTGCGCAATTGCACTTGCGTGCGATATTATGAGAATGGGCAAATAGGAGGCCGCCTTATATTTATTCATAACCCACCAAAACCGAACTTATCTGATTCATAGAGATTATTATTTTGAATCTGCTCTGCACGGGAGTTGTGAATGAGGGTAATGGAATATTTTCATGTTTACGTAATGATTCTGAGTTGTACAGAAATTGTGTTATGCTGTGTCATGTGTAGTTTCGTGCTTATATCGACCGAACGAAATAATTGCCCTTCTACATTATGTATGCTTCGGGGCGCCTGTTACGGCAGGAAAATATTATTGAGAATTGGTTGTATATTTTAGAAAGAGAATTGTCGGTGTGTACATTCTAAAAAGCGGACCTCTTTCTGCTGCGCCAAATGGAATGATATGATATTATGGTTGTATTATTACAAACCTTCGCTGAACATCATTTATTTTAGTTTTGTCCTGTTTTGTAAACGCAACGTATCCAAGTATACTTGGAAAGTAATAATTGACATAATTTTTGTGCTCTTGCAAACTTAAAGTCGGAAAATATGGCAAAGTTCCACCTACAACCAGGACGGTAGCACTATTTGCATGTTCCCTATATTGGAGTTTTTGACGGGAAACGCATCAACAGTGACTTCGTTTTTCTCTTCCTATATTTTCACATCTCGGCAGAAATAAATATAGGAATGTGGGTGGTTCCTGTAACACATATTCACATGCTCTCAATTTCATGTGGGGAAACGTCCACATGGAATGATAACAACGCAATTAGTGCAAGCGGAAACAAACCAGGTATATCAACCAGTACAAAATGACTCATGAAATGAGAAGGTTTCACAATTATTGTACTCTCTTCTCAGTTTGTTTTGTTTTGCTTATGGAACCTTATTCTCTGCTGAAAGTGAAATATATGTGTTCTCGTTGAAAATGAAATAAGATTTGAATTGAATCAAATTAAATTGAATTGAAGTATTCACGTCCTTCTTTCATGTTTGTTTGATTATTCTTGTAAGGAAAAAAGAAAAGAAAGGTAAAAGAAAGAGAAAACAAAAAGGTACTGGCACAAAATACCCCGTGTCTCTCAATCAGAAATATAGCTACCATGAGTTAGCGTCACTCTCAGCCAGCACAGTGAACCAAACTACCAGCCTTCTTCTACGGTCTAGCTCATCTCAAAATTATTCATTGGGATAAACACATCATCGGCATTGGTCTATATCAGCGAAATATATCGCAGACTTTGCATTTAATGGTGGGAGAAATGGATGTATAAAAAGAAAGCCCCAAGTCTTATTGCATTGAATCCCCACCCGACCCTTACACACGTCTGATTTATTGCAATCTGTATCTCGGAGACTCATCTGCATAAATTTCCGGGCGCAGATAGAAGAGAGAGAGAGAGAGAGAAAGGGTAATATGCGAAAAAGATCGTCAAACCTCTATCTGCACAATCTGTTACGACTGATTTCTCCAGACTTATTGCTAGTTAGAATTTTTTCCGCTTTACGGCAATGTGCAGGGCTTTTATTTTTTCCTAGTCTTCATTGTCGCCTATATCCTTCCAGCAGTGTTTGTAGTGCTATTCTGTTTTCTCTTTTTTCTGTCTTTGCTCTCAGAAAGATGGCAAGACTTTCACGTGGTCCGCCACGATTTCAGGAATGAAAAGAAAAGAAACTTAAAGAGAAAGGGGGAAAAAATCACGACCGCGATTGTTTAAAAAATGTATCTCTCCATACGATCTCCACACGGTTGGACGGGCTCCACCGTCGGTGCGTGTACTGTGGCTGCTGTCTCGTGGGACCAGCGCCTCTTTTGCTGCGCCCAAGCCGTCCGTGAGATGGCGCACAGATTATGGTATACCTGGTTCAATTCCCCACGCATTCCGACCACGGTCGGAAAAGCACAGGCGGCTTGGAGTCTCGCAGAATATGGGGGGGGGGGGGGGATAAAAGGGGGTAGTGGAAATAAGGGGAATAGGGAATATAGGATTGTTGTAACCATAATTATATCATTAGATTAAGGTCAGAGCGAATTTACTTCTTATTTTGCAGGAACAAATGAACATTGACGACAAGGGGAAAAATCCACTTACTCAAAAGTCATTGAAGAAAATATATCCACAATTAATGAACTATACATATATTAACATTGAAAGCTATATAAAATGACAGACACATACACGTGAGCACAACTTTATTGACAGACGTCGCTATTTGGAAGAGAAAGGGAATTCTCAGTTTTATAAGATGATTAAGATTTGATAACAATTTATTTGATTTGATGTTTTTTTGATCCATCTATCTCTGTCTATATCAACAAAGTGAAATAATGATAATCTTACCAACATGATACTTGCCGCAAATAAAGTGATAAGAGTATAATTATCCTTAATAAATTTATGTATAATCATTATGGATTAGGATTATGATTTAGGAATTTGGAACTAAAAACAAGGAACGATGCTGTTACGACAGACTTTTTTTTTTCACCACATACACTTTTTGTGCACAGTTTATTGAGGCAAATCCTTTGTGTGTGTGTGTGTGTGTGAAAGAATATAAGATGAACCCGGAGACTACCATGAGAGAGATATATAATACTGTAATTAATACAAAAAAGTATCACCGGGCTTTTCAAATTGCCTCAAGCTCACCCTGCAAAAATTGGACAATGAACAATAGTAGAAATATTTATGGTATAATTATGTAAATTAGCATATATTTAGGTCATAAACAAAGGGTAGGGTGCAAATCTTGATCCTTCCTTGGCAAACGTTTTAGCGGTAAAAGTTTAAAAGGTTACTGACGTTAATATTCCCCTGGCAGTCACAGACGCAAAAAAAAAAAAAAAAAAATAACAAACCAACAAAAATAACAAAAGTCGGGCATATACATAGTGTGTGAATATATATGCACTCTATGGAAGTCCGAGTCATTTAATGAGCAACACAGAAGGAAAGATAGAAAAAGGTAGCCAGTTAGATATGCAAGTAGATAGTGTATGTGTGTGTGTGTGTGTGTGTGTGTGTGTGTGTGTGTGTGTGTGTGTGTGTGTGTGTGTGTGATAGATGGACAAAGAGAGAGAGAGAGAGAGAGAGGGAGAGGGAGGGAGAGAGGGAACAGGAAATGTGACAGAGTGACCGATCCAATAAATTGTAATGCTTATTTTCCCGCTCTGCCCGATTCCTTGAGATAGTTTTTTAATGCGACTCGATGAGAAAACGCAGGAATCTCACATACTGCGCTAATAACAAAGCGCACACCTCTTCGCCTCTCGATCCGCTGTCCGTCCCGGAATGTATGTAAATAGATTCAGCAATATGTGTTGGCCTTTTTGTGCGAGCTTCGGTGAACTTATTGAGCAGGTCGATACCTCGTGTCGGAGCATGAAGAAGGCGATCAACCGCCATGGCGCCTCATGGCGAGATCGGTGGAAGAGATTCTCAGCTGGGGTTAGGACCACGCCCTCGTCTAGAGTGTCTAGGAAAACAACAACAACAGCAACAACAAAACAAGAACTTTCGCCGTTGCTTGGAAACAATAAAAAAAGAACAATTATAGAAACTATAATGTGACATGTAAAAGAAATCATCTGATGATGAAAATATTACTGCTATAAATTCCTACTTTTTAATCATTTTCTTTATTTGTCGAGAATGTGGCGATGAGGAAATAACTATGAATGTCATATTGTATAGAAGGTTGTTATCTGTTATAATAAAAGCGAAGTATTACTGTTACATATTGATCATGAGTACAAAGTGGGAAAAACTATACAGGCACAGAAGATCGCCATCTTGAGCGGAACTTGATCGAAATGGCAGCGGCAACGACAACAAAAAAAAAAAAAAAAAAAAAAAAAAGCTGAGTTGAATGTTTGTTCATGCATTGCAACAAGAGTGTAATATCATTTTTTTTTCCAGAAGAAATCCTAGGAGAAGGAGAGAGAACTTTGTGAAAGTCTTTGTCTGCGCATGTAGCTAAAACGGTGTGGGGATTTTGTCTTCATGTAGCTGACGTGAGAACGTTATTGGTATTAATTCAGAAGGAATACACCCACACCTCGGTTCAAAGATTTGCTGGCAAAGAGAGTGAAAGAACATAATGGATAAAATGTTCAGTTCAATTATAAATTAATCATCGAAGGCTTATAGAGGCTTCAATTCAAAGCTTGATAAAACGCATTTGTTCTCTTTACTCTCGTTTTCTTGAATTACAAAGTAAATCATGAAGCTATTCCTAAAGGATATCGAGCGTCGACGCAGAAAATCTAATAGGGGATTTATGTATGTTAGTGTGATTATGAGCATCATTTATGCATTTTTATATATTTTCTGCATGCATAAAGTTTATTCTATCTCTCTCTGTCCTACCCTTTTCATATCATAAACAAAATAATAAAAGAGAAGAGGGGACAAGAAACGAGGACAAAATACCCCCACATATTTCATTGTGTGGTACCGACGCAAGACTAGGGTTGGAAGAGGAGCTATGTGAGTACTTGTTTTCCCTCCCACACAGGTCCAATGACAATTTGCCTCATGTGTTATTCCAGGATGGAGCGACTCTGTCACGCTAAACACAAACATTATCGATCAGTGCTTTCCTAACATCTGAAATAAAACCTCCCAAATCCTCGCTTCTCTTCCTCGAGTATTTTCTTCTTTGATCTCGCCATGTAAACTAACCCTGGAGCAGCCAGATTTACCCGCTGCTCAATTCTGACGGCCAGATCAAATTCGGAATTTATTAAATAAAAAAACCAAAGCGCAATCTCGTAAAATAGTCTGTCAAATGCTCCCGAATCATTAGAGGTAGCCTTCCCCAGTCCCTCCACTTGTTGATGTTGTTTAACACCAAAGGTGTTTTTCGGAGACATGTGGAAAAATCCGGAAAAAAAAGGGGGAAAAGAGAAAAGAAATGAAGACAATATTGAAGGATAAAGTTGATCACGTTTTGGTAAACGCAGAGAAGACCAAAAAATATGCGGAGGGTTGCCCACTGTTTATTCATGAGTTGTCATCTCTGTTTCCGGCTTAAGATTGAGGGATGGAAGGAAATGGAAGTCAGAGATTTCCAGGGTGTTTTTTTCCCCCTATCCATCTCGTTTTTGTGCATCCGCATCAACCCTTCGTCATGGAAACCTTGTTAATTCAGCGCTGGAATCTCGTCATCAGGTCGACTCCCGCTTCGTGGGGGAAGGGATATAATCCGTTTAGCCCCGACTTGGTCTATTAGGAACAGGCATGGTGATGCATTTACATTGGACACCATGGTGATAGCGGAAAGTGGTATAACTGATCTAGACAAGTGCGCAGGGTTTAATGAAGGTGTGCTCACATGGGTAAGATGGTAGGAATGAGTCCTCGACAATGTTAGATATGTATAAAAAAAGGAATGAGAAAGGAGAAAATAGTAAAAAGAAAAATAGATGGCCTGTATAAGAAACTGTTCGTTGGCAAGTTTTTGTGATGATGATATAGAAATGACGACAAAGGAAAAAAGCGAGAGAGGAAAAAAACAAAAAAAAAAACAATGGAAATTGGCCCATATTCACGAAGGTGGTTTAAAATCATCAAACTCTGGTTTATGCAAATTTCTTCTGCCTAAACAATTGAAAGATTGCGAACGAAAACATAGCTTCAGTAACAAACGCGCGTTCATACGCGCATGTCAAAGGTAGGTCTATTTCACTCTTATTGTTTAGACCATGGTCTAAGTTTAAACCACCTTCGTGCTTCCGGGCATAGTGTTCCGTTGTTTTTTGTTTGTTTGTTTGTTTGTTTGTTTGTTTGTTTGTTTGTTTGTTTGTTTTTGTACATCTCCTTCTGCCAAGGGCAAGAACAGCAATGAACGTTGCTCAAGAAAAAAAAAATATTCAACATTCCCAAGTATTCTATCAAAAAGAAAGTTTAAAACGTCAACATATTACTTTCATTCGATGAAATGCGATGAAAATGCATCACAAAGACTCACATGATTAGCCTATTAGTTTTTAATTACATCATATACATGCATGTAAGCTTGTATACTGTATGCGTGTATGTCTGTGAGTGTGAGCGTGTGTGTGTGTGTGTTATACCGCTGAGATTAAAAAAATAAAGGGTTGAAAAGAAACTTGAGATGAAAGAGACTCAATAATAAAAGAATCTCTTAAACAGATGACGATTGCATCTTTTGACCTACGATAGGGCTATTGATACAGGTCTGTAACATTTAAAGGCAGTCATTAAGAAACAAAGAATGTGAGTAGGAGAGAAAGAGACAGACAATAGAGCAAAGTGAAGTCAGATTTAAACGATAGATGTGCCTCATATTAGTCACTGAATTCATTGGAGGTCAGAGAGATGGAGATGAACCCATTGCTCCTTCATTCTTCCTCTTCATTCAAAATCGATTCAGGAATCTTGTTGCTACTTCGAGTGACCCACATGAAGTCGTCACAGACACTCAAGAGAATCCCATTAAGTCATCGCCGTTTCAGCGATAATGCCCAGAAATCACCCTTTTCCCCGTCATCAAATTGAAATTGATACTTCTATGAAACGACTGTTTGACACTTGCCATTACCTCTCTTGTTTCGCCGAACCGCATTGGTCACACTTCCTCAAACCCGCCGATAGAGGTCCGTGCTGATTCATGCGTCATCATCAGGCCAATGCGATCCACTTTAATACTGTCCACTCACATTCACCTGTCGGACGGCATGAGGTGAGTCTGAAATAGCGGGCTTTTTTTTTTCTTTTTTTTTTCTGGTCACCACTTCCTTCTTTAGAGAATATAGAAAGGCATATGCATTTTTTTAAAGCAGGAATTATTTTTCCGCACGTTTCTTCCTTACACTTAATGTATCCTTTCACTGGCTGCCAATATGATTTATGCAGCACTCGGTCCATTTGTCGTATTCGTTTTATATCTGAAATCTGTACTCTATGAACCTGAATGATCATTGATCCCCTCCCCATCCCCTTTCCTCCGCGTACATAAACCTTTCATTCCTCCCCCTTCCTCTCCATCTCTTTCCTTCTCCCCTTAAACTCTTAAGGTGGTGGCCTTTGATTTCAAAGCTTCACACAGACTGGAAAAATGATTTCTACAGGAATTCCTCACCGGCTATATGTTTGTTGTTGAAGAAGATAAACACGCGTATAAAGTTCAACGATTATAACATGACATACGAAAGCGAGACAGGTTTAGTTATCATCTGGTTACGAAGTATATACTGCGTCATTGCATCGGTTAGAGACATCAAGTTCAAACCTCCTATTACACTTCATTAAGGTTCACGGAACATTTCAAAGATATAGGAAGATGTTCATGAATATAGATATAGAAACGTTTAAAAATGTCCCTATATGTGTGTGTTTAAGTTGAGATTGAGAGAAAATTGGGGGGGGGGGGGACTGAATGTGATATCTAATTCCATCCATTGTTCCTTCGCACTTGATGCCAACCTACAAGTGCTTTTGTCATCTTAAGCTTGCTTTCCGCCTAAAATTTCCCTCTTAGGCAGTCCTAATGACATGATTATAGCCTAATACACGAAAGAGCGAAAGCAATGATAAAAAGGTTAACCATCATAATGCATTTAATGATAATGATAGTTTGATGGTGCTATCACACGCATTTTCCTCCTTGTTGTATGATGTTCCCGTAAACATTTAAAACCCAAATTAGATCTGATCTGAGGATATCATACCAGCACTTAAATTACGCGTTATGTTATAACACATTGTAAATCAAAGCAAGGGAACGATAAATGGTATTAGTTAAGAATAATTGCTGATTCGTAAGGAGAGTAAATTTGCGTTCGGAGCAGGGACAAGAAAAAAAATCATATTGCTGGAGTAATGCCTTTCTTTTTTCCTTTAGATATACTCTGGATATCAGGTTGTTCAAAATTCCTTGAGATTTGAAGAGCAGTAAGATAACAAGTTCAATGAGAAAGTAAATTGAACTGGTTAAGTCAAAACGGAAAAGGTCAAATGAAAGAGGGGTAGAGAGAAGTAGTTCGAAAGGGGAAAGAGGTTGAGAGAAAAAGAGATCAGGGCAGGAAAGGAAGATAATATTAAAAAAAAAAAGAATAAAAGTAGAGAATCCGAGAGTAGAGTAACGGATACATCTGACTTGTCTAAGACAAGTTGGCTGGTTAAAAGCAAAAGGAGAACGATATCTCACAGCAGGAGAAAGAGAAGGTGGTTAAAGGAGGAAAAGACATGAGTGAAATAGATAGAATGAGTCTTCGAGCCAAATTCAGCGGGACGTATATGGCTATACAGACGAGAGGTCTGGGAACGGGAGTCTCATCGCGTGGGGCTCCGACCAAAGATAACACTACACACAGACATTTCCTTATATGGAATGCCCGGAGCGGGGCATATGGAAATCAACCGAAAATTACATTAAAATGCGCATTTTAAAGTTGGCAAAGTTCTGTCCTCAAGCCTCAATCCATTAAAAAAATACGACTTTTCGCTCCTTTTTCTGTCTCTTCGCTCTTATTTTTATCTCCGACCTACCTTTTTGTAGTCGCTGTTTGTCATATTTCTTTTTATCAAAGGTTTCTTGCGCTTAAAAAAAAAAAGATAAAAAAGCCTTACATCTATATGGCATGAATTATTACATTTCCTTTAATCTCTTTTGAAGGACACAATTGAATACTTTCAAATCAATACTTTTCTGCCAGTGTTTCGTTTTATTTCTTACATCGTGACTCATTTGCCAGAACTAATAAATCGAATGCGTAAGCTTCCCCCTTTTCTCATAAAGTTTATTTTTCTCCTGCTTCTGTTTACCCTTGAACGACTGTCCTTTTGCAGAATTAACTCTGTGGTGTTATTAGCATTACAAGTGTCATTATCCTCTGTAGCCAGCTTGAAAAGATTGCATTCCGCACCCCTTACACAAGAATCAGCATCATTAGTTTCGCTATTTAATTCAATTCTAACTTTATTTCATTTTTTTGACAAAAACATATACTTATTACATATTACAGAAAACAAAGTAAGCAAATCAATGTAAAATGAAAAGAGTATACAATTGTGGAACCTTGCAGTAATAATCATGCATTGTCATGAATACTGAAGTGATCAAAATGAAGTAAACCACACCCAAAGTGCGAAAAATGGAGGGACCCACTGAAAAGACAAAGCTAGTAGGATGTGGTCCCCTCCGGAGAACAACATCAGTGGAAAATAGGTTGAAACCCTGAAATAAAAGAACAAAAATGGTCTAGAAGCCACAATAACAGTATCACGACACCAGTATCACGATACCAGTCTTTTATTGACAACTTAATCTGATCTTACATCCTTTTTCTTTCTCATGATGAGACTATGAATATGATTGTATTATTGGAACCTAAGATCACCTCCTTCGTGTAGTCTGCAACATTATTGTGTCCAATACCCCATCCGTATTGGAGTTGTCATGGCAAATGACTTGTAAATGTCCGTAAAGGTTGATTTTAGGTAAAAGCTCATAATGGGGTGATAGCATTCACGGCAATTCCTTCGTCATTCAAACTACACCTTTTATGTAAAAATATGATTATAAGATTGAAGAGAATAGCAAAAAAAAAAAAAGAAAAAAAGAATAGACCAGTGAATTGTCGTGCAAGTTGCCTCCCTGCATGGTAAAGGCAGTAGTGGGCAAATAAAGTTATTATAAGATGTGTGAAAAATCCCATACAGATACGACAAAACTTTCAATGCCTGCCAAAGAAATTGAGGTGGCTTTCGGCTCTGATGTGTACCTTCTCGAATCAATATTAGTCCGCGAGAAAAGCCGTCATACATGGTGATACCAGCCATGACTAACAGACTACCACCCCTGTGATTTCTTCCCATATATCGATCTCCCGACGCGCCCTGTACACGGCGTTGTCGACATTTGTTCTTTCAGAGAATTTGACTGTTAAGAATTTTTCTGCCTCGCCGATTCGCGTATCGGTCTTTTTCTCTCCGTTGGGTTTTGACCAATGGACGGTGAGTTGATTCGATTATGTGCACGGGAACATTACATGACAGGGTTACTTTTCTTCCTCTGCTGCTCGGTTCATCCAATTGACATCATGAATTAGAAATGAACTATCCGCTGTCCTAATGAAATCCCTCGACAATCTGCCAACATACAGTGAGTGAAAGATACACTAAGGAGAAATGGACAAGATGGACAATAGACGGAAGAGCAAGCAAAGATATGGGTAGAGAGAGGGAAAGGGAGAGGGGAGGTAGAGATATAGAGTGGGAGGGAGGGACAGCTGAAGAGAGAAAGACAGAAGTAGATAGATAGGGAGAGAGAGGAAGAGATGAATAGATGAATAGATAGATAGATAGATAGATAGATAGATAGATAGATAGAGAAAGAGATAGATAGATAGATAAATAAACAGATAAATAAATAGATAGAAAGATAGATAGATAGATAGATAGATAGATAGATAGATAGATAGATAGAAACACAGAACATGAAGTACTGCCTCAATTATCATCGTGATGGCTGCTTTGGACGCATGCAGTAAAGAAAACATCCAAGAAGAAGGGACTATAGAGCATCCACTGACTCCGATGATGGTCACTGCGCTCTGAAAGATTGAAATGGATCATCTCTTCAGGCCAATAAGAAGTGTACGTTTTAAGAGTGAAAGGGAATTAGTAATACATTATACACCATTGTATATGTTACATATATTATATACACTATATTCTTTTATATTCATCTGTGTTTGCATATGTGTATATTATACACAATCATTATTACATACCAGGTAAGGATTATGTTCTCATGTCTTGTTGCCATAGTTACTGTGAGCAGTGAATGATGTTTTTAGAGATGTAAATATATATAGAGAATGTTCAATAATGGATAAATAGATAGATAGATAGATAGATAGATAGATACAGTATATAGATGGATAGATAGATAGATTAAGATCGAAAGAGAAAGAGGAATATATAATAGAGAGAAAGAAAGATGGAGAGATGGAGGGAAATTTCATAAGGTGGATTGGCGGAAGAGCGTCTCTAAGACAAGGAAGAGAATCTGTTTCTGGATTTAGCCACAGTCCGTTAACTCAATCTTTCACCTCAAGGCGTTTGGCTTCCGCGATGACCCGGAAGGAGAAGCATATTCCATCAACATGTGTCGACTTATGGACGGGGAATTAATTCAGTTATTCCGTTTTTCTGCACTTAAGGGTATTCCGAGCGAAACTGGAAGAGAGAGAAAGAGTGAGAGAGAGTGAAGAATGCGAGAAGATAAAAGTTGATGGAGGGGTGCACTAGTAGCGAAAAAAAAAAATGAAAATAAACGAATTAATTGGTGTGGGCATTACAGTCCGTCAGACTGCGTGAGAAGTAGCGAGTGTGTACCTCGGGCAATAGGTCCGCAGCGAACAAATCACTCTCGACTGCTATACAGCCACTCATGCCGTAGAGCGGGGGAAAAAGTGCGCTCTCAGGGGGGAGAAAAATTAGGCTCAAATTAAACAATTTCCCTGGCAAATTTACATTTTAACACATGCTTTAGCATGTAAATTTTTCACGCTGTTGTTTGTATGTGCGTTGTTCCCCCGGCTTTATACAGAATGTCAAAAATGTATCTTTTTTCCCCCTCCCACCATTGACGCTGCGGGGACATTGTTGCTACAATTGATTGGTTGGTGTTTTTCGTTTGACTTCGCACAGAACCAGGCAATTTCCTTATGCTTCGCAGTAAGGCACAACGAATTTAACAATTGGTTAAGAAAACTGCTGCCAGTTGTGAAACAAACAAATGAAATAGTGATTGCTCAGAATCTGTAAGAAAAAGTAGGAAGAAAAGAGTAGGTGGCAGATAGAACTCTGAATCTAAGGTTTATGCTTTTTATACAAGAAGAAAGAACCCCTCCATGTGGAGTACGGGAAATTTGATACGGTAGATATTTACTTAAAAGAAACTGCTGTAATATCGCCTTACAAATTATATAAATTCGCCGTTTGACATTGATTTGTCTGTGCCGGTTTTGTCATTTGGCACCGCTCAGTTAATGATGTTATGGATTCGTTAAGTACGGCAGACATACGGACGTTTAGAAATGGGAATTCTCCGAGAGTAATTTCTTTACATCTTAAGTTGCTATTTGTTCTAAATTTTTCTTTTCCAATGTGTACTATTCGGGGGGGGGGGGGGGGTAGGGAAGAATTGGTGGAGGTTCGGCCCCCTTTTAAAAACTGCAGACCGCTGCTGGTAGTCTAGTGGATTTCTATGAGCTTTTGTGACGCGTAGCCTTATGTTACACAATAAAGTATCTTCAATCATACTCTGTTTCCGGAAAGTTTATACAGCCCTCTGATTTTAAAGTTTAAACATCAATACTGTGAAGATATACAAACAATCCATATGTATGCATTTATATATGTATATGTATATATGGATGTGTATAATATATGTGGATTTTGCATTATGTAGTTCACACGGAGGTTATATACACAATATGTATATTATGCGATGTATATATATATATATATATATATATATATATATATATATATATATCTATATATATATAATATACCTATATACTGTATATGTATACTGTACGTACATGTTTGTGTATGAGTGTGTGTGTGTGTGTGTGAAAGAGAGATTCAGAGAGAGAGAGGGGGGGGGGCAAGAAAGAGAGGGATAGACAAGTTGTGCTCTTAGTTGTTTTTTCATCTTCTTCGGTTATAGCTAAAATTGTTATTCATTCATAATCTTTTGAGATCCCACCATTTTGGAGGTTCGAGAAAGAAGCCACAGCCCAGATACAAATGTGGCTTGAGTGAATTAAAACAGGAATATGAGTAGTTCACATAAGCGAAAGCTCAAGCAAAATCGGACAATCGAATAAAATAATCATGGAAGTTTGGGTAAAGTCATCGCTGGATAAGGAGACAACTACACCTCGTGACGTCATAATGGACAATGATATACACTGTAAAATATACACAGAAAATATAAGAAGAATTCCATAAATTTCATCATTCATAATAAGTACACATTACATCGACGTGTTCTTGTGTGGCAGAGCTGACACTCGATTTGTCTCTGACAGAGTTATTCAAACGATCACAACCATCTAAGCCACATTAGCACATGAAAGAAACAGCAGAACACAAAGCAGTTCATGTTAACAGTTGATCACTTTCCTGCCGGGTTTATTGTGAGAGTTATTGCGTCATAAAGCTATGTTGAGACGACCTCAGCTTAAATTCACACAAGCTTTCTCCTCGTCTTCCTCGTCTGAGGAGATTCACATCCAATGACACCTTTTTTTATATGGTTTGGGACATTTGCCACAGTGAAATAATAATGATAAATACCGAAACAAAGTTACAGTAAAATAATCTGCCGAATCGATCGTCAGCAAACTTTAAGTTATACATACATTGTTTTTTATAAAGGGAAAGTTAGGAAGAAATGACCTGAGGTCAGCAAATCAGCATTATCCACTCCTCCCCACAATGATACAAATGGCATAAAGTTTTATAAAAGATAATCTACTTAAAGCCAATGGGGCTGCATGTCTGGATTACAGTACTTGTTATTTTTTATGTCTTGTCTGTGGTCAGAGACAAAGGGTGACAAAATATGGTTCACTTTTACCCAATCAGTAATGTGAGTAAGGTCCGGAATTACATAGCTTGTATTCGACTTTGTCTGGCTCACTTTCAATAAAACACGTAAGGAAAATACTTTTGGACAATCACTATCCCATCTGGACTTCCTATTAACAACTATCATTTAATGAAAATGTGTACTGACCGCCCGAGCCACTAGATCCGATATCTCTGGTGATTGACCCTGAATGACATTAAGAAAGAACTACAACAGCAGCACAAAGCATGATGTTGAAAAGTTAAGAATTCGTTCTCTTTTTAGTATCTATAGCTAGGAGAATCAGAAAGTAAGGTGGAATTTAATTAATCTTTGATCTGCGCTACAGTCTGCTTCTGTCGAGAGAGATATTGTTATCTCCTTCATTGCTCAGTAAAGATTTCTCTTTGATATACGCAGTATTTCCGAAAAGACTTTAAGATAATCTGGTTTGAGAGTCGAATCCACGAGTCAATTTCTTCATTCACATTGGTCCTCATTTCGCCTTTGGTGCGACCACTTGCGATCTCTCCAAAAACAGGTCCTTTCTTATGCAAGCTGAAGTCTTGTTGCGCGAGAGTAACCGCTTACAAGTGCACAAGTACGCATGCGCACTCACGTAGAAGACAGACACACATGCACGCACACATCTCACACACGCACACACACATATACAAACACTGACATAAATGCAAACACACAATACACTCACACATACACACAAACACACACAAGCAAACCTCTACATGAACTAGCAAACATTCTCACATGCATACATTCTCTTACAGCTAGCCGAGTAGATCTTCTCACCCTTTATCATCAGTCATAGTCGCGCCTCGGTTGCGAAGACTTTTTGCCAGCTAATATTTCCAGCGAGCGTATCAAATCATAGGCCGCTATACAAACTCGCCATCAGTCAGGCGAGCCCCATTGCGTCGTCACCGATACGCAGCAAGAGATCGGGTTTGCCTCCCAGCTCGGGCCGGAGCGGTCGCCGAGAAAGCGTGTTTCGGCGTACGCGTGTCCAGACAAGGAGCTGCGTGGCGGACGATGAAGTTTAGCGGAGTCTAAGCACAACAAAAACTCTTCAAACCTTAGTAGCAACAGTAGAAGTTATTCCTACTGAGGAAAGAGAGAGCAAAAGACCGCCCCCAGAAAAGGAATGGCTAAAGGAAAAAGAAAGAAAGATAGGAGGTTGAGAGAGTGCGGGAGAGAAGAGAGATTCAAGAGGAAAGGAGATAAAAATTAACGCTTATAGAACCATTGACTTTGAAATCAAGATTGAAAGCATCATATCCTAAGTTAAATGAAGTTCTTTTGGTGGGTGTGTTTACTCTCCTCTTGTTCTTTTTCCACTTTCTATAATCACTATAGTCAAATTCATTTAGAGAATCTGTTGATGGTACTCTATGATAACAAACAGTACCGTATTGGTCTGTTCAAGATTATATTGTTATTAACATTGGTATTTAATTTGATTTTAATGAATTTAAATTGAAAGTGAAATTGAGATTGAAATTTGTGCTTTTTCATCATTGTTACTGTTGTCCATGAATTTCTGAGGATCATCAGATATACTGTGATCTTGAATTTCTTTAAAAATGCTAATGGACTTTTCTAATGAGGAAAAGGCAGAGTGTGAGAAAGTTTTGAAAGATAAGAGTAGAAGAAGGATTTGGAAATTATCACCAAGCATCATCAAGATGAGGAATGAAAGACAAAGAATTAAAAGCATTTAAAAAAATCATGTGAACTGAGAAAGACGGTAGGAGGTAGAAAGTTGGAGAGAGAGAGAGCAAGAGAGGGAGAAAGATACATTTATACCTCGCTCACACAGGGAATAAACGACAGCTTCAATGTTGAAGTTGGCAAGTGGGATGGGGGTGAATGACTGAAAAAAAAAGTCTGTGGTTTTGAACAATATCATCCAAGCTCTGTAAGTATCCGTAAACCGCCACTTGGAGTCCATTCATTGAGTATGGAAGCAAAACGCGCGCATAAATCTGGCGAGAATGCGTCGTATAAGGTCCTTGCACCTGTAATAAGTCATGCGCGTGTGAACTGCGCGCGTCGCCAGGTCTACGGGGAATTCGGGGAAGAGGTCATGTTCGTTCGGAGACCCAAAAATGAGGCGAAAATCTCCATTTGACAGGTCATGATCCTATTCGCTATCGAACGCTGCCTCCTTGGCATTGGTCTTCTTCTTTTTCCCCCCGTCGATGATTTTCCGGCGCTGTGTACCATTGTTCGCATCGATGTGAAGCTAAATACAGCAGGGCAAGTCTTCAAAAAAAAAAAAAAAAAGCCAGTGCATCTGTGGGACATCGATTTTCAGTCCATATAATTCACATCATTTCGGAACTCAAGGAGAGAAGTTATAGGAGAGAAAGAGAAAACAAAAAACACTCATGATGTTTGAAATAAAAGCAGTGTGTGGCAGGGGGAAGGTAAAAACAAATAGTTAATTTTTTATTTTTTTATCCAGAACATGCAGATGCTCAGTGTCTTGTTTTTAATAATGTAATGGAGTTCTTGGTTACCTAAAATTAACAAATCAGTTCACTCAAAAGTGACGCCAACTGCGTCGTCTACCCTTTATTTGTGATTAAAAAAAAAACACCAAATAAAACTTGACTTAACATCTCATCTTACTGAGATCCCCTTTCTTTATCTTCATTTAATCAATTATCATCAATCTTATCAATTTTAATTAGTGACGTATGTTGGCATGTGAGCGAAAGAAGGACTGAAAGGTGATTATACAGCGATGATAATAATGGCATTCACATTGACAACAATGTCAGTGGTGATACTAATAATTGTGATTTTGATGCTGAAGATAAGTGATGATATTATGCATATTACATATTGCTAGCAAATCTCCCGATCCTAACCTTTATTTCAAATCGACTAGACTGCTAGAAGCAGTGACAGGAAGAATTCATATGCCTGGATCAACTGGATATGTCTATACAATGATTAGTGAGTTTTATGAATAAATAAAATTCAATGACTCGTTAATCCAACTTCATATTTCATTTCATATTTCAATTCTAATTTTACTTTAATTCTAATTGGTCAAGATGATAAAGTTGGTACGTGGCTTTTGATAACGATTTTCGCAAGAAATCTGTCTGATGCATTGATTGACTACTTATCAAATTGACGTCTTCGTAATCTATTACACGTTTCAAGTTTAGTTCTTGTTGCAAGATCTTCAAATTACAAATAAGTATTTTAAGTGTACTTTTTGGAATTTTTTTTTTGAAGGAAGGGGACAGTTTCATCTCCTGATTGCTATAATGTGTATCAAAATATCGGACCAACTTCCACTGTTTACGACCAGTTCAGTTGATAGAGTAATATCAGGTGAACATAAGACAATTATCTAGTAGATTCAACATAATTGTCAGAACCTTTTAATTGAGTCTTGGTTTGAGTTAAGATGGAGATGTCACGATGGCAAGAAAAGAGAAAGCAACCAAGAGAAGAGGATGGTGGTAGGGAGACATGTCATATCTAGAGTCTTCAGAAGATATGAACAAATTTCAATTAATCAAGATCAGGCTAGTTGAATATCAAGCCCATCTTACGACCAGTGAACTGGTTTTAGACGGTGTATGATATTTAAAGATCTCGAAAGTGATTTCTTTCCATCCATGCAAATCTTTAATCTACATTCTTGTAATAATTCATTTGGAGAATATGATTTCATATATAAGATAATAAATATTAAAAGCATATGTTGTTATATCATAGTTAATTTATTGCATTAAGCATAGATTATTGTCAGGTCACAGAGATTTTACCCATATATACCCGTACATAGGGTTATGACTTTGCTAATGGATAGATGCCATGTGAAAACTATCTTATGTTAAAAATGTAAACGTTCTTGTCAACTTTCCCCACTCCTACCCCCCTAAAGAAAGAGGGATAAAATAAAACAATCAACGAAGTTAATACCCTTAACGTATACCGTGCAAGCATGAATAGGGGTATTGGCTGGGGGGGGGGGGTGCAAACTTTTGGTAACTTGACAAAGTCAGTAAAACTACAGTGTATTTTTTAGTTGATTTTGATTGACAGATTTAAACCCAATGAGAACAGTGAGGGTTCCACAAGAATTGGACAAAACAAATAAAAAGAATGAAATGAGAGTAAAAAAGTCATGTGTTTCCACGCCACTATGAGATCTATCACAATCAAAATGTTTTATTGTGGAGTTGATAATGCTATCGCCTTTCAATACTTTCGTCTAGTCGCATACAAAATCTTTGGTTTATTTCCTTTCTAGAATGAATTATGAAAGAAAGTATTTTTGCACCATATATTCTCGAGGTTTTTTCGGTTTGTTTAGCATTCACATTTAGCGTTCACATTTTCAAGAATGGGAAGCTGTTATCATTTAACAACAGATTATTCCGGAGAAAATCATTAATCCTAGCTTGCATCTCTGTGTTAATCCATAACTTTTCATTTCGGCAACAGAATTTAATGAATCTTTAATTTCACGTATGTTTAACTTGAAACTGTCTCTGCTTCGCTAACTCACAGTTGTGTTGAGTTTGATTTCAGATATAATCGTATCCCCTCTATCACAAAAAGTGTCACTATTGATAACTTAGACAAAAAAACTAGACACTTGATAAAAATATAGTTTCAATACCAATGTCCATTTTATTCATTTATATTTGAAGACATACAACTCACCTTTCCAACGTTCTTTATTAAATTGCCATTGCTAGGGACTTGGCAGTGTACGAGATACAACAACCCTTCAACAAACTACGAAACTTCGGAATTGTAATAGATCGATGCACTCATCAGTTTGCCAAGTTTCATAATAATCCAATGACCACTTTATGTGATCGCTTCTTTGTTTTCTTCCTCGTATAACACGCTGTTGATATGAAATCGCAGATCTTCTTTTGGTCGGGGCACAAGAAAGAGTGATTCAGTGGCTTTGATAGTCCCTGGTCTTCAAAGCCACTTTCTTTGCAAGTAAAATCACAAGAGTTGGGATTTTTATCCTATACCTTTTCTGTTGGGTCAGAACATCGAGTTGTAATTAGATATATAACATTTTAACCTGAGAACCAATTTTCACATCTGGCTACACCACCTGGGCTTAGTTTTGTGCTCCTGTGACGTTTCCATGAGCAAAGCTTAGTTAAACCTACTCTTTCCGAGCCCCTTCAAAGCTATCAATACGAACCTGACCTGAACAAACGTGTAACATGCATCCTACAAGGTTGGTACGATGCTTGTGTGTTATGTTGAATATGTGGGTTGTTTTTTTTTTTTTTCGTCTTGCAGGAAACTGTCAATCTGTTCTAAAATGTAAAATCATGTATCTTAATTGGACCTATAAATTTTGTTAAGGCAAAATGCGCAGATAAATGAAACTTTGCGTATTAAAAGATGTTGCTAACAATCAACACAACCACGATTTGTCAACGTCGCTGTGAAAATACTCACTTTTTTTTTTTAACCGCAACAGCACTTTTTCCGCACACCGGTCAAGCACCACTCCCGTCTGAACACGCTCACACAACAGCACGCATACAGCACAAAGAACGAATAGAACCGCTGCGTGATAGATGAATGTTTGTTCAGCGGTAGTTCGTCTTCACTGGGGAACGCTATTAATCCATCAAATGATCCCCAGCTTGGGTTACGAGTAGGCATAACTCGGAAAAGATAATGTTCTTCTTCTTCTCTGTTCCTCCATCTTATTCTTGGAAATTCTCTTCCTTCCTCCTTTTCTCATTTTCTTCCCCATTCGTATAGTTACTCCGAGACTGATGTGAGGCATAACACGTTGAAGACACTGATTGTCATTCGAGTCCCTTTGATATCTCATCTCTGATATTACACCAAAGTTGTGCTAGTCGAGTGAACGCTATACCCCGATTTTCACCTGGGAGTTAAATGGTGGATGACCTGATGTTTGGTGTGGTAGAATAGGGAAAAAGAAAGATAAAACCGCCGGCGTTGCTTCTACTCTTTATGCCTGACTATAACACGGCTCGTGCGGCATATGGTTGATTATTTTTCTTTTGCTGTGCTAGTATTTCTTGCCTTCTATTTTCATCTTAATTTTGTCAAGAGTTAAAATGAAAGAGATCTATTTCAAATGCATCTTCTCCTTAGCAGAGAATATCAAAATTTAGATTGTCAAGCTATGAAATCCATCAATCTATATTTTAGCATTGTATCTTACTGTTATCATATTAACTACATACCTCTCTCTCATTTTTTTTTTCTCTCTCTCTCTTCTCCAGCTATGTTTCTACCACGTAAATAAATACATGCAATAATCATTATTTTATGTCATCATGTTAGATCTCACAACTTACATTCATGATGTCATTTTACTAATAGCTGTGTATACCCTTATTGTAAATGAATATTCCTCCAACTATTACCGCTACTAAGATCAAATCGAGATTCTGAAAGAAATGAAAAATATGAATTGAGATCCTGTAAACAAGATCATTAACAGACAGAAGTATTGTTGCTCAGTTTGTTTTATTATTTTTTTCAGCTACAGTGACAAGCGGAAATAAATATGCGAACACATTGCAGTAGAAGATACGAATCAATACATTATGCATTTTCAATTTCGTCAACACTACGCCAACAACACAATATACAGGGAAGCAAAGATACTACATTCGATCATCGCAGGTGAAAGATAGAGCAGACAATACAGGGGACCCGGGACCATAATCAGAATTCGACTCGGATGGAACATAAAAACAAATTAATATTTGCTAATACATATACATTACAATGTGAGACGTATAATCCGAAGAGAACAGTGACAAATGAATGATGCTGAAGATGAGTTCTCTTTGAATGAGTGCGTGCAGGAGGGGCTTGGGGTGGATGGTCTCGATGGAGTCGCATTATCAGTCAATGAATGAGAATACAATGTGGATGATACAAGTGTGACAGTACAATTAGATAGCATGAGTTTTGAATTTGCCTGTCCTTGGTCTTAAGTTTGCTCCTGCGTTGGTAATAACATGCCGTAGTGGTCCTTTTATAATCTTCACAATGAGAATGGGGCATATTTCTAAAATCACTAAAATATTTCCATTAAAGTTGAGATACGACGAAAACATGAAGAAAAATAAATAGAAGGATACTAGTATTGGCTTGTTAAACAGCAAACACACACACACACACACACACACAAACACACACACACACACACACACACAATATATATATATATATATATATATATATATATATATATATATATATATATATATATATATATACATATATATATACTATATTTATATGTAATATGAAGAGTCTTATCTCAAAACATGCTATATCCATTCTTGTTGAACTGAGATATTTGCCACTAATGCTGCTAAAGGAAAAAAAAACAATAAGAAGATATGGGATATTTTTGATCACAACTTCAAGAATGTCCCTTGTTCCATTTGTTGTAAGTGAGGTATCACTGGAAAAGTTTTATTTCGTTCAATGATGGACTTACTTTAAAATGTTTAAAAGCGGCGCTTAGCCCATTTTGCTATGAAACTCTTTATAATCATGTTTAATTTGCCTGAACACTGTTACACTGATACACTGTTTAAATTCATCTAGTCAGGTCTGAAGCAACGTGGGGGTGTCACTGTATGTCGAACGGTGAGGTGGATTTGTGCGGATATCTGAGTTTAGGTTGAGTTAGGTTGTCGAACAGTGTGGGCAGTAACGTGATATACAATTTGTGCACTGACATATATTTCTATGTGCAATCAAAATTGAATTTCATTCATTCAATCAATCTTTGGGGTAGAAACGTGAAGTCCGCATCAACATGAGCAGAAGTTTTATCATGTGTCAAAAATAGAAAACAACAAGCTGGATTTAGACAGTGGGTGTTTAAAGTTCAAGTTTATTTCGTATTTTGGTGATCGGCGATGAAATCAGTCTATGCAGGCAATATTTTTGCTGTTTTATGCTTCAGGGATTCAAATCTCTTTCTCTGATGATGATGTCCTACTCTACTTCTTCTTCTTCTCCTTCTTTTCTCTTCTTCTTTTTCTTCTCCTGCTCCTCCTTTTTCTTTTTTTTTTCTCTCTCTCTCTTTTTCTTTGTCGGGAGGGGGGGGGGGGGGTTCCAATAAGATTTTGCTATGCCGGAGGTTCGTTAATCAGAAAACGAAATAAGGTGGTAATTCCGAAGGTTCGTTTGTACGCAACTTCTTTTCGCTTTCTGATTAACAAACCATATTCCATTTTCGGATTAACGAACCTTGGGAATAATGAGCCTTATTTCCTTTTTTGGACTGACGAACCTTCGAAACAACGAACCCTCGGAACAATGCCACTCGTGTTTGGATTATCGAAACGTAGTTTATTTTCTGATTTACGAACATGTAAGTTTAAGGAATTTGTGTTTTTCGAAAATACGAACATCATCAGTTTTTTTTCCGTGCCTCCATTGTATTTCATGAAAAATATCATTATCTTGATATATAAGGTAGTAATGATAGTGATGATATCAAATGATGAAAATTCACTTCTGTCTGCAGTCAACCCAGTTGTATTCTCCCATGGAAACCTACCGGATTTTGTCGGTCTGTGTAGAATTCTTCGTATACCAAACTACACAGACACACCGGAAAGGGAGGCTGAAGACGCACATACTTCCGGAGAGACAATGGCGCGTATCCTTACTATAATATACGATGATAATATACATACTGTAGATATTATACAACATAGAAGTATGAATGTATGATATATAGTTTCCTCTATACCTCTCTCTATCTATCACTTTCCATCTCTCTCCCACACTCCATCCTTCCTTCACCTTCCCGCCGCCCGAGGCTGGTGTTAGTCTTCTCATCACCATTCGGGACCAATTTTTATCCCGCATCATCTTCTTGATCCCCCTGTTTCGGGATCCACTTCCCTCCCCGTCCTCATACCCTGGAGGTGAAGAGAAGTAGGGGAGGAGGAGGAGACAAGATTAGAGATGTAGGCCTATCCAAGACACAATGGAGAGTTGATTGAACATCGAGAAAGGGAGAGGAGAGAGAGATAAAGGAGACAGACAGACAGACAGACAGACTGAAAGTGTGACAAATCTAGAGCTAGTTTAGGAAGGAAGTTTGGGCGGATAATGAGATAAGGGAAATATAGATAGAAAGAAAGAAAGAAATACATTGATTAAATATGAGAAGAGGCAGAGAGAGGAACGAAATTAACGACCATGTTTCAGACAGGAGGAGAGATAATTCAGGCAATTTTAGAAAATGTTGCGAATAAAGGACAGAGTATAGGAAAATTATTTCTAGAGAAATAGATGGATTGAGGTATTAACATTTCGTTCAAGGAGAAAATAAGATCTAAAAAGAAAGACGAATAACGGAAATAATTGGAAAAAGAATCTGAGACTGAGGGGAAACAAATCAATTTACCAGAGAAAAATAAAACGAGTGATAGAAACAGAAACAAGCTTTTTTTTTTTTTTTTTTTAAATCAAAGGCACTCCATCCTACTTGCCTAAGGGGAGGGGGAGTAAAGGAACTAGAGGATGAGAGAGAGGGGGTTGATGATGAATTTAATTGTCATAAACACCATTTCTTCCTGTAGTCTTAAAGACAGGAAAAAAGAAAACCAAACAGAAAGGCAGGATATGGGTCTAACACAAATTTATTTGTTACTTTAATACCAAAGATGATTTATCTCACAAACCTGTTGAATTTCTACTACCTCTCCTCTTCCCACTATTAATCTCTCAATGCCATATACTATCATCGGAAATTATGCGTTTATATTTTTCATGTGACTTTCAATCTGTATTTTAATCAAGTATTTAATTCAAACTTAACGCAAACTAGAAGAGCCTTTTGACAGATTTTGACAGTTTTGACAGCTTTTTATACCGATAGTTTTGTTGTTTTTTTTAGTTAAAAAATATTATCATGTTAACACATTTTTTCAACTCCACCAAAGCTACTTGGTAATTATGTAGTTCGTTCAACACAATGTTGATTAAGGATTAAGGAATAAATTGACTGGGGGGGGGGGTCTTTGTTTTCAAACCCGTGAAGTGGATGATAGAAAACACAGAAACATCTAAAAGTATTATGAAACAGTAGGCAATAATTCTGGTATCTTAGAAAAAAAATGAAATAGCAACTAAAAAAAAAAAATGATGCGCTTTATGAGTATGAGAAATGACATTGAATATTGATAGTCAGTTCATTCTACTCGAAGCTAACTACAAACTTTGTTTCATACTTATGTCAATGGGTTTGAACATATTGTTTTCATGAGATCTATATTCGCCTTCAGGCTTGGAACCCCCCCCCCCCTCCCCACTTTCAAAATCCAACCCAATATAAACATGATAAAAGAGAGAAATTCGTGATATGAGATGTCTGCGAGCGTCAAAAATAAAATAAAAAATCACTCACATTGTCAGTTCCTCTATAATTATAAAAAAACAATAATAATTGTTTTCCCAAACCTAATAAAATCTGATAGAGATTGTTAGACAGTATTTTAGACTTACTGCGCCAGGGAGATATCCTTTGTTTTTTGTTGTTTGTTTTGTGTTTGCTGGTGTACTTTGTTTGTTTTGTTAACTTAACTTGAATTCGCAAAGACAGCATGATACCTTCTGATACTTTTACTACGTCGTGATGACTTCTGCACCCCCTTTTTTTTTGTTCTTTAACACAACTGTTGTTAACTTTTTACCAATCTTGTTTAATCTCCTTCTACTTCTTGTTCTTTGTTTTATTTCTTCTCTTGATTTTCTTCTTACTCTTTTTTTTTCCTGTATACAAGAACATAACTTGCTCTGTTTTGCAGACCTTTTTCTTCCTTTTTTTAATCCTTGAGTTTTCATTTATAGTTCTCTTATTCCTATATTGGGCTGAGATTTGTTTGTTTTTTTTTTGTTGTTGTTTTTTTTTTTTTGGTCTTCTTTTTCCTTCATTGTGTTCGTGCTTTCCAATCTCACAATTCCCTCATGTTTTATTCTTTTTCTTTCGTTTAATCACATTCTCCATGTCTTTCCCAGTCTCTGTGATTATCTCTCATATTCCCCCATCCTATTTCCTTGTCTTCGCCTTATCTTTTTATGAGAGTGTCTCTTCCTCTTGTCTTTCGTTTAAAATGTTTCTGGTTTTGGCTATAACTTTCAGCTACTGTCTGGCTGTCTAGCTGACGCAATGTCTGCATGTTATCCGTGGGATATCTTATCGCTTGCATTCTCGATTTGGAGGTGTATTTCCCGCAGCTCGACCCCCCCCCCCCCTTTCCTTCTCTCCCTCTCCCTCTCTGTCCAGCCAAGCCTTCATCTTTACACCTTGTCTATACCACGCTCTCAACAGTTCTCCATCTACCCTCGACTGGTCGCTTTGGCGTTGTCGACGCGCGCGTTACATTCATCGTCTGCAAATCGCCTTGCCGCTAATTCGCTCGACATCCCGTAAACACGGTCGCCCTCGCCGGAGTGTGATCCCCGCGGTTTCTACCGGATTACGGGTCGTATCCCCGGCTAGTCCTTAAAACCCTGCACGGAGCGCACGGGCAAAATATTCCCTGGAGCCCGTCCTCAGTTTAATATAAAAGATAAGAAGAAAGAAGAAAGAGAGAAGGAGAAGAAGAGAGAGGGAGAGAGGAGAGAGGAGGAGGTCGAGATCCAGGGTGAGTGTCTCCGAAGAGGTTGAAAAAAAAAGAAGGAGAAATGCACATACACTCGCAAAAGGATGACGACAGACTGGGACAAAAAGTGTTAAGATACAAATCCCTGCAAAAGAGTCGGTTACGGGCGCGTGAGCTACTGTCGAGCCATCGCGAGTTGGAAACACTAGTCGGTCGGTCTCGGCTATCAGGCGATAGGGGCTCACTGGCGTCTGGGGCCACCGTTGACAGGCCAAATCCCCGGCACGTCCCTCTCTGCCCTGCAACGAACCGCTCGCGTGCCTCCGGGCTAGTGTGGGCTTCTTTTCTCGGCGGAGCCCGCTCGGGGTGGGCGCCCGGCTGTCTCCTGGGAATTGAACCTCCCGTGCAGCGATAAAACTCCGGCTCGATCTCAGCTTTTAGGTCGAAATCTCTACTCCACATTCATTTCCAAGGAGTAAATGAAGTCATCGGGAACTGTCATACGTCCTAGGCTCCGTGGATGCAATTAGAAGGAAATAGAGAGAGAACGAAAGAGAGAGAGAGAGAGAGAGAGAGTAAGAGACGCATTATAGAAACATACAAACTGCCCCACAGACTCAGAAAACAATCATAATCTATAATATCCAAAATGAAAAAAAAAATGTGTTGCAATTATAACAGTAATATTTGGCCCTCTCTTTTAATTAGCCCCAATTTTTAAGTCCCCCATCTGTCCATGTAGCGTCGTGTGTAAGCATTAGTTTGTTGTTGTTTTTGACGCTGCTATGTTTTGCTTTATCTCCTATAGTAGAAGTCTATGCGTCATTTTCAACCCGTTTCCTTATACACTACATTCATTCAAGCAAACGTGAATTATAGAATCATAAACCCACAACCTTCTTCAGGTCACATATCTTCCGAAGAGTCTCTCTACCCTCCCACTTCTGTCCTAATTATTGTCTCGATTATATATATATCATATAGATAGATAGATAGATAGATAGATAGATAGATAGATAGATAGATAGATAGATAGAGATATTTACAGATAAGATTGTTGAAGTCTTGACGGATGGATATAAAACAAACTCATTCAACCTGATTGAGTGCGGCGGAGAGATGTTATGCACTAATTGATGGGATCTGACGTCGAAACTATTACGGAATGAATATATTTGTTTTTTGTTTTTTGTGCCATTTTGTTATGGTTGTTCTTTACGTTCAATAAGGGGGAATATGGAGGGAGTCCTAGGTCACACCAATGAGATTGCTGTTGGTTTGAGCTATGACAAAATTCGACACAGGTATTGTTACATCATCGTCTTCAACACATAAGCACTCCCTAAAATAGGTTTGACCACTGGTATACAAATACGCATACATACATATTGTATATGACAAATATGATTTATGCGGAAGCGGCAACACGAGGGTTCTTTATTCAATGTGCTGATGGTGCACACCGCAGTAATGTGAGAAATTATAAAAACAAAATACACAGCTTTAAATGTAAAGATTACTAAAGCTTGCGTAGAAAATGAGATATTTAGAAGCAGTCGTAAAACGACATAACAGGATGGCTCACTGGATATGCATTAATCATAAGGTTTCTCTCCTGTCTTACCTAAAATGGAGATTTCAACTCGCCTGTTACTTTATTCACGTCAGATTTTGATCAGAAGTAAGTAAAAAAAAAGACTGCATCATTTCCATTGCATGGTATTCACATCGTCCATAATAATTTGTGTAAGATATTGTAAAACTGATATAGGAGGACATAGATTTATCTATCTATCTATTCATCTGTCTGTTTATCTATTCATTTTTCTAATTATCTATCCATCCATCTATCTATCTATCTATCCATACATCTATCTACCTACCTATCTATCTATCTATCTATCTATCATTATTTGATAATCATTCATTGTTATATTTGCAAATATGTATACATATATAAATATATAAAACGTTAACAATGTTTTACATTGTTATACATAGGCCGTATTATGAGAAAAAAAAAACAAGCGCATGTCGATGGTATTATGATTTTCAAAACGCACTGACGTTAGAAAGCAGTAGGAGGACACGGCGTGTAGTCTTTATGAATGCTGAAACTATTTACACCCGAAGAAAGGCAGACAGGCATGGTTCTGACGTATGCAGTTATATATTCTGTAGAGCACTAGAGAAAAAAAAAGTCAAAATATTCAGAAAATAAAAAAAGACTGAGATTTTAGTCATACCGTAAATGACAATGAAGAGGGGACAATGATAAAGGAATAGGAGGCATAAAACAGAAGAGGAGTGGAGACGAAGAAAGAGGAGGGAAAATGATAGGAGGACGAAGATAAAACACGGAAGATCAAAAGAAGGAAAAAGGCAAAGTACTTCCGGGGTGAACTTGCTACACATAACATCATCACCTATGTTGGTCTTCCCATTGACTTCCATCAATCTACAGAGTTTGTTCTTGTTGTGTAACCTCCGAAAAATGGGAATTATGCCACGAAACAGAAAGTGGCAGCAGTATAATGCAAAGCTGCCGAAGATAATTAGTTGTGAAACAGAAATAGACCGTATCTGAGTATACGCCGATTCGACTCTAATTACCATCGACAGTAATGCAAGTTCTCGTTGCCTTGACAGTAAAACGCCGACACAGTCCAGCATGGGAGTGATAGCAAAAAGCGCTTAGAACTTTAGCAGTGACAGCATCTTCAGGGCACCACGTATCTTTCGTCTAGGAGGTCATTAACCCGTTCCTTGCCTAGAGAATTAAAGCCAACTGGGAGGTGGTGTGCTTATCAAAAGGTAAGAAAGAAAAAGCTGTCACTGTTGCTATCTTCGGAGAGGAGGCGATTTCATCAGGAGCTGGTTGACGGGGAGGTTAAGCTCTTTTCCTCCCTTTGGGATCGTGGAAATCATTGGAAAAAAAATAGAAGCGCAACAAGTGTACGTGAAACTGAGAATGAGGTTGTGAGATTGTGTGCGTGTGCATGTGTCTTTGCACTATGTGCTGGTGAAATCTAAAGATAAAATATCAAATTAAGATACACCATTTTGAATGACAAATGTCTCTAATTTTCTTACTTACTTTCAGGACTTGTGTAAAATCTTGAACCAATGAAGTCCTGTCCAAAACATATCAAAATCATTCACTAACTTCCCTATGTTATGTATGTACCTACCTTTCTATTTATTACATGTTTATTCATTTAAAAAGGATTAGTCAGACTACGTGAGTAGATATCTGAGAATGTCGTCACCTTCACATGGCAGGGATGTTTGTTCCAGAGCCGTGTCACAGAAGGCAATAATGAAGAGATATTGAAAGGATGGAAGGATGCAATTATTTGAATTTCTTGTTTAGGCAATTTCCTTTCCAGTGTAATTCCTTTCTGTTGCTGGTAGAAATTATTTATTTTGTAAGCCTTCAGAAAGTCGCCGCTTTAACAAATTTTACCTTCATGGGAGTTTTGTGGTTTGATTTTCGTCTGAAGATTGCACTTCGCCATTGAAAAGTTGTTTGTCCTAACAAGTGATGATTTATTAAAAAGAAAACAGATATTTCCTTAAAAAAATGTGAGTTAGTATGCTCGATACTAGCATATATATGTATAAAAATGACGGATATAGTTATCATCATGTACGATCATCCGCCGCCCAAGGAGACAAAGGTCATGATCCGTCGACGGCGTGAACGAAATAGCACCATCAACGGTGGCACAGGGTAAATGTCAGAATTCGCAGAGCTTAATATACCAACTCTTACATCGGTACAAGAATGTCAGTCGTAGATATGTATTATTCTTTGTCCATGTACACTGTCATTGCTGAAAAAAGCACTTCAAAGAAGAAAACTGTGAAGTATTTGTAATCTTAGTTTGTTTTTCAATGTTATAAATGATGTCAAAATATTATCATCTGGTTTACCTATTGCTCGCTACGAGCGAGCCCTCGCAGTAAACAGATGGTAGAATTCGGCAGTTGTAGCAGTGCTCTCAATAGAAACTGGTAACTCTTGATATCTGTGTGTATGCATGTATGTCTGTGAGTTCGTATGTGCGTGTGTGTGTGTGTGCGTGTGTGTATAAACTGGTGTCGTACTTGCAACGCAGCCTTGTTACTTGACTCTCTTTAACCTGTCAGCATTACTCCGTGTCATTTCTTGTATTACGTACAAGATTAAATATTTGTTTGTCTTAAAATTATCATACTATATTCGCTGCCAAGGTCTTTTTTTTTTTCAAAATTCAAGAAAATAACGGACTAAAGAGGAAGAAGATGATGATTATGAAGGCTGTACGAGATGAAGAGGGATGAGAAGAAGCAGGAGGAGAGAGAGAAAACACGAAAAGCAGAAAAAGAGGAAATGCCAAAGTCTGGGAAACGATAGCCAAGATGCTCATAAAAACGAAATATAGGTTGTCTTTTTTAATGCGATATAGCGAAGAAAATACTCTTAGGTTCAATTAATCAAAGCGTTAATAAGTTATGTGAGTGCACAGAATGCTGACCGAGTGATAACAAAAGTTTTATTTCTTTAGATTTAATGGTTCATCCTCAAAGGGGACGGAAAAAGCACATCTCATCTGTTGAGCAAGTCCACCAACAAACATGGGCCATCAGCGAGGCACGGGGAGTGCAAAAATCTGACAACGCTATTAAAAGTATTAAGAAGATTGATGGGGAAGATATTAGCCTACTGTGCTGTATCATTTACCGCCCCCTGTTTGGAATACCAACAGCTTCTGCATTGGCTTCTCATGCATCCGTCGGGACAGTTTTGCGCAAACAAACTTGACTTGAAGCGAAAACAATTACAAATTCAAATGCGCAACCTATAGCTTGCACTTCTTCTTCTCCCTCCGTTTCACTTTCCCTTCTTATATTTTGTTATTCATTTCGCTTGTATTCTATGTACGTCCAAGCTTGTCCTTCATCTTCTCTCTCTATTTATCTATCTGTCTCTTTCTTTCTTTTATATTCCTTTTGTTCTCTTAGTTTTGAGCCGTTCATGCCTTGGTAAAACTGTCGCGAACGTAAACATATTAGGCAAGAGAAATTGCCTAAATGCGCCAGACCTTTCTGCTACTTTGATGAGAAATTCCGCCGCTTGGTCATAAAACAGGTTCGAATCGTTCAGCACGACTGACCCACGGGCGAAATTAATGTCTGAGCTGAATTTAAACTTTACAAACTTATTGCATGAATTTGTGATTGACCTATGTTCTGATTTGCCGTTGTTTTTGTTTTCCTGCATATCCGATTTGGGTAGAGAGAAAAACCGAACAACTGTACCCTTTTTAAAGCAATCAAAGGTACCACAGTATCATAATACCCGTACAAAAAAAAAGTATAGAACATAACAGCACTGCAGCATAACAACTTTTTCAGCGCTACAATAATGCCATGCATTCCACATCTCCTTCCACTGATATAAAAAATAACTATACCTATCAATTTTGTACTAAAACTAACGACTACTAAAAAATACGTAATGATCTCAATCGGTAACAAAAACAGATATTAACTATTATCTTTTCGTCTATAAAAAAAAAAAAAGATATGAACGCTTGTCATTAATGCACATGTTAATGTTATGCTCAATCAGGGGCGGATCCAGGGAGGACAGCAACCGGCGCACGCCCCCCCCCCCTTTATTTTTTGTTGAAACAAAAGAAATAAAAAGAAAATAAATGGGGGGAGGGGTGCGTGCGCCCCCCCCCCCTTTATTTTTGTAAACACGCCCCCTCTTTACGGAATTCCTTGATCCGCCCCTGTCAATGATTATATTTGCTAAGACTCAGTTTTCTACCACCACTACCTGTCAATATTGCTAAGCTACGGCTTAGTGGGTTACAGTTCGTTATTCCGAAGGTTCGTTAGTCCGAAAATTAGACAAGGTTCGGTATTCCGTAGGTTCGTTATTACGAAGGGTTGTTGATCTGAAAGCGAAATAAGATTCGTCATTCCGGAGGTTCGATAATTTACTCTTTTTTCTTTCTTTTATCTTTTTCTTTCCTTTTCTTTGTATTTTCGGATTAACGAAACTTTCTTCATTACAAAATAGTCATTGCCTTCAAGAGAATGCAGACAAAAACTTGTAGCAATACATAAGTTTGAGTCATGCATCAAAAGATCATCAGATTTATTGAAACAACAACAAAAAAAAAACCTATAGCAAGGCACGGATAAGGATAACTATAGGTCATCTACAGATGTAATATCTACTTAAAAGGAAACAAAGATAAAAGTCATATTCATTCAAGCTGTAACAAGTGATGCCATGGTGAAAGAGGAGGGAATGGCGACGAAATGAATGGACGACAAGGACTCATCCCTTGGGTTGATTCAGTGAGTAAGCAGACTGCACTCACAGCGTCACCTTCCGCTAGTATTGATTGATCGCGCGTCTTTCCATTAACACAAACCCAAGCTAAAAACAATAACATCTTATTTCCGAGACCACAACTCGCAGTGCTGGTGCGAAAAGAAAGAACACGAGAAGAGGAAAAAAAAATCCCTTTCACAAAAAATCGACACTTTTTGCCTCTTTCTTCCTCTCAACCTCCAAACTTTCGCCATGGTTTTTCCTGTCACACGTTAGAAATGCAAATACAATCAGTATAAACACGAGTATCGATAGGCCGGCAGTGCGCAAGCATTACCGAGCAGACGATCAGCTTCTCCTTCCCGCCATTTCACCGTGAGCTGTTTTTGACACCGCGATCCGGCCTGTTATGTTATTCAATTCATTTCAAGTACTTTCAAGAAGTGGGGGAAAGTGAGTAACGCTCTCCGACCTAATTTCTGATATCCGTATAGCGATCAAAATTCATTAAAAAGAATGTACACATGAAATATTCATCAGGTTGTCAATAATTAGAGGGCAGTATGATTCGACTGCGCTTACACAGCTGTATCTGGATGCACGATCAATTGGGATTTTTCATTTACTCGAATCAATTGCAAAGATATGACTAAGATTTTTCAGCGCTAGAAGTAAGCCCAATATAAACAAGCACTGAGATAAAGAAATATTAATTTTGTAATATATAATTATGTCATCGACCGTTTTTGTGTAAACATTAATTAACACTACATTCAAAAGTTAGCTCTATGCATTGGAGCTTTGCAAAACAAACTTTTATCTAACTTGGCTGGAAGAGGATAAATTATTATTCAAGACTTGGATTAGGAATCAGGTTTTGCATTCACGTTTCTTGTTGATTCCAAGAAACGGAAAACATTTTGAAAATATGTCTCTCTCACAAATCATGTGTATATGTTTGTTTGTGCAGGGAGTTATCGAAAACATAATCAATATTTTCCAGTCAATGATCATTCAAAGTTGCATATTTCCATACATCTTCTTTGCTCCTTTTTTGATGTTCTAAAATATGTGTAGTTGTCATTTTTTGTCTCCAGATGCAGTTGCAGAGTGTCATAATAAAATATGTTAAATTAATGGCGCCTTTTCCTTGATGTTGTCCACCATTCCGACGAATATGATTCAGTCATGTACTTTCGATTAACCGCTCTTCACACTATGTTGTATTCACAACTAGTACTGTCAGCGGACTCCCATGAAAACATTTTGAGGCAGATGGAGATACAAGCCTGATTAAAATTCTTCTCTCATTTTTTTTTTTTTTTTTTAGAATTATGGAATGAACATACGTCTAAATATGTATACGAGCTTAGATATTCCCCGTGGTCGTTAACTCCTAAGCATTGTTTATCCTCATGATGAGGGTTTTTATCTCAAGTTCAGATTTCGCTTTGAATGCAGATAAAATTACCAGCTGATTACTATGGAATATTTGTGTTTGCATAATTTCAGAAAATCGTAGCCTACTTTGGTCTATGAATTCCATAAGATAATTCTTGTGGTGATCTTTTGGTGTGTACATTTTCACACTTGCGTATGTACAAAATTCGTGTTTCGGCTCTTCCTTGTTTTCGGACCAACAGATTTTTATCTTTTACATCAGTCGGTTCTGGTAAGGGATGGGTTCATTGGCTGGGAGAAAGATGAACAGGCGATTGCCAATATTTGGATCTTGAGTTTCTATCTGTTGTTGTATCGTTTGTTTGTTTGTTTTTCTTCAGGAATGATCATTTTGTACATGTTAGCTTGGTTTCCTCCGGCACGCTTGGACGAGATATGCCTAACTACACTCGTGATCCAATTTCTCTCGTTGATATTTCCTGGTGGGGTCCCGAGTTACCCTAAATTTTCACGCGCCAGGGTTCAAGCGGAAGAAGGCTAAGGGTAAGAAAACTGATGGATCAAATCAAAGTCGATAACACTAGAGGCTTCCTCAGTTTTCCTTTTCCTTTCAAAAGAGGTTAATCGGTACAGAAAACACAAGCACGCATACACACACCATTCACACTGACCACTAATTGTATGAATGTAGAATATGTATAAATGTATTGATACGTTATGACTGGATACACCTGTCTGTCTGTCTGTTTATATGTATGTATGTCTGTCTGCCTGTCTGTGTATCCCTTTGTCTCTACCTATCTATTTATCTATCTATCTATCTATCTATCTATCTATCTATCTATCTATCTATCTACCTACCTACCTACCTACCTATCTATCTATCTATCTATCTATCTATCTATCTATCTATCAATCCATCTATTCATGTATGTATGTATGTATGCATGTATGTATGCATGTATGTATGTACGTATGTATGTATGTATGTATATATGTATGTATGCATCTATCTATCTGTCTATCTATCTATCTATCTATCTATCTCTCTGTCTGTCTGTCTATCCATCTATCTATCTATCCATCTATCCGTATCCACTCATCTATTTATTTATCTCTTAGGGCACTTCTTTCGAGGTTTTTACAGTTTCCTTATCTCAATCTCAATCTATTGATAAGTATTACTTGTCAATACTATTTCTCATATAGCTCTTATAAAGGGAAATATTTCTTTCTCGAAAACCAATAATACCCCGCTACCTTATTGCTGGTCTTTGCTTACACTATATCCGTGGTCTTCATGTGGCTTGCAAACATGGATGTTACACTCTCTCGTTTCTTGCCTGATTTCTTATGAATGTCCCTCACCCCCCCCCCGTCTATCTTTCCTATTTTCTTTTGTTGTCTTTCTTTTAGTATTTCTCTTTCTTTCTTTACTACGTATTAATGTAGCCTTGGTTAGATAGTATGCCCACTATAAACATTTTCACTCATTGCACAATGTATCTCTATTGATATACGTGCACTTGGACTTTAAAGGCGATGGCTAGTAACTGATCGATGGGAATCAGTGGGAATGCTGGGGGATGATTGTTTCAATCCTTGTGGGATTAATTTAAGAGTACATTGTATACCTATTATTGTGTGAAAATTATTTGCTTCAGAATGGTCTCATATTCAAGTAATGTGCAGTTTAATGTTTCCAGGTTAGCATGCCTGAACAGTGACGGGACGATCTTTAATGGCCAGTTAACGATTTCACACAATAATAGATATATAATGTACTCTTAATGAATCCCATAAGGATTGAAACAATCATCCCCAAGCATTCCCACTGATTCCCACTGATCAGTTACTAGCCATCCCCTTTAAGCCATAAACAAGCAAGTTTTGTTTTTGTTGTTGTTGTGACGTTTAGATAAAGGAGGGGGTAGGGTACTTGTACACTTTCTTGTTCCTGTTCTATGCTTTCCATGTGATCACAAAATGATTTCTTAAATTGCCATGTGATCAAAACGTCATAATACCAACATAACGTGATAACACTTGACGCCCGCGAGAACATGAATAGAGAGATGAATCTCTTTTTCAAGTAATTTTTAATGACCTATGACATTTAAAGTAAGCTCGCTTGACGTAGAAGTTAGAGTAATTATTGTAGCAGTGGTGGAAATGGTTTGGGGTTATTATCGTCGTAACCAATATGAATAATTATCGATCGCATGAAATCAACATTCGTAATATCAAAATACGTTTGCTATGTATTTCAGCTACCTATTGCTTTTTCCCCTCATCCTTCTGTGTTCTGTCTTTGATTTGTGGTCCAGGTAGAATCTCTTTCTTTTTACAAGGTAAAAATCGGAATCGATTCTTCTCTAAATGTGTATGAAAGCGTAACCGTGAATTCAAAGGTGTCCGTTTTGTTGTGTTTGTGTATGTGTGTATGTACGCATGTGTGTGCGCGTGAGTGCATGTGTATGATGTGTGTGTATATGTGTGTGTGTATTCATCTGTAACTCAACGCACTCTTCCATGCCTTCTGGCTTTCCCTCCACGACCCCACTCTTGTTACCTTCCAGTCCCCTCTTTAAGAAAAGTGCAGTCATTCGCTGTAGAAATTGGGCGGGAAGTGTTGGTATAATGGTGGACTGACCAAACATTGCAATTTTCGCTGATTCGAAAGTATAAGGCGGGAGGAAATTGGGTGACAAGTCGCCCTCTCGTTTTGTCAGTTGTTCAAAAGACAGAAAATACGTGTCAAATTAAGCGGGGCTAGGGATGGATTCGCCTCGGCGAAAGTGCATCAATACTTTTTTTTTTTTTAACAGTCCAACTTCTATGTTATTTGTCCATCTCTCCCTCTCTTTCTTCCTCCCTTTCTCCCTCCCTCCCTCTCTCTTTCTATTTTTCTCTGTATATTTTTATAAAACCATTTATATTTGTATACATAAATATAAGTATGTATATATAGATATATAGATATAATAAAGAGATAGATAATGCATCATATTTTTACTTTTTACATACATACATATTATTTACATCAATTGTTCAGTCATATTCTCTGTCTATGTTTCTCTGCTGGAACTACTAAACATCAAATCATTTACTTTATACGTATTTTTACGATATGCAACATTCATGTGTGAACATATGACATATATATATATATATATATATATATATATATATATATATATATATATATATGTGTGTGTGTGTGTGTGTGTGTGTGTGTGTGTACTCTTCTCCTACCTTTCCACGAATATTTTCTCCTCATACTGTGTAAAAGCGTAAACAATGAAGTAAAAAAAAAAAAATGTTTTCTCTATTGCCTGACTCGACAAATCAACGGAGTTCCGCAACGTTTTGGTTGCTTCTTCTGACGAAGGAGGGAGAGGGAGAGAGATATTCTGTGTGCCAGATGAAGGGGAGGAGGGGAGCCTGGGAGAGAGAATAAACAATTTACACGACTTACCTGTCAACCCGTAGTAGGCTGATGAAGATTGGCGGGGAGTGTACGGGACATTAACCCGATCAGGACAGGACGAATCGCCGCGCACTCTGGCGTGCGAGATGAGAGGAAGGATGGTGTCGGGACAGCGATGATGGAGGTTGATGAGGCGAGATGGAGAGATTGGAGAAGAGGACAGGATGGAAAAGAAGGAGGAGGAGGAGGAGGAGGAGGATGATAGGCAGAAGGTGGTGACAGATGATAGAGCAAAAAAAAAAAAAAGAGCTACGATTACGTGTTGAAGGACGTCGTAACTAGACTAATATGGAGGAAATTGTAACAATAAAAACACACAATTAACTCTAACTTGATCAACTTGGCCATCATAATGGCATGCATAACTAACGAATGAAAAAGGACCAGGGAGAGAGGGGGTGGGAGGTAGAGGGGAGAAAGGAAGAAAGAAAGAGGACGAGAGAGTGATGAAGACAGCTAGAATGGTAAATCGCTGGTCATGTTAAGAGGCATCAAGATTATCTCGTCTTATACATATACATAGCAAAGCTTTATTACTGTCATGGTACAGTGTGCTGATAAAAACAGACATGAAGGGGAAATAGAAAAAAATAAGAAAAAATTTCATATCCAGCTTGTCATTTCATCCAATCATTTTTGTTTTATTTTTGTGTCATTATGCATACAGCAAGAAATGAAATATAGAGTTGAAAATGATAGAAAGAATAATACACTAAATAAAGAAAAGCAGTAACACTTATGTACCTGATGAAACACACACACACACACACACACACACACAAACACATGAAAACGTGGAACTTAACAAACCTGCAGTCGAGTTTGCCGTGTTACGATATTCATGCATCAGGGCTAAATAACACCCACTTCATCAGTATCAATTTAGATGGTAAGGTTGATTTTTTCCAATTCATGAAATTCTTCCGTCGAGATGTTTTCATTGCAACTGATTGACAAATTGCCCTACATCGATAAATAAGCACTGAACTGATCAGTGTTTTAGTAGTAGTAGCCATGATATTATTTACGTCGATGTAGAGCAATTTGTCAATCAGTTGCAAAGGTTGATTTTGTCGCAAATATCTCCTGGACGCCGTTTTGCCAGATGAATACAAAGTCGTAGGCTACCATGCCGAATGCCAGTGATGTCTTGATATAATTATGAGAGAACACGAATGTATTTCACTACTTTACATAAAATATATCTGTGAAAGCTTAAATTTATAATAGATCCTCGAGTAGTATAAAGACGGGAGCTGTTGGTGTTGTTGAGGAACAAGAACATGACGACAATTTAGCGAGTTAATAGTTAATGTCAGGGATTTCAAACAATCGAGGCTGGAGACCATCATGTGGCTGTCTGTTTGTGTTTCCAGAATTACCAAATAGCAAACTATCAGATAAACAAAATAACTGAGCATTTGTGTTTTTGTTTTTTTCACAACGCGCAACATGATGAACTTTCATTAGAGTACACTTTGAGCGTCGCTTCAGCTCCCTATACACTGATTTCCTTCGGGTTTCTATGTGTCGTTTCTGCGCGTGTGTCGGTGTGTCTCTGTGTGTTTACGTGCGTGTGTGCGTGCGGTTACGAGAGCACATGTGTATGTTCCTATCATATTCCCTTCTGAAATGCTCAGTTACTTTCAAATTTTACCGTTTCCTTCTTGCAACTGTAATGGCCTTCTTTATCTCCTATATCCTCTCTGGTAGAAGGTTAGGTTGAGTTTACTAATGGTTTATTTTACGTGGTCACTGGCAGCTATGGACTGTTCATAGTTGTTCACATTTATTGTTGTTGTTGTTGTTGTTGTTGTTGTTGTTGTTGTTGTTGTTGTTGTTGTTGTTGTTGTTGTTGTTGTTGTTTTGCGTGACCACCTCTGTGTCTTCTGCTTTGGTTACCACATTTTCCTGGTACACACGGCCCGAATCGGATGAATTGCGTCTGTGCTGTAGCATTGCTATGATATCTTGTGTTGGTATTTCGTTTAAATGTTCAAACAAGTATACTGTAAATAGTATACTTCGTAAAATGTTAAGTAGCATCATCATATCAATGAACAAATGCTCCAGTGGTACATAGATGAATATAACATACACATGTTCAATGTTGGTAAATTGGTGTTTCTGTTTGTTTTCTTTTGTAGTGATCCATGTTCTGCAAACTCTGCTTTTTAGTGGAACACGCTTTTACTTCGCCATGTTTACTTTTTTTTTGTTACAATGGTAAAGTGAGCATTGTCCATTTTTTCACTAAATTATCATTCATTCCTACGTTTTGTATTGTATTCAATGAATTGCCGTTCCAAATTGCCTAACAGTTGAATTGATAAATGAATCCCCTTGTATTGTGCATTTCATTTTCCATATTGATGGAAATCAATAAAAATATACAAAGAAAACAATGGAACAAAATAAATACAAATAAACATGATTAAATTGATTTAGATATTCAAAGCAAATTGAAACTGACCCAATGTCTTTTTTTTTTCACCCGTTCGCTACTAGATCTTAAACCCCACTAGATTCTATACAGAACCCACCTGGTATCAAGGTAAGTAGTTACTCCTTCTATCCCATGAGAGTAGAATTCCTGGTCTTGGGCTAATGCTGCGTCAGTGGAGTCGAACCAGAGACCTTAACATTGGAAGTCAGTGGTGTCATCCGCTGTTCCATAACAGTTTCTTAGCAGCTCTTTTAAGTTCAATGGCCTATGTCTAGCATATTATATCGTATAGTGAAATAAAGAAAGAGACAAAGAGATGAGGAAAGAGTGGAAGATAGACAGCTTTAATAAACAAAGTAATAACCGTGTTTTACATGATGTAGTAGCGGTCATTGTTGCTTCAAATCATGCTTCAGAGCCCATAATTTCGTTGGCAATGGTCACTTGGAATACTGTTGTCCGGCCCTGCGTATAATAATAATAATAATAATAATAATAATAATAATAATAATAATAAGGTCTTATTTACCCAGGGTAGCCTCTTAAGTGTTGCCACTGTTCTACCAGAGGGCCCTGCTATTATTATTACCCTAGCATTGCCAGGTACCCATTTATACGCCTGGGTCGAGAGGGACATAGTGGGTAAAAACATCTTGTCCAAGGATGTAAGCACTGGGCGGGATTCGAACTCGGGTCCTCCGATCGGGAGTCGGGAGTCTTATCCACTATACCACAGCGCCCCCACAGTCTCCTAACGAGTCAAAATGTGCACATGTGAAAAGAAATAACAAATCCATCGCCTACGGGAAGCACTGTTTACCACTGAAGACTATAGCTTGGAGACAACGAATGGAAAAGGACAGCAACCTAACAAAGGTGCAGACCATCCCATGGAGCTGAATACCTTAAAGTAAAATGAGAAAACCCAACGCAGAATCAGTGGGAGAAGTGGCCATAAAAAGGCTCCTACAGTGGTCCGTTAATCGACGATAAAAAGGACAATTTGGGGTGAGCACAAGGTGGGGTTGGATGTGAGGTCGACAAATGAACGAAAGTAAACGGCCGAAAATCAATACTGTTGAACAAATATTATTATTTTCCCGTCTTTTCCTTCCTTTTGCGGCAGCCATATTTGGCTGTCTGTCACTCGTCAAGCGAAAACATTTAATTGTATTGCCACAGCACGCTTCCATTTATGGCGCGGAAAACGCGCCAAGCTAGCCGCGTCGCAGATCGCAGCGTGTCGCTCGCCATCTTCCGCTGCTGGCTCAATTATGCTACTTACTTTATAGATCTCTTAACATTGTTGCAAGTTCTCTCTCTTTCTTTCTCCCTCCCTTTCTGTCTCTGCCTAACCCATTCTCTCTATCTTTCTTCCTATTTGTACATCCATTCAGCCCGCAAACATGCCCTGTGGTTCTCTCCCGTGCACCGATATTGCGAACACCCCTGGCTCAAGGGTGTAGATGTGTGTAAATGAAGCAATCGACTAAAATTACTGGGTTGGTTTAAAACCGGCGGACATATTTCATTCTAGTTCTTTCATTGCTCCATCTCCCTGGCCTTTTCCTTTTTCTCTCTATCTCATTCCTACTCTCCCCCTTTCCCCCTCCTTCTTCTCCTAGCCAGTGCCGTCCGCATTACTCACTACCGAAATGTGATGAGCATATTTTACACGTCAATTTAAGTGCGCATGCCACGGGCGAAGCGCGAGGCGTCTGCTATCGTATGCTGGATGCTGCGCAGACCGCACAAAAGGTAAACAATACGCAGGCATATCAGATGGCGTACTTGGCGGTGGGTAAAGATAAAATTAGGAC
Organism: Diadema setosum; assembly: GCF_964275005.1. NCBI lineage: Eukaryota > Metazoa > Echinodermata > Echinoidea > Diadematoida > Diadematidae > Diadema > Diadema setosum. The sequence goes on along the minus strand of NC_092703.1, from coordinate 1,204,560 downwards.
TCGAGTTTCTCAAATGTTTTCTCAACTAATCATATAATTGTGAAAAATTGGGTAATGCAATTGAACTTTTTCAAGCATACGGCTATCTGCTGTTGCTGTGCATAAAAGAATTTTGCCTTTCCCTCATAACAATAATGATAATCCTCTACCGTTAGTAAATGTGACTGTGTATCAATTTTCATGCTGAGTACAAGAATTACGTTGCCCAATATCTTGAAATTGCCCGCCCGTGACTCAATGCTGTCTGAAATCAAAATTTCATAAATCATGAATTGAAATCTACGTCCTGACCGCTTTGTATGGTAATAAAAGTGTATAACGATAAAATACGACACGATATGATTTCGAATGCTTTGAATTGGATACACCAACAATATGCTCTTAAATAATCCGATAACTAGAATAATATACCACATTAATGTTACAATGTGAATATTAATTCTTTCATATGTTATTCATACGTCATCAGTTATCGCAGGAAAACAAGAAAAACTGCGTTACGTTATTTAAAATTTATCGGCGCACAACGAGCGTTACGGCATTCATTAATCGACTAAAATGAAAATTGGAAGAAGAATCAGTAGGGAACAAACTAATTTGAAACATTTCATAGATTGTTCTACTTACACGAACTATCAGCCCATCGGGCAGTATCATCATGTGAGATTTTATATAAACTTCCAGCGAGATACTGAAGTAGATGCACATTCTGAACCTCTATCATTCAACGTCACGATTTATTACATCAAAATGCATGTTGAAAGGCATTGGAACAGTGGACTACGTTAACAAGCATAGAGGCGGTTCCGAGAGGATGATGCGTGGAGTCAGATGATACCTGTAGTGAGACGAGGATGGCAACGAACCCGACAACGACGACGACCATCGTGATAATGCTAATCTGTTTTCTGTCCAAAACAAAAGAAATACCTTTTGACGTGAATTGTATACTAACCTTGATGGCAGAAAGATCCATCGAATAAGTAAGGAAGAAGAACATGGGAAGTTTGTTATTTTTATGACAAAATCATACAAAATGTCGTAGTCGATTTTCGCGGGGTGTTTAGACTGGTTGTTTGTCTTTTACACCCCTTATTCTTTTCCTCCCTTTTTGTCCCACTCACTTCCTTCCTATACCAGCGATCTCGTTTCTTTTCTTCGACGCGTTTTCATCTTAAAGTGTTTTGCATTATGTGTGTTTGTGGTTGTGTCTGTGGTTGTGTTTGTGTCTATAAGTATTATGCATCTGGCCGGAAATTCATCTTAATGTTGGTCGTGACGTCAAATGTGCGCATTTCCGATAAAGGTCTATCTATCCATCCTCTCTTAATTATAGAACATTGAGGGAATTCTTCATCATGATACCAAGCGGTCTTAACTTGTAAATAAGTTCATGATAATCTGCAATTATCTTGTTTGAAAAGGCATCAACGAATAACATGTACCTTGTGAGAGTTGGAGTGACAGGAGAAAGGATGGGAAGAAGAGAAGGAGTAACAAAAAGAAGGAAGGGTAAATGAGAAGATGAAAGGGACGAATACGGTGAAGATGATAGTGAAGAAGAGTGGTAGAAGCAGCAAAGAAGATTGACAGTAGAGTAGAAAACGAACAGAAGAAGGAAAAGAAAGAGAAGGAGAAGAGAAGAATGAGGAAGAAGAAATGAGTAGCATTAAAAGAAGGAGAGGAAAGAAGAAGACAGGGCGACACCAAAAATCTCTAAAACAAACCAGCTAAATGTTTAACAGCGAAGAAGAAAACGATGTCAGGTTTACACAAGGCTTGTTCACCGTTTCGCGGGGGTGAAACATAAAAGGTGAACTGGACGGCGCGGGGTCAATGCTCACAGGTGACTTCTCTCGTTGTCAACATTTTGAAAGCAATATCCGGACTCGCACTCCAAACCCAGCGAGAGCTCTTGATGGGCGAAAGATCGCAGCCGCTTGAGATAGGGCATGAAGAAGGTGGCGCGGTGGGGTTAGATGGGGTCCGGTAAAGGTGGAGCAAAGGGGGTCGAAAGGGGTACTCCCAAAACCCCGCATCCCACATCCACCTTTAACAAAGACAGAGCGATGCTGAGTCATTCTAGACACACTAAAAAGAACCATGCAGGGATGTCATTTAATAGGTCCTGAAGAAAGCATATTGTTTCAAGGAACTAGTCGTGTTACACAACCACATCTTGAATATTAATGGAAAAAAAAATAATGCATCCCAATTAGTGTATTTTTGTGTGTTCTAAGCATAGGTGTATATACATAACAATTACCTCACGCAATTTTCTTGTTAACAACAAGACTTAAAGAAAGGAGGGTAAGAACAAAAAAAAAGAGGTATACAGACTCAACGTTTCTTCCCTTACTTTTATCCTCTGTTTGATGTGGACTGATTTAAACTTTTCCCCGTTTGATGCTGTTTGTTTGGTGTGTGTGTTTTCGACACTCTGACTTGTGGCATTTGTGAGAGAGCAAATCATAGTTACTGGCATATTATGCGTTGATAGATCACAGGGCTCTGTCATGTTTATATGGCCGTGCTTTTTTATTGATGCACTGGATATTTTGCTACTTCAGAGTCTATTCATCGGCACTGCGTCATTGAATAGCTAATGATATTTTTTGTCACCTTGTCTCCGAAAGAGGAGGAGTACTTGATACTTCTTTTTTAAGATGGGCGTTGAGGACTGAGTCATGACAACTAGCCAGCTTGACTTGTTATCGTAAGATGCTAACTTGAAGATTTCTCAGCGCTTTTTTTTGGGGGGTCACGTTTCGAAATTCTACCATTGCGAGTATTGTGCACTTGTATTATGATGATGATGATGATGATGATGACGATGATGACGATGATGTTGATGATGATGATGATGATGTTGATGATGATGATGATGATGATGATGATGGTGGTGGTGGTGATGGTGATGATGATGAAGATGATGATGATGATGATGGTGATGATGATGATGATGATGGTGATGGTGATGGTCATGGTGATGGTGATGGTGATGATGGTGATGATGTTGATGATGGTGATGATGATGATGATGATGATGATGATGGTAGTGGTGGTGATGATGATGATGATGATGATGATGGTAGTGGTGGTGATGATGATGATGATGATGACAATGCTCGTCATGATTATCATTTTGATAAGGTTACTATTGTGATTATTATTTGGATAATGTTCATTATTATCATTTTGCATTGTATCGTTATCTTGTTGTTGCTGTATCCAGATCAACGATATAATTTCTCTCACTAAAAGATTTGAGGCGAATCCAATGAGCACAAGAGTGATAGACGAAATAAACCAAATCAAATAGCTAGCCTAGGCCCTATATGATCTTACCCAGCGCTTTGAATAACGCTTTTGGTTAGTCGGAAAGCACAGGAACATTCCTTTTGCGTTGCTGTTCATTTAATACATGCATGATTCACACAGACACACTATTGACTAAAATTCCTCAAAAACAGTGCAAGCGATCGACGCCAAACTCTGCCTTTGAGACAATTGTCTTGAATTAACATAATGTTTAATTCTCCCAGCCAGTTAAAAAAAAGAGTATTTTTCTCTTTAAGACTATTAGTGCTTTTGATGTTTTCTCTCTCCTATACCTTGCAACAAAGGGTCAAAAGTCACCGACATAAACCAAGGGCAAGTTACAATTGTATGTGAATTAAGAACCATTTGACAGTCATTTCAAATCTGTATTTATCAAAGACAAATATCAAAGAGGTATGGGGCTAAAAGTGATCCTCGATACTAACGAAGACGTGCACTCTAAGAACTTGGATGATTGTGGCCCGTGGTCAGTGATGGAGGGTATGGAAAGGACAAAATTGCATTTCGATCAAGTTGGTAGAAGTTTTGATGAAATCTATTGATGTTACTGATGTTGTAACGCATCAAGCTATATTGACGTAGTGTGACACCAGTACTTAGGATTTCATGGATTTGTGGACAAAATTTTCTGCTCAATCTAAGAATACCTGATTGTTTACATTCGCAACTGACAGAAAAAAAAAGACATATCCACATCACCGTCCCTAGATTCGGGATTTTACATTCGATTGTGAGATTTATGCGCATCGAAAAGCAAACACAATCTTATTTCAAGAAAACATACAATAAATTCCAACTCAATATCAGACAGGTCCCGGGGGACTGGCTCGAGCTTTGGCAGCGCGAAGGGTCTTCGAACTCTGTGATTTCTCGCCTCTTGAGGGGTCTACAGTGACAATACTTGACAACGGTATGTGCACTGCAGGTTATTTGATGAGTATGACCGAAACTCCGAAACATTTTCACCCCTTATCCAAGAGGAAGAAGGAGCAAAACGAGAAAAACTTTAGTGATTCATTGCGATTTCAGAATCGCAGCTATTATGCAATCTTTTGATCAGTATTCATTGCTGCCCGAGAATATTTCTGCCAGTCAGCCATCTTGCAACGGTCCATGCCCTTCAAGAAGTCAAATGACGAGCGTGGCCATCAAGAGGTGTTGCAGCCGGCTCAATAAAATACCCAAAATGATATCTTAGGGTCGAGATTCCGGAGTGGTCCGCCAGGCGCCGGTTCGAGTACTGTCCGAATTTGAAATTCGCCAAAGATTGCCCCCCCCCCCCTCCAACTAACAAGAAGAAAGAAGAAAAAAAGAGAAAGACGACAATAATGAAAAAGACAGGAAAGGATGATAAAGTATGTCGGAGACTGACAGCGATTTTTGAGTGACAAAGTCCACTTGACAGCATGTCAAACTGTGACTGGCTCCGGCCCACTGGGGGCTCATCTCACCACCGAAGGATGGAGGGGAAAAACAAACATTTCGAGAGATCGAACTCCCGTTTCTTATGTAGGAAAAAAAAAAACTAAACAGGCGGACAGTCATTTCAGGTATGACAAACTTGAACTAGCAAGAGGCAGAAGCGACTGGTCAGATGAATATGACGGAATGGCCTCATCGCCAACGGGCGTTTGGTTTAGGCTAAAGGACTTTTGCCCACAAACTGTTATGATTAAAGAAAGAGTGACGGCAGGAGCGTCCTCGAAAGAGCTAGACTGGCAGACGAGAAGGATTCGATAATCATTTGCTATTAGAAGCCACCTTCTTTTTGGCGGACTCGGGAGAGAAACCACCGATAGTGCTAATCAGCGCCAAGAATGCGTCATAGGCTTGTGATGGTGACGAGCGAAGTGGATTTGGGGGGGGGGGGTAATCTAGTAATCGAATGGAGCACGAGGGTCGACGGGCAAACTTGAGAGTTTTTAGGAAGCAATTTTGCTCAAGATGAAATTGATAGACGGGATTAATCGTCCGCTTATTAACAAACCCCTCAAGTAGGTCGAGATATCACGTGACATATCGGTGGCGTTTCTCTTTATTTCCAGTTTTCCTCTTCTCTTATGTCTCTTTCCTTCCCATGCAGTTTTTATTGGTGGGTAGAAGTGGCTAGCCGAGATGTGACGCGGACAAAGATTTTTGCTCCGGTGTGTGTCAAGGATCCATGATGATGCTGGGAGATGTGTCTTGGTGGAGAGCTCTGCAAGGTGTGATGCCGGGGAGATACCTTGCCTCTTTCTTTTAATTATGATTGAAAAAGTAAAGAGATAGTGGGAGATGAGATGGAGAAGGGGGAGAGAAAGAGAAGGGTGGAAGAGGAGAGGGGGAGATGGAGATAGAGAGGATGAGAAACATCCACCAAAGATGGAGGACATAATACGGCGGAGAATGAGGAGGAAGCTTGGATTCATGCCTCCGAGGAGGGCTGCGATCAAAAGACAAATAGACTAATCTTGGTTCGCAATTGAGTACGGGTGTGTGTTCTCTGGTTGTCTGCCTGCTTGGTGTGAAATCAAATACCCCGGGTCGGTTTCGCAATAGCTGAAAAATATCGGCGAGCTATTAGCACATTTGTGGTCGCATTTCGTTCATATTTCAATATTTGTAGTAGGCAATTATACCCCCCGTGTCAGCATCTTCGTCTCTGGGTCTGACGGCGGGGCTGACAAGTTGAAGATCTGTCCGTCTTCTCTTTCTGCTAAATCGAGGCTCATCAAGATTATTACCTTCATTTGTGGCAGCGGCATCCTCTATTGATGGGCGAAAAACCCCGGTAGGTGAAAAGAATAAAGCAAGAACTCCTCTAGTATTTGAGTGTTCAAATTATTTGCCTTTTGAAGCAAACCGAAAGCCATAATTCTGATTAACCATATTACAACGGCATCGTTTTATTTATTTGTTAGCTAATGCAGGCCGCCGTTAATCATCTAAAAACAACAGCAATAAGATAAAGAGTATGATTTCTCAATTGTTGAACATCCTGAGATATCAACAAACAAACAAAAAACTTAGCCCGCGGTTAGTTTATACATTAAATCGATTATATACTAAAAACGACTTGACAAAGACCCCAGTCGGTATATTTCAGAGGGACACGGGTATATGCTCTTATTTAAACCTATTAAGGAGCTTGAAAGGGGATAGGTGGATCGAGATGTTCTTAACCTTTGGAAGCTTACTTTGTTTTGTTTCTTTCATAGATGAAAAACAAACAGATTTATCAAAATACGCGATAACAGCCAAAGGACCAGAAGCACTTTCTTTTGTACTGGTTTAATTTTACGAAATGTTAGTTCCCAGAAACGAACTCTTCACTAAAGTTAATAGCAAAACCAATATAGTCAATGTGATAATTAAACTCATGGACAGTACAAGGGATAGGAAACAATGTGTGAATAGGTCGATCTATACATGCTTCTAGTCTGCTGTGTAGTTCGACTAGTTTCCTAGCTACTCACAAGTAAACTAAACTGCATCACGAGTCACTGCCTTGCTCTGACACACTAAAATGCACGCATTTTGTCGCAAAAATTGATGCTCACTAGCGATTTTTTTTTTTAAATACGAAGTTCTTGCATAGAATTATAAATCGGTAGAGTAATGCTGAAGTCATGTTTAACATAACGCTCTCCCATCCCGACTAGTTCTGCGAAACGATGAAAACAGTGCAAGGTAATCATGGGAAGTATTGGAATCACATTGCCTTGGTTGTAAACAGAACTACATTACCATGGTTACCGAAATGGTTCCATCTTGGGGAGCGGCTTAACCTGTCTGCCTCGTTACCCTGCAATGTATGTAAGGTTGTCACAGACTTATGCAAGGACATTGTACCAATTATATTTGCGTCAATTTTATCGTTAGTAAACTCGGTATAATATCTCTCATTATACTGATATCACACGGAATGGAAACCAAAAAGACGTCTTTTAAGCATAATGGTGTGAAATTGGTATGTTAACGGTAATAAAAGGCCTCCTCTGAGATGAAAAGTTCTTAATACATAGGATCCTGTACGTAATTTTTCGAAAAAAAAAACCCACAAAATGGTTTTTTAAGAATGATGATTTTAAGTCACCTCATCATGCGATGTAGCTATTATCATGGGACCTTTTCCTTCTAAACAGTCACTTCTTCATTGCATCGATACTCCTTTTTCTAAAAACTCTCTTCTTTTATAATTAAGTGGCGGCACTGATGTGGCATAATGTAGAACTCATGACTTTCAATCGGAGGTCCCGAGTTCGAATCCCGTTAAGTGCCTAACGTTCTTGGACTGGACAAGTTGTGTTATACCCACCATAATCAACTCTTTTGACGCAAGTAGATAACAAATGGGTACTTGAAAAAGTTATACAGGGTAATAAGAAAAGCAGGGCCCTCTGGTAGAGCAGTAACAACACTGAAAAGACTATAATGATAGATAGATGGATAGATAGATAGATAGATAGATAGATAGATAGATAGATAGATAGATAGATAGATAGATAGATAGATAGATAGATAGATAGATAAACAGTTATCTGTTTGTCGTGTCTCTTAATATATCTTTAAGACTATCCAACCATGTTCTTGCAATAACTCTCTTCCCTCTTCAGTTTTCTCACTTTTTCTTTTCCTCTCTTCGTCAACCCCCTAATTTTCTCTCTCTTGTAACTGTTTTTATCTGTCTTGACCTTTGTCAAGCTGTACTTATTCTTTTCAAAGATGTTATTGCCTCATCGTAAATCAAATAACTCTGCGAATGTATAGTACGTCTGTATGCGTGTGTGCATATTTTGTAAGCGAGTTCATGATGCGGGAAAGTTTGGTAAGTGGTTGTCTTTTCGTGCATATTTCGTCTTTGTGTGCTTGTATGGCATTGACTGCTAAGATATCGACGCGTCTCGTCTTTGTCAGTTTGCAGCTCGGACGGTTTGAGTGTGAAGATCGTGACATCAGGCCTTTTTAAAATTATTTCAAAATGACAGCGCCACCGACGTTGAAGCGCGTTAAGTGAGGTGAGGAGCCCTGGCCCCTTTCAGCTCAATTTCGCACTTGCATAACTTTTGAATTATTCTGACGGACAGCGAAAATGTTCTGCAAAACGCGACGACCTCACCTAATATCGACCTGTGTGGCGTACGCTGGTGTCATACGGTCGTCCAAGCGTGTTAGACGAGGCTGCTTACCCAAGTCCGTTTCCATGGCAACGAAAGGGAGTGTCTTTTCCGACGACTCGCTCGTACGCATCATCACCCAAAGGTGGTATACGATCGGATGACCACAATCACCGCAAGGTTATCGCATCCATGATCGAGTGTCATCCATGGTCTGACTCGAGCTGGTGGACGACCACCAAAGAAGCCCCACCCCTCAGATAATCGAGTGCACGTGCTTTCTTGATTGACTACACGGTCCGCCCCAAGTTGGCTTGGATGAGTCTTCCTGCTTCCACCATTGCAAGCATCTCTTCAACTCATGTTCACCTCTCTCTTCCCTCTCTCCCATCTCTCTCCCACCCCCTTCTCTCACTCTGTCTTCCTCTCTCTCTCTCTCTCTCGGTCTTTCTTTCATTATTTCTATCTAATCATTCCTCTCTTACCAGTGAACTAATCAAAAGAAGATGAAAAAGGAGAGAGAGTTGGGATAAGAGGAGAAAAACAAAGTTGATCACAGGTGCTACACCTCCCTTCCATCCCATCACTCGCCTCCGTCACGGATGCCGGAATAAGGAGAAGGGGGTAAGGGGGAAGGGGGAGGGATCACCATACAAGTCATTTTCACCTGAGGGGTAAGGGAGAGTCGGTGACGGAAAGCTTTGGCGAGACGTGTGATAATATATATCTTCGTAAGCAAGCATCTCCCGTTAAGCCAGGCTTGTCTGTTTTATTCTTCGGATACTTCAAGAAAGCGAGAATTTCGCGTGAGAGTTTTTTTTTTCCCCTGTCTTTTTCTTCTTCTCTTCTTCTTCTTCTTCTTGTTTTGTTCGATGTCGGAAGGGGAATACTAAGACGAGTGTTCATATCAAGAGCTACGTCTGTCTGTTCCGCTTGTCGCCCGCGAGCCACGGAGCTCTGAACTCGACGCGGCGGATTTGACCAGCGGTAACCCCGGAGCGCTATCCCCCGCGCTCAAGCGGCTAGCACTCGAGTAGCCAGATACTCCAACGCCACAAAGAGACGACAGCGTGGAAAAAAAAGAGAGAGTGGGAGAGGGAGAGAGGAGAAAGTGTGGGAGAGAGAGAAGGACGAGGGAGAAGAAAAAGAGGAAAAGGTGATACTCCGCCCTCTGGGGGATCTTCACACCCAAATCATCTCTTCTAAAGGATGGTGAGGAGGAAGAGGAGGAGAGGGGTAGAAGGATGGAATGAAGGGGAGAAAGGAAGAACGAAAGACGAAAAGGAGAAAGATTTGAAAAGAGAGAAGGAGTAATGGGAGCGAGACAGAAAGAATGAGAAGAAAAGAAAGACAGACAGACAGACAGAGAAGAAGAAAGAGAGAATGGTAAACCCTGATGTACGGAGTGAAAATTTGAAAAATGGGCACAGGAAGTGAAATACATTTACTGCGCTTACCACAGGAAAAAATCATTTATAATAGGTAGACCAGCAGTAGACTGAGGTGGCTTAACATGGATTTCAATGAACAAGTGACGGAAATAGACTATCTACATGAGAATACGAAAACAATTCTAGCATGAAACAGTCTATATAATAGTCAACAAACAAAGCATAGACGCTACTTAACTCGAACTATTCATTCATTAGTTTGTTCATTTATTGATTTCATTTTCAACACAGAATACAAGTGTACAAAACATGTCATGCAAAAAAGCAATATACATATCTACATAGACTATATCGAAATATGATAATCAGTATAAACATACAATAGATTGTGAAGCCTATATTGTTTAACTATAACGTTATAGTGGTTGATAAACCGATAAACAGCCAGATAAGCAATTCCTGTCCATTGAAAGTATATAGTCAATAATTCAATCCAATCGAATAATCAAGATTTAAAATGAGTGATGCGATACTGAGGTTCCATTAGAAAGACTTCCTTCATTCTTCAGATTGATGCTAATTCTGGAAACTAGAGGCAGTCATTAGAAGACATAACACAGTAGACATGGACAGGTAAGTTTGTCATTGCCTTATTGTGAAACACGCAAACAAACACACGCAGATACGAGAGTGATGACGTAATGCATGATGCGGATGACGTTCATTCATCCTAAGTCACGAGGCTGAGAATTACTATTCAGCACATCAAGATATCAGTTTAACCCTCTGGACGTCACATTAATGTTCCCTCCATAGGGATGTGCGTGAAATTAGTTCATATTAAACGACTTATTGGGATAGAAAGAGTTAAAAGACTTGTTGCAGCATGATGTGATTTGGTTTGGTTTAATTTAATTAACTTTGATTTGAGGACTGAAAAGCCGATGCTAGCTGTAGTCAAATGGTGATCACATTGTCTTTGTAAGATATTAACACAGTCTTCAACTTTCAATCCTCATACCATACTGTGGCAAGGAGAAAGAAAAATGCTTTGTTACAGATCGTCTTTTTTGCGTTACACGCACACAATTCATTACACACGTAATCAGGTAATGATAAACATGGTTACGGTGCATGTGCTCATGCACACTCACACATACATACAATCTCAGACATACACACACACTCACACGCACACTTGTTTATTTCTTCCCTGTATTTTTCTCTCTCCCTATCCATCTCTCCATCTATCTTTCTTTCTCCTGACAAATCGGGGGGAAAATTAATGTCATTACGTCACAGCAACCAAACAATACTTTCAAACCTCCGGTAAAGACGTGTGTAGTTTTTCACTTCGCACAGGCCTGCTGCTGGGTGCACCAAATGATGAACCGTACGCCGAGTCAAGGAGGCGACCTACTGCTAATCTCAAGGAAATCCCTTTGTTTTACAGACTGCTCTAGCGCCCCCACTCACTTTTCGACATCGGGTAAAACGAAAGAAGAGAGGATAGGGGAGAAAGAAGAAGAATCTTTAAGATAAGTTGAGCTCTAAAAGATGATAGAAAATTTAGTTTTTACTGCCTTTTGACCAGATAAACACAAAGTAAAAATGAACAGCAGATACAATAACTGACTTTATTATCTCAACCCAAGACAGTGACAGAAACGAAGATAGTTGTAATTTGGAATGATATGAGATTAAAAAAAAAAAATGCCCTATCTCCCCCCCCCCAAAAAAAAACAATACAAAACAAAAAAACAAACAAAACTCGACTGAAAATGTAAAACTTGCGAGGAAGAAATGTGGAAAAAGACTGAAAATGGGGGAAAAAAGACTGTACATACAAAGAAACTGCAGCAACCATGGAAATAAAGAAAAAAAAAGACTCTTTTTATGATGTTCGAAGGCTTGCTCTCATATTCCACAGCAATGTAATGTAAATGTAACTGATTCTGTTTCATGCTTTTAGGCCTACAATACGTGCACCGGTATAATGATGATTGCAAGGATGTATGTATATAAGTATGTGTGTGTGTGTGTGTGTGTGTGTGTGTGTATATGTGTATGTGGGTGTGTGTGTGTGTGTGTATGTGTTTGTATGTATGTATGTATGTATGTATGTATGTATGTATGTATGTATGTATGTATGTGGTGTGCATGTGTGTATGTATAATATGTATACATAATATCTTGTTTTTTGTGCGTTTTTCTTATTACATGGCAGAACTACTAACGACTCAGAAGTACTTACGTCGAAGGCAATTATACATAATGGAAGACAGTACTTTGCATAAAAAGAAAAAAAAAAGTGCTGCATAATGACATATGCCTACACTATAGTAGAGATATCAGGCACTTAACGCATTTCTTGTTTGTTCATATTTCCTTCAACAACACGCTGACTCATTATTTCTTCGCTAGGCTGGAAGACATTTCTTATACACGCATGACATTGCAAGACTTGTTCACTCAAACACACACACACACACACACACACACACACACACACTCAAAGAAATACTCATCCCCTTCACCATGTTCGCTCTCCGCAAATCTGGCATACAAACTTACATGGATGTCTTTGCTACGCATGGCACAGAAAACGGAGTAGATATAGCATCAATCTACCTGGTTGCAGTTATGCTGCTGTTGAGCCCTGATAGTGATATACGATTGACAGAGAGAAGGCATATTGGGAATAGTTAGAGAGAGGAGGGGGACAATGCTGCCCTACTTTGGCAAAAGGAAGCAAGTGACAAAAGTTACATTTCTCGTAAAAGAGCAAAATGTGTCTGTCATTTACACTGACGTCAATGGACTATCATGATGTCTTATCTAACATATCTCTTAGTAGGACGAGTGTTTCTGCATGAAATTTGGCCTGGAAGAAGAGCTCATTATGTGAATTATAAAGTATCAAAAGTCAAATTCGGATGGTATGTCACTTGCTTCCTTTTGCCAAAGTAGGGCAGAATGGTATATGAATGGGTGAGAGAAAACATATAGACATATGAATATAATAACATATAGGTGAAGAATTATGCAGTGGAGACATAATAATTGCCTCTACAAGTATACCGACACGCACGTACATACACACACACACACACACACACACACACACCTGTGCTCTATTTAAGACATAACATGAAATGTGCATGTGTTTGTGTGTGTGTGTGGGTGTGTGTGTGTGTGTGTGTGTGAGAGAGAGGGAGAGATAAGGGAGTAAAAAGGAAAAGAAAGTTTTTATAAAATATATACAAAAGAGCAGGAAGGAGATGGGACAGGTACTGACTAGTACACCTGCTTACAGAAGAAATGAAGAGAACACAGAGACGATAAAGGGGCAAATGTATGTTTATATAAGAAAACAGCGACAGAGAGGGGTAAGTATACTCAGTACATAGACGTAACATTGGATGTGTGTGTATGAGAGAGAGAGAAAGGGGAGAATAGAGATATAATAAAGAACGGGAGGGAGACAGGACTTTAGACAGAGACAGTTCGAGAAATGATTGTGAGAAGTAACCGCGCGTGATTAGACGAAAGGCCAAAATCAAAGGTATGATGATGCGTGTATAATAGCAGACAACTTGGGAACACCCCGAAAGCGCGGGAGCGTCAAATCCGACAAATCGAGCGCGACTCACAAGACTAATATGGTTAAAAGCCGGTTCGCTGCACTAACGGTGTGGACAGGCCCTGACGAAAGACGTACGCGTTCGGCCATTACAGTCACACGGGAGAGTAGGTGACAACGTTTAAGAGAGCGTGTTGCGCGTGTGTATGTGTGAGCATGTGTGTGTGTGTGCATCTGTGTGTTTGCTTGTGTGTCCCGTAGATTGGGCAAATTTACCACATTTTGAGTCATTTCCTGCGGTTTCCTAGGCAGCGAGCTGTGAAGATGACTTGTTTTTGCATCGGCGATCCGGTGTCCACGACGACCAGTGATTGTACCCATCCCAAACATTTTTCTACGTGTTTTTTTTTTTCCTTCCTCAAAGCAACTCGATTTCTGTTTCTGTCTTTCCGCTTTCGCGTTTCCCCCTTCCCTCTCCCCTTCTACCACCTGTCAGATTGTTGCATTGCTCACACAGCACACAGCGACGTGTGTTCGTATGACTGTAAGTGAACAAGTACGTCAGTGCATACCTCTCCCCCACTCCCCCCCCCCCCTACACCTAGACGATGCACCAGGGCGCAATAGTATGCACAGATGAAGAAATCATCGAACTGTCAAAAGCCGCTTTTAAAGGTATCTTCAAATTAGTTGTGACTTTAAATCGCCTCCATCCCCACTCGTTTCCAGTTTGTCATTCAGATCTCCATCTCTTATATGTGCAACACTCCTTTAGGATATACCCTATAGAATAGGTCTATTTATTTTAGTGGAGATGCATTAATGCAGGCCGTGAACACTAAGTTCTCCATCAATTAGGTGAACGTGTCAACCCCACTACTCTCCTCCACTCCTCCACATTAAACAGGTGGTAATTATAGGTCTTTGTACGACAGGTTGGGAGGACAGTGATTCGAAACAACATCACTACTGCTACATCTACCTCTACTTCTACCACTACTGCTACCACTACAACTTCCACGTGACTATCCACTACTATTATTACTACTACTGCTGCTGCTGCTGTTCCTGTTGCTACTACTACTACTACTACTACTACTACTACTACTACTACTACTACTACTACTACTACTACTACTACTACTACTACAACTACTACTACTACTACTACTACTACTACTACTACTACTACTACTACTACTACTACTACTACTACTACTACTATTTCTACTACTACTACTACTACTACTACTACTACTACTATTTCTACTACTACTCCGACCACTACTACCAGGACTACTGTCAATAATAATTGATGATAAAGTTTTCAAAGGATAGTGGTTATGATTGTTATTCCGAAGGTTTTTTAATCCGAAAATGAAATACGATTTGTCAATTCGAAAATGACAAAAAGGTGCGTATTAACGACCCTTCGGAGTTATACGAACCTTATTTCATATTCGGACGAACGAACCTTAGGAATAACTAACCTTATTTCATTTTATGATAAATGAACCTTAGAAATAACGAAGTGTAACCAAAGAATAGATGAAAGAACAAAATCTTCATCCTCCCAGTTAGTGTGAGGCATTTACAGACACCACATCACAAGAGGACATTCGATTTGAATAGTTTGAAGTTTACATGGCCAGGATTTAATGGAGATCTACCAGTACGGGTAGATTATAAACATTTCTGTACTGCACATTATCAACAGATTACCACAGCATAACAATCTTGACAACATTGGTAAAACTTCTTCAAAATTATGTATGTTTAAATCTTAAACTTCTGTAATGATAGTACGTGCCCTGACTCCTGAAAAGCCCCTCGACAGCTCCATGAAGCAAAAGGGGAAAAGTTAGCGGCTGTCTGTAACCAATTTTAACAACCTTGGCTGTTAAAGGGAATTATATACCGAACAAGAAGTAAGTATTATTCATGAAGCGTTTTTATCAGCATATGATGCAATTTAAATCATTAATTGTCTTATCAGGAACGCATCTCCGACCACCTCCAAAATTAATGAGTTACGATTAACTACAAAACATGAATAAGATCTCATTTCAGCTGTGTTTTTCTACATTATGTTTTTTTTTTTTTGCATCATAACAGATTTTTTTCATCGAACTACAACCGGCAAACTTTTTTTTTCTTTTTTGTACTTATACCACTAATCTACTTACAGGAGCAATGATAAAATACTATGCTTTTATAGGAAAGTAACTGGAAGGGTTTTTAGGATATTTCAGGATATTTTGTTATCTCGATAATTTTCTGCTTAGGACGGCCAGGAGTTCTCCTGACCCTTATCGGCAAACTCCTTTTCCTCACCAATTAAACTCTAGTTCAATCAAAAGCAATCGTAGAGATCCCTTCATTCCCTGCTCCGCTCTCCTCCCAAACCCCTCTCCCGCCCACTGGCACACTTCGGACCTTGTCGGCTCAACACACATTACGCAGACCCCGCTATTATTACGAACCCAATTTTCGGCGGTTGCCGAATGGACGCGCTAGATCAAAATCTATCGTGCACTAGAGGCGTGATTGCTTGCCACTTGTAGCTTCAAGATTAGATTTTGGGGGGAACTGCCGTGTTTGATGGGCCAATTGTCGTGTATTACAACGATCCTCGGCCCTCTTGAGGTGGAGAAAAAAAGAAGACCACGAAGATGGTTCGGTTGGATGAGGCGGGAAGAGAGGAGGGAGGGGTGGAAGTGCGAATGAGGACTCTAAGCGGGAAAAGGCCTGCTTGCTCTTGTCTCAGGCAAATACCCCGCTAAAATTGACGCTGTTTGCTGTAAGCTCAGAAGAGTAAAGATAACATCATCACTAACGTCGAAAATGTGGTGGCCAATCCAGAGTGTCTCAAAAAATCAGAGAGCAGGAAATGGCGCCGATAGGAACGAAGCGACTTATCTCTCCGTCGACAAAGGCCTGGAAATGCAAAAGAAAGAACATGAGGTTTGATAAGTGTTATTAAACCAGAACAGCATGGGTCCTATGTCCTTTGCAGAAAAGCATTTCAACTGCTCATAAACTGATTAAGCTACTTGCACACATTACTAGCAAGCATCAACCGACACAAGGAAATATATCTTGCCATCTGCCATAAAAGGAATGTAATCTAAAAGCTTGTATATCAGAAGAAGTGAACACTAGGAGGTTTACATTAACGGCTTAATCATTCCGCTACTTATAAATGTTGTTGTAACAGGATAATGTTGTAAAATGACATCGTGATAAATTTCTTGGTTCCTGGAAAGTAGAAATCAACTCACTGGTTACTTTGACATGAAATCTCCTTACACCAGTTACTCCTGATGTAGTTTAAGAGTCCAAATAAATTTGTCGGGAATTTGATGTCGTGCACGTGTATTTCAGAAAAGTAAAGATAAGCTGGGTCAAAGTAAGAATCATCAAAGATCGACCTTAACTAGATACACATTGATTATTTCATCTGAGACTGACAACATAGTTGCACTTGCTCTTTTTTCGTGTGATGACATATTGCCCTTTTTATTCAATGCCCTTACATCAAAATAGATACCTATGAAAAAAAAATATTCCTTTCGCCTCCACTGATTTTCAAGGTTATGCACCTTTTTGAAACGATCTACAATATCATACCTCTGTGTTTTGATTTGGTAGATTTGCATATTGCCGTGCGCATGCGCAGTGATCTGACAAAGGTTTTTCTTTTTTTTTTCTTTCGTGAGTTGACGCTGATGTCGATAATACTATACTTGCAGAATCAATATACGTCTCGAGTAACCAGTGTGCGATATGACGGGTGTAAAACATAGAAATTGGTAAGAGAATAAAAGAAGCAATACTGTAGAAAACTAGAATGGCAAGTTTTTTTTAATGTGTGTATGTGTGTGTGCGTGTTTTCTTTTGTTTACTTTGATTAATTTGTGCGGGGGTGGAAGAAGAAAAGGAAAAGTGTACGACCGTTTCTCGAGTTGTCCCTGTTGATAATGCTTAACATATATCGTGCATTCACGTACATGCCTTGCTTTAATTTGGAGAATGGGAGCGTTGCGAATATTCCAGAACGGTTGAATCAGAAAGGTCAAGTGATTAATGGATTAAATATTGAGTATGGACTCTTTGTTCATCTGTGAAGTAATGACAATGAATCCTTTGTGCCTGAAGGATATGGTAAACTTACCGTCGACCGATATATTCTAGTCATACAACAACATTTTTGCTAATTGACTTTTTCTTTCATAATCAATCCTCATCCCATTTCTAGACACAGTAATACAGCAGTCATGGTCCACAGGGGTGTAACACCCGCAGCCAATTCGCCCGTATCCTTGAAATTATGTCTTTGTTGGGACACCTTTCCCCACTCGCCGCTCCCCCGTCTCCATTAGCCGGGTTAAATTAAACAGTTCTGGCCCCGTCGATGGGTAAATCAACTCCAATATGCCGGGAAATGATTGCCCCCTCTCCCATCTTTCCGTTTCTCTCTTCCCTCCATATTACCTCTTTGAAGCTCCTTACTGTCTTAGTCCCTGAGTTTTCTTCTTCTCCACCTTCTTCCTCCTTTGCCCCCTCCTCTTTCCTTCCTATCCCCTTGAAAGTGGGCCATATTTTATCGTCAGCCGATATCACTTGATGATAGCCCAATTTTATTTGGAAATATGAGACTTGTTGCAAAATGGTAGCGCGTACTTGTCATTGGTGCTGGTGAAGGGGCGAACGGGCGAGCCTTCAGAGTGCGTGCGTGTGCGCTGTGCGCGTGTGAATTAGTGTTCATTCGAGATTGAGTGTAAACAAGGAGAATGTTAAGGCTGAATTCAAAAGTGATGATCACACCCGTACACACTACCTGTCTTCTATCTATACCATCCTGTCAATTTACAAGCATTATTGAGATGCTTAATGCATCTAACTCATTGCTACACCTGTACTCCAAACACTGCAGACTGGAAAAATTTAGAGTTGATATCATTTGCCAATCTCTGCTTTAATGAAACTACGAAATAATTCGGGCTGAAAACTCATTGGTGAGACACATTTTTCGCTATGGGCGTGTCTTCAAAATTTTCATCATTTGGTATTTAGTTTTGGTGTATTTTGGGAGGGTTTTTTATCATTACCGTTTGGGTTTCCTAAATGGGAAAATCTTTCTATATAAGATAAATTCCGCTAAAGTTACTGTACGATTGGGTCAAGTACTTACGTATGTATAAATGTGTGTGTGTAAATATGTGTGTATTGTATGTATGTACGTAAAACATAATTTTCTGTGCTAATATATTTTGTATGCCTAAGTATGTCGGTATGCATATTTTTACCCATGTCTGTAATGTGAGTTGGGTGGTGTGTATATATGTGTACACCCGTGATTGTGTCAATTTCAGGGTGTGATTTTTTTTTTTGCCTGTGTAAACATACACTATGCATACGAATACATCTCTGTAAAGTGTATGAGTGTGCGATTCCAGACAATCTTACACTTATGCAAATAAATATCCGTGCATTTACTCATGAATACTATGCACAGTGCTCATCGGAAATGGGGTTTAACTATCCGCTCACGTAACTGTGTAGGATTATGCATCAAGTTGTCCAATCCCTCGCGCGTTCCACGAAAGAGTACAGAGTACTAGTAAGTAGAAAATAAAGGGCAGACAGGAAGATGCAAATACCTGTTTGGGTGAGAACTTTAATGTCGTGAAAGAGAACATGGTATGAACTTTCCTCGAAAGCGAAATGATGTTTTGACGATTATGATTTATGAAGAGAGTTAGAATGAAAAGGAGAAGTGATCATCCTAACAATATGACCAGATTCTCCAGAATAGACAGTTTGCCGGGCACTACCTATGGCTAGTTTTATCCCTTACATTCTTTCGTCCCCAAAAGACTTTCTTTGATGTAGATAACAACCAGAAGCAAGGTGATAGTTGCTTGAAAACCTTTTGGGATGATGTTTTGATGTAAGCACACGAGCTTGTTACCTGAAACACACTAATGTAGGCAGAACACTGCCTCATCTTTGTGACAAACTTTAACCGACAAGCGGCGAAAATCGCTCATGACTTCCATTGTTTTTAATGGAAAGAGCTTTGAGCAATATCTCGCAGAAAGCGATACGGGGGAGGGAGGAGGAGGAAATTCAATAGCTTATTTCAGCACCAATTATTGTAATGGGAGAAAGAGACTTTTCCCCCTGCCGAGACTTGCCCGTTTCAGGACGTGTCAAAAGGGGGTGGCCGTGGGGGGTTCGTGGTTGGACAGCATGCAAATGAAGAGGGAATTGAAGATGATCATATTGTGGGGAGGGGAAAGAACAGAAACAAACATACAGATTTGGAAAGAAATTGGACCGAATAAAGGAGTAAAGAGAGAGAGAGAGAGAGTGAGAGAAAGAAAGAAAGAAAAAGAGAGACAGATTGACTGACTGACTGATGGACGGACAGCTTATAGACAGAAGACAGAGACAGATGAAGACAAGACTTAAACAGGAGAGAGAGAGAAATAACAAACGATTCCAGAAAGATTAAATAAACACTGTGTAGAATTAGGAAAAAAGAGACTGACTGACCGACTTACGGACGGACAGACACAAAGAGACAAAAGAGAAACAGAGAGATGACGTGAAGACCTAGATAGAATAAAGAGAAATAGGAAACGATTGCAGAAGAATGAACTTATGATTACATATTAGATAAACACTGCGTAATATACGGAAAGAGAGACTGACTTACAGACGAACAGATTCAAAGAGACAGAAAGATTAAGAGAAAGAGAGAGATGGAGACAGAGAGAGAGAGAGAGAGAGAGAGAGAGACGAATGTTAGGCTAAGATAGAATAGAGATAACACCGAACCTCTTCTTAAGAATGAACATAAGAATACAGACTGAATAAACACAGCGAAGGTATAGTCAAACGGTTTAAAAGGTGCAATATAAGAAACAGGCGTAGCAGAGATCTTCATGAGACAAATGAGGATACAAGCAAGCACGCTTTTTTTCATTTTATTGTTTGTTTGTTTGTGTGTGTGTGTGTGTGTGTGTGTGTGTGTGTTTTTAGAGGGAGGGGGTGACTCCAACATTAAAGGAGGCGTGAAAGAAAATCAGAAAGAAATGTGATACAAAAATGGATGGACAATTTCAATCACACTTATGGAAGCATGATCAAAGTAATGATAAAGAACAATCATGGGAAATTGCAAAAATCATTGTTCAGCATTCGTTCTTGAAAGCCAGATTGCCAAGTGGTAAATTTGTGGGAATAGCTGATTTCAATTAAAGTGCGTGCGAACGAAGATGATAAAGTGCCATGGTCCTCATATAGGAGGCAACAGGCGGATGGTACGTGTCCATCCTGTGACCCATAGAGAGAAGGATTTAATATTTAAGTTTAAGCACAAACTTAAGATATGAGAATGTCCCAGTATTCTGTCACTGGCAGCCAGCAAATACTACTTTCCGAGAAGCCGAATGCTACAAGAAGAAAGAGATAGAGTATGACAGATATTTCTTGGCTAGGAGAATGATCAGATAAGGTGTAATGCAAATGACTTATAAGTATTCAATATATCAAAATGTAAATATATATATATATATATATATATATATATATATATATATATATATTTATTTATTATTTATTTATTTATTTATCTATTTATTTATTTATTTATTCATTGATTTATACTTATAAATATATGAGTCATAAACAAATGTCAAATTAACCTAATTTGACTTTTCTGCAAGTAACAATACAGACAGCACTAACATAGCCTACAAGAATGCAATTGATATATTTCTGTACTCTTTGCACCTTTAAATGCATTCTCTTCCAACGCTGCAGGAACCAGTACTGTCATTAAAAACACACAAAAGGGATCAACAAGAAAAAAAAAAAGAAAAAGAAAGCGGAAGAGGAAGTGAGAAACAGGAAGAAAAAGAGACGAAAAAATACTGAAAATTATGATTGTACCGGAGAAGGACTTGGAGGAAAGAAAAATGGGGGTGGATAAGTGGAGAGATAAAAAAAAAAGGAAGAAATGACAATCTGTGTCGCGCACATTCCCTCGAACAAAAGTTTGAGTGCGAGTAACTGTATCACATGAATATTGATGTGTTTTTCAATTGGCATATCTAGAGGGCTGAAAGGAAGGAGACGAAACAGGGCTTCAATAGGCGTACCTCTACAAACATTGTCTAACAGCCTACTGGGATGTGTGGTTGTGGAATGGCGCTACGATCGATATATTGGCGTCACAAATCACGATCTTAAACCAAACAGATCTACACACCGATTTCCCTCCTTCCGAAGAAGGAAAAAAATACAAATGCGAGAGGTTTTCCTGTTTTATTTGCATGTGTGGTGATAGACCTCTCAATACTGAGCGGTATAGAAAACAAAAAGGAGATCTCGAAAGAACTCTAGTAACATTAGTTCCGGGGAGCAAAAAGAAAAAATGAATGATGATATTATGTTGTGATTTATTATTGCTAACAGGAATTTGTATTCTTTTTTTTGTTTTTGTTTTTTTTTTTTACTGCGTGATTAGATCACCAGACTGCTCACTACAAATCCACGACGATATGACATATTAGCTAAATAGGGCATATTAGCTAACCATTTATGGAAACAAGTCCGGATATCAAATTCTCTTCTTCGTATCTCCATCTCTGCCCCTCTTTCTTAATAGTCCTCTTTGTCTTTTTCTCTCTTTCTGTTCATATTTTTGTGAAGGTGTGTAGTAAGTGAGACTGTGATTGCTGAGTGAGAGAGAGAGAGAGAGAGAGAGCGAGAGAGGGAGAGAGTGACTACGGAGAGAGGGAGAGAGTTTGTGTGTATTTGATTTTAAAGGAAAGATTTATTGGTTTCCATCACGCTATTTTCCCCTTTTCTCCTTCGTTCTTTTGTCCTGTATTTAGTTTATTTTTATCATTGCGTCATCACAGCCTCTTCAAGGATTACTGTCAGTTCCTACAGTAACAATAGAGGGCGCGTATCAAGTAGGTTTACTCGGGAAGAAAATGAGAACATATCATAGTATTCTGTTGAGAGCAACACGGTGGAAACAAAATGAATATGTGTTATTTTTAATTGACTTTGGAGAATTGTTTTCTTTTTCTATCGCAGCCGCATTCCTGCGTATATTGAGTCATCTCACATATTATATGATATTGTATTCACTCAGCTGGAACGGCACCCTACTGATTAAAGTTGTTCAAGGAGTTCAATCGGATCAGCGAAATATTTACGGTTTTGTTTGAAAATGCACAAGAATCTATAGAAATGATATGATAAAGTAAAGTTACTTTGTTCCGCAGTACCACGAGAAGCGATTGTATACCAATAAAGTTAAAAAGCAATAAAGATAAAACTAATAGTGGTGAAAAAGGAAACAAATGGAAACAAGACTAACTGAAGTAAAAGCTAGAGCAATGGTAATGAAATTGATGGTTATTACGATCATAAAATGTAATGACACAAATACTTTCATCAGTCCATTCGATATAAATTTCCTTTAAAAGCAATATCAAACTGACTGATCTTTGAAAAAAAAAGTACAATGAAAAATAAAAAGGAAAAAAATATACCTGACTGTTGCGATATCGGCACTTAGAATGTATTATCATCATTGTATCCAGAATAATGAGAACGCTGCCAAGTCATTTTTTGCATTTGAATGTCATACATTATCTTTTGTCACAAAGATTTTTTTTTTTTTTTTTTTACGTTCTCTGCAATCCTTCATACATGTAGATCTCATCTAGATGCCTTACTAACGTGTCTACGCCTTCACGAAGTAACGAGCTGCGGCTTTTGTTCTCACTCCGGAAATCAGTGCACGGTTTTAGGAAGGCCGCTCGAAGGTCAAGTCGGGCTATTCATCCTTCGATCGTTATCATTTAAGTCTCTTCACAGAGGGAAAATAAACCCATGGGGATAGTTAACACATGGAAAGAGACGATGGGGAAAAGACGGGGGGGGGGGGAGAGATGCGGGAAGCAGGAGAGATGGACTTCGCTGGGTTCCATGGCCGTAGAGAAAACGATCTCCGTATAGCGACGCGCTGTGCCTAATGAGTGTATTAAATACCGCTGGTTATCTTTCAACTAATCAGGCCACTGAAGCAACGCTAGATTGGTTTTCGTTTCCCTAACCGAAGTAGCCCCTGTAAGTCCACGCCGTGATCCCGTAGTTTGCCTCCATCTTACGTTACGATAGGGGTATGTTTCTCGCAGGGACAAAGTAGGGGCTCGGGCCTTCTCGTCAAGCTTAAATTGCTATGAAAACACGGCCTGTGTTATCTTTAAACTCCAGTGTCATTTCAAACGTCCTTACCAGTTCTGCTCTCTCCTTCTTCTTATTCTACATCCTTGTCCTCTTCCCCTTCATATCCAAGTATCCTTCTCATCATTATTGTTACTTTATCTTGATATCACTCTTTTTCTTCTTCTTCCTTGATGTAGTCACTTCCTTCCTTTTCACTTCTCTCTCTCTCTCTTTTCTTTACTTTGTGCTCCGTCTATTGCAATTTCTCTAACAAAGCAGTGCATATAGTCAACGAAGGAGAAGAGATAGACAAATAGATAGAGAGAGAGCTGATGGAAGAGGGAGAGAGAGAGAAAGAGAATAAAAGACAGAGGAAATCAATCATTCTTTAAGTTGACACAGATCTTCTGTCAAACACATTTTTGTTTTTCTCCAAGATCTAACACCACTTTTCATCTTCTCTTTATCCTCCCCTTTTTCTTAATCTCTCTTACTCTTTTTCCTAATCCTCTTTCGATGCATTTCATTCTTCCAATATATAGGTGAAAATATCTCACGGTGGGACAATACTCGGAGTTGAACTAAAGGGCAAGGTGATTTAAGAACAGACAAAGTAAAAGACATAGAGTCGTCGGGAGAATACGTTAGAAGAGCGCCACTTGCGATAGAGATGATTTATGCATGCAAACTGAAGACCGGTGTGTTACCATCTACCGTAGATCACTATGTTGTTTCTGTATAGTCAATGCGTTCCCATGACAGTCCGTTCTTACGTCTGCGTGTCTTTTCACATCGTGTGCTTAAACTTGCACTTGGTGTTGGCACAAACACATCAAACTAGGCTTACAACATGATTTGATTTTTTTTTTCCTGTGACTAAACAAATGTAGCAAATCCTTTTTTTACACTTATATAGAAAACTTAAAAAAAGATGCGTGTTGCAATGTTGTTGTTTTTTTCGATTAATTTAGCCAAAACAATGTCCAAGCAAGAACATCAAGATCCCTACGTCAATCACAAACATTTCGTAGGCAAATTCAAACTACGTAATGATGGCTGCGGGGTAAATTTTGTGGGGTTTTTTTTCAGGAATTAGTGATTTACCTTCCGATTAGTTCTTTAGAAACATACATAACCTATTTTCAATGTTTGTTTAGTTGTTTTTGTTTTTGCAAGAGGGGAAGTGACACTATGGTTAAATCACTCTCTCTCTCTCTCTCTTTCTCTGTGTCTTTTCCTCATCCTATTCAAATGTAGACAGAACTGTACACACATACACTTACTTATATGTATATGTATATATATATATATATATATATATATATATATATACGGTATAGGAAACATTTTCGTACTTGTGAAAGTGAAATTTCGACCAAACAGCTGAAACCAACAATAAACGACAACGGTCTGACCTGAGGCTAGGCGCAGAGAGATGGAGGGCGTGCTGTAAGGTGGCAAGGCAGGGATAAGTCGCGGGTTTTAGACTGGGACATGACACAGAGCCTAAGTACATATCAGGCGGCTCGGCTTTGATGTAAAGATCCAGGGGAGGAGAGAGATCGCCATCTTAGACACACTCTGGAGCGGGGACCTTAAAAGAGAGATCTACCATAGGGTACTATATAATACGTGGAAGATACACGTGTGCCTAGGAAACAAAGGGGACACAAAATAGGGATGAGAATAAGGAGTGTGTGCCAATATGTGACAATGACTAGAAGAAGGAGAGATAAAAAGAGCTATGTAGAAAGAGGATAATAGAGAGGAAAGGGATGGATAGATATCGAAGAGAAGGAGGGGTTAAGGAGCTGGAATAGGAAAGAGAGGGAGGGGGAAGAAGGGGAGAGGAGTATTAAGGCTTAGGGCTTATGCTCTCGCTTTCGCTGAAGTCCATGACTTTTGCTACACTGCAACAACCATTTAACTTTGAAGAATTGTCGTGATAACTACTGGGCAGTCAAATTCATTCATTCTTCTAGCATTATGGTAGCAATTCTATTAGCGTCAAAGCGGGTAGTCTTTCACCTTAGATCATGAACGGTGGGAAGCAAATTTTGAAACAAACTTTGATCTAAACAATGGAAAGTATTACCTGAAGAAAGAAATAGTAGCGGGAGAGAGACTTGGGGGAAATATGTGATTATGGGGTAGAGGGAAGATTCAGGCAGAGTCAAAAGGTCAAAGTGGAGACAAGATAGACGCATCTTAACCCTTCTGTGTCGCGCACTTTGGACAGTGTATATACAACGCTAAGGAGTTTTATGTGCCAATCAGTACTCAGACTGTTAAACTAACAAGTGCATGAGTGTTGAGGAGATGAACATGACCATTGTGTTCACATGAGAAGGGCTCTTTGGAACAGATTTCATGACAACTGTTACTACATGCGACATCTTATACGTATGATGATAACTTATTTCACAGGTCTTAAAAGTAAGAAGAAAATATTAACAAAGTTTTGATATAATGTACACTCAAAGGAGAGAGGGGGAGAGTGACGAACACAGACAGGCATACACTCAGAGGGATAGGGTTAGAGGGAGGAAAAAGAAAGAAAATCATGGTAGGTACAGGAACAGATGAAGTATATGCTTCTGAAAATAAGCGAAACTCATTAAAAAAAGAAAACATGAGATGGAACTGGAATGTAGAGAGAGAGAGGGAGAGAGAGAAAGGAAGGATAACAAAATGATGGAGAGAATAGGAAAAGAAAGTAAGATAAAGTAGGAGAAAGAGAGAGAGAGAGTGTGTGTGAGTGAGAGGAATGCATACTGAGCTAACAGGGAGAAGGAGACGGAGAGAGGGGTGTAAAGCGAACTGAGCAAGAAAGAGGAAGAACGGAAGACAGAGAACCAGTCTCGCTAATCATCGACAGACGGAGAATGAGAGAAAGAGAGACAGGGCGGGGAGGGACAGAGATAACCATAATGATGGACATTGATGGAAATTTGACTTGAAAACGGAGAGGGAGATGGTGTCAGAGACTTACCTTCGGAAATGTAAAGAAGTTTGATTGAAAACAGATAATATGGAAACGGAAGAAGAGAATGAAAGAGGGGATGTAGAGAGATGGTGAAAGTGAGCAAAAAAAAAAAAAAAAAACCCGAAAAGAAAAAAAAAAGTGAGAAAACTGAGAAGAGAGGGTAACTGGGATACCCCAAGCGTGACCACACTCGGACCAATGAGCAACAGCCCGCTTTACCGCCAAATCAGCCCGGTGCAGACGATCCGCCTGAAAGATACCGATAATATTTGCCTAGTCTCCATTGATGCTTTGCTTCCTTCCTCTCAGGCCATTCTTCCAACCTTACCCCCCCCCCCCCCAGATTTCTTCGCCGACGAGAAATCTACCTTTTATTTAACTAGCCGCACTCCAACGTTTTCTATTGTATTCTGGAAAGTCTGAACAGTATCCACGTAACCTGTTTCATTCCTTGCGCCTTTAGCATGATGGTGTTAGCGAATGAAGTCAAACGAACAAAGAAGTTGGGCGACGTGTTGGATAGCTTAAGGACAAGCTATCGAGATACGGGATCAATTCTAAAATGAAAGTTATCGTTTGTTTGTTTTTTTTTTTTGGGGGGGGGGGAGAATACTTTGTTGTTCCCGTGTAACGTTCTGTTTCTCTCATATCTTGCTTGGTTCTGCAATCTAAGCATTTTCATCTCATTCCTAATGAGACAAAGCACTGTTGCAATGAAAGTTTTGCTACTTTCACTGCTAATACTACTACCACAAGTCTTGCCGTTACTTTTGTTACCAGCGATTTTATTGACAACATTAATGCCAACATTAATGATTGTTACAAACAACACTATCATTGATTTGACTGAGACACAGCCTGAGAGAGCAGCGGCATAGTAGTAGTGTTAGTAGTGGTAGCTAGTGGTGGTATTAGTATCAGGAGAAGGAGGAGGAGGAGGTGGTGGAGGAGGAGGATGGGTAGTAGAAGTAGCAGTAACAGTATAATTAGTCAAATGAGTAGCAACCGTATCATAGTAACAACTTGTTTCTTTTGATATTTCTATTAGTGCTTCTGATGATTTGTGTTGCCTATTGAATAACCATTTTCTATTGTCTACTCAATGTACGTCTTTTTTATTGCTTTGTTGTCTACCTTTCTTCCAACAAACATAAACACAAACACAAGCAAACACACACACACACATGGATGCTTATCGGGCAGGCCTGATATCGTTCAACCTAACGCAAGGCAAGCACTGCCTGCCTGTTAAACGGTAAATCAAATATAGTATTACGACAGAAAGACGCTGCAGTTTACACCGACAGACCAAATGAAAAGAGAGAGTTTGAGAGAGATAGGGAGAACTGGCTGGATTCCAGTCACGTGACACGAAATGAGTCCTTTCCGGCGTGTTATTGGCATCGCTGATTACGTCTCGGCACATTGTTTTGATGAGGCGCCTGCGTACAACACGTAATGCCTGCCTGGGCCAGCTACCAGCTACTAGCTTTACCCTCAAACTCATTTTGCGGAGAGTAGGCGTGGGGCCCATAATGACCTTCTTTTTTTCATAAGATTTACTAAGAAAAGAAAATAAACTTCGTGTTAATCTATAAATGATGAAAGCACGTAATGTCAGACTCCATGTTAAATTGACTTCACAAAGTATCATTAAAGCGCGCTTTTGCTGCTAAAGGTCTTAATGATTTCAAGACGGTGTTCGAAGTTTTGTTTGCATTCAGTGGTTGCCTTGTCTTAATTAAAAGGGCTTCAAACAAGCTGGAACATGACAGCATGCTTGAGTATGTTTGTAAGTGTATGTGTGTGTGAGGGTGTGTGTGTGTGTGCGCTCGCGAGCGCGTGTGTGTGAGGGAGGGTGTATGTATGTGTGTGTGGTTGTGTTTAGGTTAAAGTGATACATAGAAAAAAAAATTGTAATGATGATAACTTCCTGTATAGGGGTGTTGATGTGCGCATGCGTACATGCCCCACCATTAACTTATTTTTTATCCAGTAAAATTCTGAGGTTGTTATCATAATCGTAACAAAGTGATATTGTAAGCATTATGGAAAAAAAAAAAGATTGTTCATGTCATTTTAATTCTAGAATAAACTTAAAGCCCTCGCTACCCAGCTAGGGAACATCGAATATCTTGCCGCAAATCACAATAATCAAAGAGAGAAGCAAAACACTGTGCTACATTATCAAAGGAAAATACAAAAAAAAAGATGTAAACAAATTACGATGAAGGCATCGTTTGTAAATAGTTAATGCCTGTTATGTAAGCTATAATGATTCTGACGTAAGACAAGTATACTTTCCAAGCCAATAAGAGACCATCTGCGCAGCTCAGCGTAGTTATGAGTATTACATTGAGCAAGCTAGACTTTTCACTGTCTCCTTGTCAAAATGACGGTTTCTTCTGCCAACACGCATGGATCATGATACTCCTGTCACTACCATTCTGTCAATTCCCCAGTGTTATTCTATAATAGTCACACTTATGACCGTGAAAAGGTTAAGGAAGGCAGCTTAGAAAGGTCAATTGAGTGTCAGTCTGAGAGTTTTGCCTCTGGGAAGGAAGTATCTCACGGGAGGGTAGAGGGTAGGTGTATTGGTCATCCTCGGTTGGTTACCTTGCCTCTCGCCCCTCATATGTTCATTTTTTTTTTTTTTGTTACCACAGTCCAGTCTGTCCGGGGCAGCCTTCCGAAAGTCTGATCGTCTTCATTCATGACAACATTTATAAAACATAATAGAAGCAAGGCTATGGGGGAAAAACTAGTGAGTGATTTTTGAGCACGAACACAACCATGCGTGCTAAAGCGGGGAGCGGGGCTCACGCGCTGTGCACATCGAAGCACGTGTGCGCTGCTGGTCCATCAGAATTACAACGAGGCACCCGTGCTCGATGTGCGTGCGTCCCATTCCAATCAGTAGTCAAGAAAGACAGTGTATAGGTCTCTTTCTGTGGAGGCGATTGTACTCATGTAACTATTTCCTTCTTCTTTAAATTATGTAACAATTTAGTTTGCTCTTTTTGTACCATATACTTACTTTTCTCTCAGTATTTTTATTTTAGTTTAAGTATTACGTGAGTAAGATATATTATACACCCCTTTACATAATTACATATGAAAATGATTTATATATAGTTGTGTACATTGTGACGAATATAATAATATTATATTTATTATAATATACAAATATGATAATATTATATTTATATTTACAAATATAATAATATAATATACACAACTTTAGTTCAATATTATTGAACTAAAGCAAAATGATAAATGGGATATCGGATTAGACTTCCTTTGAGGATCAACATTTTTTCTTCACGGATTTCATGTGAATTCTACCATATTATCTTTTTCTCCACAGATATTATATCCTCAGGAGAAAAAAAAAGAATTATTGCATGATAAACCATCCACAATTTGGTAATTGCCCTGATTATATAATACTGTATTAGTTTCGTTTTTGTTGTTGATTTTTTGCTGTCACAGATGACGAATGAGACGAAAGTTAAATAAAACTGAACTGAAGTTAATTTGATGTATACCTCATGAAGAATGGTGAATGACATATTCTTATATTCATAATATCATACCGGTACCAAGAACAGAAAATCACCAAATGTTTTGTATATCACATCGATCCTGTTTTCATTATCAAAATCAGATTGACGAGGTAGTCATGGAAACATGATAGAAAGCAGAAAATAATTAATCCGAAAGGAAGAGGTCAGATTTGATTACAACATTGATAAGGAAAGATTGATAAGAAGAAGACTGTATAGGGATGTGATGGATCTGATTCCAGTTGATGAAACAGTATTCGGGATTTTGCGCGTGCGTGGGTTTGTGCATGTGTATCGGTGCCCTGTGTGCCTATGAGTGTATTATTATGTGTGTACATACAGTGTGCGTGCGTGTGGGTGTGTGTGTGTATATATGTGTGTGTCTACATCAACAGCAAGTTTCGAATAGTGGCTGAGTGGCGGCCGTATGCAGCGCACGTTTCAGCGCATCATACCGCAATCACCGCGGGCTAAATTAAGCTAATAGATAATTCATTTGATGAAATGTGGCTAAATTCATCCCAGAAAGATTAACACTGCTCGATGGGGGAATTGCCAAGACCGACTACAAAGGCAATTTTTCCTGGCCAATTCTCTCAAGGATTCATTAATACCATTTGATAATCTTACAGCCTTCGATATTGCTGCAGCGATTTTCTCAAGAAGAAAATGAAGACATGGTTAAAAAGGAAAACAAAACGACTGAGTGGTCGATTCTGACATAGATCAACGTGTTGCCTTGGTGAGTTTAGGTTTTGATCACTGTAGATGGGTAAAACTTGGAGAACGGCCACCTTTTTAGAGATGAGTTTTCACAAAGACCCCATCAAGACAATTATTATAACAGGTGTATTTTGTTACAAAGTTTAATGTGAAGAAATACATCAAGAAAGTGAGATCATTTAGAATATAAATGTTCAGAAATTTTGGTAGCGGGTGTACAAATCAATACTACAAAGACATACAAACATGCAGACACACACTCATAAACAAACACACACACACACACACACACACACACACGCACAAGCACACACACATAGGGTGTACGGAGTATGTTCTTTACGCACTTGATACGACTCCCACAGAAATGCATCGAAAATAATGTCTCGTCCTCAAAGATGCAGCAACGCTAAGGTTGTCAAACAGGTTTTTGTTTCACTGCCAGGAATGGAATAAATCCAGTTCACGTCGCGTATCGTACCTGTTGTATGCTTCGAGTTTAATAGTAATGTTAGCTGAATAAGAATAAGATTACGTAACACAAAAAGCATCGTTTTAACTTGGCTACATTTTGAAATGGCCATGAGATGAAAATGTTTTCTAGACTCCTATACGCTAAAAAGTTAGTGCTAATTATTGCAGATGAGATATTACCATATACCCACAATTTATACATCTTTTAAATAAGCATTGCATTACGATCAACTTTTTACAGGACACCAATTTATCTATACCCAAGTGAAATGATCTGTAACCCTGCAACATTCGATACCTCCATTTTATATCTAATTTTTATTCTATACATCCTATTCAACGTAACACAGTAATCACAATAATCATATCCATAGAAATATAGGGCCTATATAATTTTTGGAAAATGATATATACCCAAAAATACACAAATACACGAAATACAACTTGTTTTTTCTTTCCATTCTGACTGCGGTACACGTTGTCCGCTATTGACGTATACCACTCTTGTAAGAATCAGGGAACACGTGATCTCATGACGATGTAAACAAAGTGCATTGTTTCTAAACAGGTGTCTATACGATCCCTTGATCCCTTTCAGCATTTTCGTATTCCTTTTGTTACGACAGTAAAACATCGTTTCTTGTGTGTTACACTATAGCATCTGATTAGGGGTCTGAAAGGCACACTACGAACTGCAAAGAACCCTTCTAGGATGAGATATCCACCACAAAAGTGGTCTAGCGCCTCTTTCGGTGAGATGCGGCGATCTCGTAGAAGCGGAAGGAAGCGATGGGGGGTGGGAGTACTAACTGGCATCGTGCGAAAGCGTCCTACTTCTCTCGAATCGATCAATTTCACCGCTCCAAAATCATCCATTTGCATCTCAATTCAATGTCGAAGAAAGCATCCGATAAACTCATTCTTTCCCTTGATTTTATGTGTTAATACGTTTTCTATCATTATTTTGTTCGCTCACGCTGTTCCCATACCGTTATCTATAATGCATTTTGGTGAGGTGTGTACCTGACGCATTGTCCAGTAGGCGAGGCAAAGCTAAATCGGATAGATCAAATCTCATCTGAACTAGAATGTGAGAAGCAGTCGGTTCTATCAAATAAAATGGAATGCATTACGATTCCTTGTCCTAAGTATGCACGTTTTGGTGTTTGTGCGTTTTGTGTTGGAGTGGAATATCTGCAAATAAGGATAGACGCACAAGCAGTGGATTCTTTTTTGATGATTTTTGATGGAAAAGCACATCATCAATCCACGTGAAAACGCGTCATTACTTACTGCGGTGTACATTTTGAGGTAACGAACGTAATAGAAACACGAAAGCAAGCAATACATGTGTGTACGTATAACGTCGAAGTGTACTAGGTGCTTACCACCCTTGGTTTGTTGTCGTTGTTGCTTGAATAATTGGTTTTAACGCAGCGTGAACCCAACGGAAGTTAATGTAGGTCTTAAATTTAAGATTGCAGCTCAGAAAGTACGCAACAGGTGATGTGAGGAAAGTTCTTATTTGAGTGCTGAAAATTCGGACAAGAGATTCTAGAGTTAATACTAAGCGTTTATAAACAATGCAGGCATAATGTAGGGCAGTTGCCCCTCTCGTTTTTGTAAAGAGTAAATAAATCAAAATCAGCAAAAACGCAAAACAATGCTGCTCGAATTGCCTTCGGGAAACGAGGAAAAAATGAAAAATGCTCAAGAGCGTGGCTCCTTGAAAGAAAGAAAAAAGTAGAAGAGGGAAAAGAAAAGAAGAAGAGGGAAAGTTATGGTAAGACCTGTATAATATTGGACCTGCACAGACGACCGCTCGAAGCCGCGGAAACAGCGGTGCATCGTAACCTCAGCCCCCCGGTAGATTCGGGCAGGCGTTCGAGGCACGTTCGCCTTGTTGCCATATGCCCGTCTGAAGGGCCCGCCGTCTAAGGGAGGTGAGACGGCGGGGAGAGGCGGAGAGTCGGTGTGAGAGGAACACCGCGGGCAGTGGGGGAAGCAATTATTTGTACAAGACTGAATTCACCCCGGGCTCACGGGGATGCTTGCATGCCACTTATACATGTCTGTCACAGCCATACAGGGGAAAGAAGGAACGGTAGAGAAGGAAAGAAAGAAAGAAAGAAAACAAGACAGAGATAGAAAGAGACTATAATGAAGAAGAAAGTGAAAGAGAAAAACGCACCCCTACAAACACGCGTACACAATTATGAGACACACATTATTGTGTAACGTGGAATGAGAATGCTAAAAAAGTAAATAGAATAGAAATTTTATTCAATGGATTTAAAAAAAAGGAGCAGTCGCATGTTCCAATTGATGTTATTGAAAACATTGTGGTAAGTAGGGCCTATATCAAAAGGAATTTGCATGTTAAAAAGTATCAAAAAATAAACCTTTCGTAGCTTGTACAGATTTATGGGAAGAGATATTCTGTACAAATACCATACGGTTTTTTTTCTTTTACACAGTCACAGCTATATTATACAGAGAAGTCTTTACCGAGAATACTTGAAAACATAGCATCAAAAGTGTAAGAGAAAGGGGGGGGGGGGGAAAAATCAAGAATGTGTTAAACAAATCGACAAATCAAAAGAGAGCTTTATGAAAGGCCATGCTCGATTAAACTGAAATTCAGTATATTCAAGAGTACATCTTGACAAAGGTCTTTATTAATGGTAACTGGTGTAGTTGTTATTTATTCGCTATGATGTTTTGGGTGTTGTTGTTGTTGTTGTTTTTTTACCGGAACTTTTTATGATCCAATCAATATCTACGGATAGTCTGTCAATATCCAACTCAGAAATTTATCATGTCAGAGGACCTTCATTTTTCATCTGCTTTCATTTGGATATAACGTAATGGTGTATTATGTTTCGTTCCTTATATTGTCTCATGTGATTTTCTTGTTATATTCTCTTTACCAATTGGACGTCATTACATGGTTGCTATTGCTGGTATGATGTGTTCTAGTCATAATACTCTTGACACATTATTGTATAACAGCTGACATCATAAACTATGCAACATCGGCAAGACCCTGTTTTATTCATTTATTTGTATTTTTATTCTCTGTGAACCTTGTCTCCAACGTCTGATGCGATTCGGAAATAAAACAAAAAGACATGTATCTCAGTGTAGGTTTTCAGAATTGTTCTAGATCGTAATCATTGCGCAATCCACATAATCGTTTCGCTGTTGACCATGTTGGCCAGTGTTATCGTTTGCTTCGCTAGGCCTGAGGAAGGATTTCTATGGTATTGACAAACATTCCCACCGAAAGTGTGTCATTCCCTTTAATCTACACAACAAAACAAACATGATAAAACAAATGTCTCAGAGAAATTCATAGAATCTCTCATAAGATGTAAACTTAACATCTGAAAAAAGAAGAAAGAAATGGTCCTTTGTCGAAATGATGAGAGATTAGAAACACTGTCAGCACCGATAACATCCTGTAATCTATCCCAATCAATTAATCTTATTCATAAGTTAAAACTCTTTACTCTTATTATCATCATTATTATCATCATTATTGAATCTTCATCATCTTCTTCATAACAGAGTCAACTTTTTTTTTTTTGGTAGGATTGAACAATCTAATGTGGCATGAAAGTGTGGGCAGCATGGAAACCAGCTAAAAGAGAAAAAGATTTCGAGGAAAGAAGGGATGGAGGATTGTAGGGAGAAGTGGAAAATGAAAAAAAAAATGTTTTAAGGAGCAGAACAAAGGAAAGCAACGACAGTTTTGTTTGAAGTTTGTGCGTGTGTATTTATGTGTTTTGATACATGGATGGCTACTTGTGTGGACAAGAATTATTAGAGAATCTCTTCGCTAATGAGCCAAAGAATCCTGACACCGTCAAACTATTTACTCTTGTAAAGTGAAAAAAAAATCAAAGTAAATAAAAAAGGAGTGAAAGTGTCTTGACACCATGGCGGTGAAAGCAAACCTTAATCTTTAATCTAGGTCCGCTTCGCTAATAGATCCCGTCAGATAGACAGTGGATGGAAAGAGAAAAGAATACATCACATCAGGATCAAAGATTACGAGTTTGTTGTATTTATCCAGACACCGTTGGGGCACATAAAGTCGAAATAAAAGTTCCATCATTACGCCAGGAGTGTATGTCCGTCCTATGTACACCCTCCACAATGGCGAATCATTCGAATTAAGCTCACAATCATGATAACTAATTAGGAAAAGACACCGACATAAGATTAAATCAAAGCATTCCATCGCTCGGCCATAACAAATTAGCGATCGATGGTGCCCCCGTGTCGAGTTTTTCCCACTTCGTTATAACTTATTTTTTATCAGGCGGGGGACGCATAATTGAAACATAATTACATTCGCCACGATTCCATCCTCCTGCAGAAATAAACGGGGTAGCATAGGCTAGCTCCAAGGGGGAGAAATTGTGTGTTTTGTTTTTGTTTCTCTTTTGTGTGTGTATTTTATTAATCGCCGCATGCTTGGTTGTGTGTGCACACTGAGGGGAGAGTGTTGAACCACAATGTGTGGTGATGAATAATTCACGCGAGTAGCCCCGCGTGCTCTCCCCTTCTTTCTCCCTGCGTTACCTCGGCGCGCGACGGCTAGAGAGTCGGCCGTGAAATCGGGAATTGGTGCGACCATGAAAGAAAGGCGACATCACTCCACTGACACTGAACAGAATGTAGATGCGAAACCAGTCCAATACAGACGCCAGTATGTGGACAAGATAATATCGAAATAATCTCTGTATAAAGACTTTGTTTTTTATTGTAATCTAGCCATCCTGTTCTGGTGAAAGAAGAAGAAGGAGGTTGAGGAGGAGGAAGAGGAGGAGGAGGAGGAGGAAAGAGGAGAGGTAGGGAAAGTGAAGGAAGAAGAAGAAACATTCAATAGATAAAGTCCACATATCTCACTATATTAATCACGGTTTCTGCAGAGAAGTTCATTCAAATGCAAAGTGACAAGCAAACTTATCAAGGTACGTTGAATTCCGTGTTAGTCAGTGTGTATGATGGTTTTAGTAAACGGGTCTCAAAGAGATGTTATTTTGCCTACTGTCGAATAGAGTGAAAAAACAACAATATCCAGCAAATCAAAGTGATATATTTATTTGTCTTTTGCCAGCTATGGGAAGCATTAAGGACATTTTCTTTTATACTTCTCACAAAGTCTTCCTATAAGTCATATAATTACATTTTTTTTTTCAGTACCACTTATGCATGAAATGAATAACAGTTTTATCATGTCCTACTCATAGGTGCTATAGTTACCCCTACAATAATTTTCCCCCCAAATTCCCGAAGCCACTGACATGGCAGGAATATACAAACATAGTATTACATCTATATTATGCTTGCATGTATTCAAATGTATCAAAATGCACGAGCACTTATTGCAGATGGATCTGCGTATAATTCAATTCAATTCAATTCAATTCAATTCAATTCAATTCAATTCAATTCAATTCAATTCAATTCAATTCAATTCAATTCAATTCAATTCAATTCAATTCAATTCAATTCAATTCAATTCAATTCAATTTAAATTTATTTCCGTTTTTCGACAATAACAGATTATACCTAATTTAATAAGGGCTCAGCGAATTGCAAGTAAATCTAGATTTTGATTCAGGCTACATTAAACTACGGAATAGTCTACAATGTTTTCTTGTATAGACCCTATGTACTACATGTACATGAACTTGATCTTCCTTTATCATGCCTGTTGGACTATGTACATGTTAGCATTTTATATACAGAAAATGCATTGTGAAGAGAGAGAGAGAGACAAAGGAAAACATATATTTGTATTCATAGAAATAATGATAATAATGATAATTCACATTTATAAAGCGCATGATAATTATCATGAATTTCACTGTTTCCGGAAAAAATGTCCCCTGCGAATACAGAAAAGAGACAAACTTTAGCCGGACATCCAAGAACATAACGTCGTCGGGCAGGCTGCCATGGTGTGACGTCATTATTTATTCAAGGGTGGTAGAGTATGTTGTGCTGGTGAAAAGATTCCAGGAAACATATATTTCATCTTCCGTTAGTAAGTACGTGGTATTTTACGTCGTGTCGATCGAAGTGTGAATAGCCTTGCCCTTTTCTCTCTCTCTCTCCCTCCCTCCATCTCTCCCTCTCTCTCTCTCCATTCTCCCTACTTCTCTCCTTTCATTGTCTCTCTCTTTCTCCTTTCCTATTCATCTATCTTTCTACTTTTGGATATATCTTACCTTCTCTCACTCTTCTTGCCTGCAGACCTGTTTGAGTGCATCTCTCCCGTCTTTTTCTGCCCTGAAATCTTTCTTACTTAATTTGAATGTCAGTATGCCTATAGGGTGCAACATACGGTGCACATAATACCTTTATTGTTTATGTTTTTGTTTTGTATCCCTATATTTTTGTTCTTTCAAATTATTGTTTGTAGTCTTCGTTCCAGTCTACTTTGTGGGGATTTCTCGATGCGTATGATACAGTACTACTATCTCAATCGTGAATGTTAAGCATATTATCTTAATACATGACTCACTACGCCGTCAAAATTACTTTAAAGTTAATCTTCATTTCAATGCATTCATCATCATTAACATTTTCATATGTATTTGCGAGTAGAAATTTCTATAGATAAACTTTTTAAATGCAATGTTAACATGAAATTTTAGAAGGAAATATACATTATCATAGTAGCGGAGCACAGAGAAACCACCTTGATTGGAATCAATATGAAGAATTTCAATTCAATACTAGTTTGGAAGCAAAATGTGTCTTTGGTTAGAAAAAAAAGACCGACTTCTTGAAAATATCGAGAATGAAAAAAAAAAAAACAAAGTGCTGCCATAGTGATGGGTTTGATAGGACTTTTCTATTTGCTACAGGAAAAGCATGACAGGAGTGACCCGGATGCCGCTAAACTTTTGACGACTATGCTATGGATCTTCCCGCTGTCGTCTGCTATGGTTTTCATTCGTCACATTCGGTCGTCGCGGTGGCGGGACGAAAAGCGTCCCCCGTAAATATCCTGTCCGCAAGCGTGCGCGCGAGGATCAATCCACGCTGAATGATCTCGATATTGATCAAGCTGTTGATTTCTATTATAGCTTCAATGGTATGTTTTCTTATTCAAGTATGGTGACATGTGCGATAAGAATTATGTAAACGTATTACAGGGCAACTCAAAATCAGCTATTTTATGGCAATGTAAGCATTGCAAAAATGAAGAGGATAAAGTAAGCAGCGAAATGAACACTACTTACGTATGTTCAAGTGGAAGAAAGAAAATACATGAGTCTGCGATCATAGGCGGGGCATCGTTATAAAATTATGACAAATAAGGATGAAAAATAATTATGCAAAATTTTGCCACGACCATCACCTGACGGATGTGGGGAACATTTCTCTGAAGACGTATTCTTTTTTTTTGTTCAGATGTGAGTTTAAATTCGCCACCATAGTGGTTGCTGAAAGACCCGACATAAATCAGACTAGTTAGCGGCATTTAATCTAAGTTCTTGAAGTGAGCCGTGAGTTATGTTGGGAGTTGGGGGGGGGGGTACTGGGTGACTGGAAAGGACATCGCAACAAATGACAGTTAAGGTGATTTCGTTATAGGGGAAAAATGTGTTTAACA
Organism: Diadema setosum; assembly: GCF_964275005.1. Classification (NCBI taxonomy): domain Eukaryota; kingdom Metazoa; phylum Echinodermata; class Echinoidea; order Diadematoida; family Diadematidae; genus Diadema; species Diadema setosum. The sequence goes on along the minus strand of NC_092703.1, from coordinate 1,165,500 downwards.
TTCATAGTCATAAAGGTATGGTACATTAATGATAATCATACTTCTGTCTAAGGTCGACTTTCAGACAGGGGGCACTCTTAACGATTATCGCTGCCTAAAAAAAAAAATAAAAAAAAAATGGTACCATAGTTATGATATTTTTATTTAACAGAGATTACTTGAGCTTTCACAAGGGGATAACTCAATGTTCTTTTATATTCTTCCGTAGTAAATTGCTGGGAAAATGAAAGACTAGTTGGCCTGATCATGATCGCTGACAGAAAACTTCCCGTAGACAGAAGAGGATGGGGCGATTTAACCCCATTCCTCCCTTTTTCTTGTACATGTATTTCACGATTGAAGTAGGCAACCTAATTTACTTATTCAGGATGATATTCTTACCTCATTTCTAAAAAAAAAAAAAAAAAAAAAAACACACAAAAAAAAACCCCACCGAAGTTTGATATTTGTCCGAGAATAAAAACATATTCTGATGATATCGAGAAAGGATATTCGCCGCTGCTTGCCATCCCTTACCCCCACCCCCTTAGTCGAACTTCAATATTATGAAACACTCTTCGCATTGCCTGTGATGCTGTGAAAAAAATCACATGTTGAATCACATTACTGTCTTTAAATGGCATTGTCGCCTCCTTTTAACAGACACTATCATCTCCCATGATGGATAAGACTCTTTACTTTCAATCGGAGGTCCTGAGTTCGAATCCCGTGAAGTGCCCACGACTTTAGACAAGATGATTTCTACCCACCATGTCCCTCTCGACCCAGGCGTATAAAAAGTGTTCCTGGCAACGCTCGGGCAATGATAATGTCAGGGCCCTCTGGTAGAGCAGTGGCAACACTGAAGATGAATCCTTGGGTAAAGAAGACCATATCGTCATTACACCTTTTTTAATGTATTTCCTTATATCAATTATTTTATGATATTGGATCGGATATTGTAAAGTAAAGGTAAGACTACTCCAGTCTCACGAAGAACTGTCATTTCAAATCAAAAACAGGTCTGCGCGTGATACGACTGTTCGTCCAAGGTTAAAGAGGAAACTGCCGAGAGTAGAAAGTGTCTCGAATCAAGGAAAATATACAAAGTGTTACACTCGACAAAAACCTCGGCGAAACAAAGCAAAGTAGTGACGGGGTTCTGAACTATCACCAGTAAAATACTAACTTTTTGGTCCCTTGGGTAGAGCCCTCCTTTGACTTGTACTTTTAATGATGGAGCAAAGAAATTGATTTCTTTGACTGTGTATGAACGAGATGAATACCTTCCGAATCAGAGCAAATGGAAGAAGATAATACCTATGATAAAGCTTGTGTTATTGTTACTGTTATCATTGTTGGTGTCATTATGGTGGAAATTGTGAAACTAGTTCACTCAGTGACTGGCAAAATGTAAAATGTACGTTATAAATAGACTGCTTTTTGTTGTAACATTACCTGGCACCATCTTCATAATCAAGCTCTGCTTATAAGATGGTCGAATGTCTACAATACTTTACCTTCAACGTGACATTACTTTAAAAATTTTTCTTTATACATTTTCTTACGATTGTTTAATGCAGGCTTATATTGACGAATATAATTCATATAAGTATGCTAACACTTTGTTAAATTTGTTTATTCTGTACTCACAATGAAATATGGAAATAAAAACTGAACTGTCTGACCTATTGACACCGTCGTCTCGTAGCTTGTGATGTTATGCGTTCAAAAAACAAACAAACAAACAAACGTCTAAATCAAGCTACGTCACAGTAACATCCACCAAGATGGCCAATGGTGTTCATGACCTTGAAGCCAATCAAACGACATCGTGAAGATTATACACTTACAATTAAATTAACAAAATGTTGCTTTCATGACTCTTTTCTACCTGGTTCCGTTGTGATAATGTTGGGGGGGGGGGTTTCTATGAGGTTACCTTTGTTTTGAGAACCAACTTAAAATCGCTTCTATTGTGCTAAGTGATGTTGCATTTAATTGGAACGAAAACAAATATGAACTTGAATTTCTTTCTATTATATCACAACAGCATATAGCACATGAACTTTACAAAAGTCATTCAAAATAGTTTTGCTGACGTATTTCTTCCATGGAATACAAGAGTGCCCCGGGTATGTCTCTCCCTCTCTCTCTCCATTGGACAGAATGTAGGACGATAGTCTGCTAGTTGATTACTAACCATCAGCAAACAGAAACTAATACAGAGGCATGTTACACTTCAAACTAATTCGTTCATTTGATATAATAAGAGAACAAGATGAAAAAACAAAACAAGTATGACAATGGAAGAATTAAGACAGTCTTTCCGCTACGGACATTAATGAAGCAGGATCGGACACTATTTTGGCCGACATCGGGAGGTGTGTGAGTTATGACGAGTTCTTATTCGGAGGCGCGAAACCGCGTTGTGTTACAGGGTAGCCCCAGCAGACATCGTCCGCGCGGGCCACGGTCGGTTAGCCTGCAGTGTTGGGTGGCAGTGCCGTCAAGCTCTCTCGCGTACGGACTGTCGCTTTTCACACATCGCCTGACTCTACTGCGGCTACACCAGAACAGCGGTTCCCTGCCTAACTCTTGAGGGAAAATCCCAGAGGACACCCCCCCCCCCCCCCCGTCCTGTCTTTTCCCGTTTCTTTAGGGGTGCTTTATTTTCGTCTTTGCTTTCCACACCCCACCCTCTTCTCCTATGGATCATGTAGAACATACGTCCAGTGTGTCATTGTCAACGTATGACTTTACTAACTCTCAAAGTCCGTAATGGCATTCACCGAGAATGACAAGGGCACAGTATCAACCAAAAATGATGGCGGCATCAGCTTTGCACGTAAATCAAATTTCCACAGGCATCCTGTTCTACTTCTCTTCAATTTTTAAACTCTTCCTGACTAGGGTTGCACTTCATTAAGACATGTGTCATCATTCTAGACGCAAACAACCAAAATATCGGCAGATCGACCGTTACCATGGAAACGGCAACTATCGTATGTATGTTGTCGTTGTTGTAACTCATGTAGAATGGAGCATACGTCTACAGAGTATAATAACGAATATAGTGTATTGTTTCTCAGTATGCATAGCCCCTCCGTCCAGACTTATAATGCGATGCAATATTGTGTATAGATAATAAACGCGCACGCACACATACACACAAAAACTACATGTATGTATGTATGTATGTATGTATGTATGTATGTATGTATGTATGTAGGTGTGCATGTACGTCTGTTTATATTCATGTCCACACACACATACTCACATTTAGATTTGTGAATTCTGTGTGTCCGCATTTCTACTTTTTATCCTCTACGCTTTGCTCTGTACCAGTACCTCGCGCCTCGTTCGTTCGCATTGCGACCATGACACATGTTACTCTTAGTTTGCTTGTAGAGGGGGTAAAATAACGAGAGCGTTACCCTGTTGTGGAGTTTCATTCTCGTTTCTCCTATTCTCTGCGTGATTCCTTGGGAGAGGAGGGAGTCTTGTGAGAAGTAGGGGACGGTGAGAGAGGGCGGGAGAGGGGGGAAGAAATGGAGAGGCCGGTGATGTTCGCACTAATGTAGGCTGCGGCTCGGGGGAGTAATCCAAACCCACCACGGCGCTACGCGCCTGGCTTTACTGGCGTGTAACGTGATGCTGCCAGCTCGCCAGCTCTGTGCGGCGGGGGGCCCCCACTGCGGCCCGCAAGCAGCAAGCCAGAACAGCAGAATGCTCTCAAGGTGGCCCGTGGCGTTGGAGCGTGAGTCCGGCCCGAGTCAATTCGAGGCAGGACGGGCCGTCCCCAGTGGCATGACTGCGGGTTCTCTACACCCCCCGATAACTCAGCCTCCAAAGAAAGAGGAAAAATACGCCACTCACCGATATTCCGTTTGAGAGAAAAGTGAGCCATTTTGAGATTTTGGGGCAACTTCCTTGCCTTTTTTAACATTCTTTTAATGCTGATATCTTTTTTTTTCCTCGCGCATCTGTCCGTCTCTCTTTCACTCGTTCTCTTCTTCTCTCTCCATTTCTCTATCTATCTTTTACTCTGCACCAAGAATAAACAAACACACACTAATACACACACACGGTGCATTTGTCTCTATCTCATTGATTACTTATAACCTTACTTATTCAATTTTCTCTGTTTTCTACACAATTATAGTCGTACAAACATGATGTAGACATACATATGCATATATACGCATATCTGCATATATATATATATATATATATATATATATATATATATATATATATATATATTACATAATACTGTCATTGTCAAATGTAACAAAGTCATTGCCACAATTAAGATTATAAAAGATTAAGACTGCATGAAAACTGACAAAAACTTTTACCACGATATCATGACATATCGAGATGAAAAACTTGACTTTACGGGAAAGTTCGTATAGTGGGATATGCTGAGTAAACATGATTGAAACGATGCACGTGGATTTGTGTGTGTGTGTGTGTTTGTGTGTGTGTGTGTGTGTGTTGTATGTAGATTGGTTTCTCTTTGTACACTCACATTGGTGTCTTGTATGTTTTGCTCGTTCGTCATCAAACTACATCATTAATAACCACATTATGCGTGGATCGAAGATAATGCAGTTAAAGGTAATACAGCGCCAATAGTACATGTACGAAAAACATATAACTTGAGAAATAAGGTCGTGCTGCAATGTACCAATCCTGTCTACCAAATCTAAAACAAGGCACGCCTCTAGACTCCGGCATCAGCGAGTGTTCTTGGTAACTGCTGTCTGTGGAAGGGTATAGGGCGAGATACGCCGAACTGTTTGGTTACATACATCGCCTTATGCGTCTGGTTGTGTGTGTGTTTGTCTGTGTGTGCATGTGATCAAAGTCAATATCATCCCCGACTCACTAATGGCCTGAAGAGCGGCGGCGCACTGATACACCGCACTCTACGTTCAGCCTTCATCACACATGCCTGATGTACGACCAGATAAAAAACACGCTTCATCTCGGTAGGCAAGGGGAACAGTTTCTTTCAACATTGCTCCTTGCAGTCTCAGTAGATTCCAACCCCCTTGCTTTCTTCGTCCTCCTCCTCCTCCTCCTCTCCCTCTCCTCCTCGTCCTTCTCCTTCTCATCCACCTCTTCCTGCTCCTCCTCTTTCTCTTCCACTATATCTTTCTGGCCTTGGGCCTTGCATTTTGGTCTCCCACTCCAATGCATCTACCCTTCTTTTCAAATCTCTGTCTTTTTGTGGTCAGGCGCCAAGATGAATCTGACAACGGTAATATCTTTCGTTGTATCAGAATCCACATCTTAAATCACCTGCACTCTCAATATTACATCAACACTGTCGGTGAGGGGTGCTTTTTTTTACCCCTTTTAAAGTTTCGTCATTGTTTGGTATACCTATACCAGCGAGTAACATTGAGTTAATGGGGACTAAGAGTTTCATAACGTGAAATTTCGAAATCACTACCTCATTGTCATTTGCCTTTCTCATCTCTCTCTATATATATCTTTATCTATTTCTTTCACACACACACACACACACACGCGCGCGCGCGCGCGCGCGCGCGCTCTCTCTCTTTCTCTCTCCCTCTCTCTCTCTCTCGTTCTCCCTCTGTCTCTATATCATTATTATTATTATTATTATTATTATTATTATTATTATTATTATTATTATTATTATTATTATTATACAAGTTTTCTTTCTTTCTGGAGTGTTGAAATAGTCAAGCCACTTTCGCGTTGCTTAAGAAAATGATACGAAAAAAAGATCGCTGATCCGCCAAAGCCGATAAAACTGATTTCGAGAGATTTAAGGGAGAGTGGTAACATTTCACATCCCCCGGGCCTCACCCGTTAGTTCTCGTCGCGACCAGCAAACCCAGTAATAAGCAAACATCCCGGGGTTACGATAAGAGCGCCGCAACAAATGCTATGATACCGCCAAGATAAATACATCTCCCCCCGTTCTCCTCCTTATCTCTCATCGAAATGATCCTCTCCTTCCTTCTCTTTATTCGCAACGACCGCCATGAAGAACGAGTCGTCGAGATTTCCTCGTTTAGAAAAGGTAAAAAAAGACAAGAAAGGAAAAGGGCATTTCGCTGCCCCCCGGGCAGGGCTATGCCGCAATCAAAACCTACATAGATTCTTAACGACTCCAGCACAATAGACGCGGCGATAGATGCAGGCGGGTAATGTGTACTTGATAGCTATTCTCGAGAAAGTTTACCATTAAGGGCTAATGATGAGGAAGACGGGGTGGACCTACCTGCTAAGGCTGCCGGATGCACGTGACCTGAGATGACGAGAAAAGATGCGCACACGACATAGTTCACGACCTCCTCTTGGTATGGCTACCCAATAGTTCATGACCCAGTGAGGAGCTGTAGGAGCAACGCATGCAACAATTGGCGTGGCGCCGACTTATCACGTCTTGTGCGGACAGACAACAAAGTATTAGCTTGCCATTGCGCCCGAAACTTGGCGGTGTGTGTGTGTGTGTGTGTGTGTGTGTGTGTGTTTGCTGTATTATGCAGTATTCGGAGGGCAGGGAAGGAGCACGCATGCTCGTAGCTGGCTTGCCCAGGTCATCATACATAATAATCGGACCTGAATTTGCCGTGGCCATATTTGCATGCAAACGGTTGACGAGACTGGCACGCGGTTTGAATATTATACATAATTCCTCTCACACTTCCAGGGCAGGCTGACTGATATCAAGTATGACCCCTGCCTTACTAAACTCCCTCCTGGCAGGGTATGGGAGTTATATAACGCTTCATTCACCATGTGAACATTTTGCTACCTTGCACTCCTGTGAGGGTAGTACCACAGTATGATAAAATTGGTAAACGGAAGTGCTTTTTCTTCCTCTTCCTCTTCTTCTTCTTCTTCTTCGTCTTCTTCTTTTTTTTTCTTTATATATATATATATATATATATATATATATATATATATATAATTACTATTATTATTATTATTGTTATTGTTATTATTATTGTTATCATTATTATTGTTATTATTATTATTATTATTATTATTATTATTGTTATTATTATTATTATTATTATTATTATTATTATTATTATTATTATTATTATTATTATTATTATTATTATTATTATTATTATTATCATTATCATTATTATTATCATTATTGTTTTTGTTATTATTATTGGTGTAATATTTTGCAATATAAGGAAAGCAGCCAGTTTGGATAAAGAACTACAATATTCGGTTTCAAAACACTGTGACTTATGTCGACCATACCTGGGAGGGGGATCTAATATAAGAAAAGGTGATCAATGGGTTATGTAATGAGACAGGTGCATTGCTATGTCAGTACATAAATCAACTATTGTTAGGCATACTGAAAGAGCGTCCAAACCTAACGGGTCTATACACTTTAGGGGGATTTCCCATTGTGGCGTTTCAGATTGATCCACCGCTGCTTTGCAGAAGACGATGAGAATCATTAACTGAGTGACGATAACTCAGTGAGAAATAATGAAGCATTTAGCACGATATAAGCCTTCACAGATTACAGTATTTAGATTAAACTCTGAACTCTTTAGAAGAATAGACAAACAAAAATGAGATATCCAAAAAAAAACGTTCGCTGGGGTAAGAAATTAGATCGCAATAAGCGAACATAACTTCTTTTGCTGTTGCAACATCAATTTCTTATTTGGCATAATCAAGTACACGAGGTAAGATATGCGCAGGTCATTATCAGTGAATTTTCGTAGGTTATGTTCTGCAGTGGGAGTAGTGAGGCAATGATCATAGATTATTATTATATGATTCTAAGCTAAAATATTTTAAATGCAGGAATGTCAACCTTCTGCTATACGTCCTGTAGGGATATAAGCTCTTCAAATCTACAAGTAAAAACTGCTGAGATGTTCATATTCGTACTTATAAAAATATACACATTGCCAATGTCAGCATAGTCCAAAGTCAAAACAGTCAATAGTTAAAGTACAGTTTTGGCCAAAAAAAAAAGAAAAAAAAAAGGAGAGAGAGAAAAGAAAGAACCGGCAATAGCGTGCAAGCTAGTCGAGGCCAGTCCTTTCAATGATATAGATTATATAACGTTTTTACAATATTCACATAAGCAATGTTTTATGTACATATTTCCAGGTTTTCAATAGGGAATCATTTATACATTATTTGATAAGAGATACTTTCGTAATGATTTCCGAAAAGCGTTACGGGTGTTTACCTTTTTACATCCTGTGGAAATCCTCTCCAAATTATAATGTATACACGTGTAGCTTGAAAACGAAAGAAACGTACAAATATGACCTTTGACATTCTACTTCCGGGTACGATAATTTTATATGTTTCGCGGGTGAAAGGACTCGTGGATACCTATTACGTTTAGCACTCGAGAATCTTCGGCAAGGCGTTTGGCAGAAATAGGGTATCATCGGAAGCAATTGAATCACCATCTAGAGATTGGCCGTGTTTGTTGGGAGGGCACAGGGGTAAACACTTGGCCGATCATGGAAGTGACATAGATCAATAGCGCCCAGCTCGCTCGGGCGGAAATCCATGTGGATAAATATAGGCAGGTTAGAACCAATCTGTGTTTAGACAGCATCCAGTAGTAAAGTCAAGGCAAAGGAGGGAAGTAGTATGGGACATTGCAAAAACGAGGAACGGAGAAGAGAAAAAAAAAATGGGAGGGGGTGGAAAATGCAAGCAAATATTGCATTAATAGCCGTCACATATTGACATGGGTTGTGTTTGGGCTAGCACCTTTTCTCTGTCGTCACAGTGTGCTTACTACGCCTTACTGTTTGCATAGAGACAGAGGGCTCAGCGCGCGATACGTGCGGCACGGCAGTGAGCTGCCAGCGTGACGGATTTTAGGTGCCTCTGATCAGAGTGCGTGTGTGCTCCAGTGTGTGCTCACGCCTGTGCGCGTGCGCGCGTGTTGGAAGTTGCAAACAGAGTGCAAGAAATGTGAACACACAGACCGACAGACATACAGACAGACAGGCAGACAGAGTGAGATAGAAAGAGAAGAAAAAAAGACAAGAGTGTGTGTGTGTGTGTGTGTGTGTGAAGCGAAAGGCACATTAAGAATTAATGTGATGAAGAAAGGTTCAGCACTATTTAGCCATTAAAGAAAAATGCCGTGTTTAATTTTTTATTTCTGCCTAGTCATCCATATGTACCTTCTTGGCACTTGATAATTCTTTAAGTATAAAAAAAAGAAAAGGAAACCGAGCTGAAATCATTATGCCCCAATCACACAAACAAATACCCTTTACAAGTAATAAAAATGAGGATTTTGAACCAATATAAACAAAAGTTATTTTAATGAAACTGAGTATCACACTTTTTGTGTGAATTCTTCAAGTTCTTATGTTCAGTTTTATAGTGCTTGCTAGTGTGTGTATGCGTGCTTTATTTTCAGTATCCCCGTGTTGTTGTTGTTTTTTTTTTTTCGAAGCTGTCTCATTTGAATTTAGTAGGGCCTATTGTGAAAAGCAACAGCAACCACTTTAAGCAGGTGTTACGTTATCATTGCTGTATGCCTAGTGCCTCTTGTGTGTGTGTGTGATTTTCGCAGGCCACTTTTGCATGTATCTATAATAAAGATATTCACAAACTCCACTGCCAGCTATTGGTGTATAGTAATAAGAAACGTACAGTACATCATTCTCGTTTTGATGTTGGCAGAGTTCGTGCTTAGGCAAAATGAGAATAATATTAAAATATGAGCTATACGGGGAGATTTTTTTTCAAGAAAAGATAAAATAAATCAGTAGCTCATGTCTTCTTCATGAATTGTGTTTAACCTCTTCTGTGCCGAGGACTTTGGACAGTGTATACAGTGCTATGGGGTTTTCTGTGCCAATTACAGGCATCTAAAGTACACGAAAGGTAAAACATAATTTACTATGTAATAGTTGGCACAAAGGTCAATACCTCCCTGCCTCAAAATTTCCCCCTCCCTCTCCCTTTCTTTCTTGAACACACACGCACACATACATACACACACTCTCTCTCTCAGTCTTCTGCCTGTTTTTCTTTTTTTAATAGCAGCACTACCTCAACAATAAGACATGCACACGAGCTCGCACACAAACGCACATACGCACAAACACAAGCACACTTTCACACGCGCGACCACACTTACGTTCTTGTCTGCTACATTACACTAGTCCTTAAATACTGCATGTTGACGTAAAACGTGTAGACGGAAATCTCAAGGTGTTCTGGCGGTCTGTGTTGACAACTGTATTAAATTGTCGTCATACATATTCATTGCAATATTGCATTTCCCCAATATATTTCGGAAACATTTACAAAGAACTTTAAGAAGTCAGATCAAATAAAAGTAAATACACAAGTTAAACATGCGGTGTCAATGGCACGGGGTAATCATGTAAACTGACCTTTGTCAATACCGTCCCAGATTTCCAATGCGTGCCGAGTACGAAAACTATCCAAGGTCAGACAGGCACGGAAAGACATTTGTAACTTATATGCCTATAAATACTCTGAACAGTATAGATAGCCACTCCACGTGCTTCTGAAATTATATACCCGTCCCACAAAATCTTCAGAAAGCCGCCAAATATGATACTTCATGACTGTCGCGACATTACCTATACGCTTTCCGAAGATGTATTATTAGCAATTGTCCCATTTCATTTTCCAAAGCCGCCTGTAGAGATGGGAAAGAAGTAAAAAAAAAAAAAAAAAAAAAAAAAAAAAAAACACACACACACACATTAGAGTAGTAAAATAAAATCAGTTTTGTTGTATAGATGCAGAGTGCAAAAAAATGAGGTTTGTGAACAAAACAGGTCAGGTTAAAACATATGGTAATTATGATGCCATGAAATTCCAAAATGTTTCTTCAAAAAAGAGTGAAATACCTCTGAACTTTGATAATGATAGTAACGTATTTATCGGTCCAATACGTAATGATAAGAATATCATATACACTGAAATGAGAATAATTGTATACACATTAAAAAAGGGATGCAGAAGAAAAAAAAAAATCTGTGTTGATATTAAGTTTCCTTTTTGATCCAGTGGTCATCGAAAGTTGATGATTCTTCGCATTCAAAACCTTTATCATCATCATTACTATTACGCTACACATACATACACACGCGCGCACACAGAGTGCATTTACATGAATTTATAGATTCATCATCTTCATGTAGGCCTATTGATACACTTTGTAATCTATTACACTTGTATTACGCATTTATATATCATTAGCATGTAAAAAGAAGAATGGTGTATAAAAGAACAATGGTGTAAAGTCGATATAGAGAACACAGGTGATAAACACTAAAAAAACAAACAAACAAACAAACCAAAGACTGTCTCTTCATTTTGCATAACCGTGTGTTTTTAGGTTTGTCTGAGTTATTTTTCCTTTCAAACGCCAGCGATGCAGTCTTCATGTGGCTGAAATAATTGGAACTATTTCATCATTGTTCGGGAGATTATGGCTTATATTTGATGTCACTACTTGTCATTTAGTTAGGGGTTTTTTTTTCTTGTAGAAGCCAGATGGTGCCACAACAAAATTGACCTAGTATAAACAGACACAAAAATGATTTATGGGCTTTCAAAATTGCTAGATTGCTTGGAAGAATTAATTCCCAAAGAACATGTTTAATATGCAAGGTTCAATGCAAAACCTTGAACGGCAGATAATGCATTCGTATCACATTCATACAAACGAACCAAGGTCATTTAATTCGCTTAAAACTTCAGTTTATAACGCCCGACCGTTATTTTCGGCATTTACGATATATACGCGGCATATTGCAGACAACCATTCACACATTTCACAATACGAGCGGAGACTGCAATTTAATCTGCTAAAGTTCAATTACGTTGTTACCTGACATTCGGGGTGCGAATTCCCATTATTTTGTCGCCTTATCCCAGCCCCCGTTTGTGAACGTATTATTCACAAATATTATTGTCAGCGCCTCGACATCTGAAAACGTAATACGCCAGGAGAAAATGGACGATGAGTGTGGCGGAGGTGGAAGGGTGTAGGAAGGGGGTGGGTTTTTCGGACAAAGGAATGTGGGGTCGAGATCTTCTCCCCTCATCCATCATAATGGAGCCGTGGATGACAGGTAAAGCCTAGCGGTGAGACGCCATCTACTGCAGTATGACTCGCCGGGGGAAAAAGTGAGAATGAATAGGAGAGATAAGGGAGTGATGGTAGCTCTGGTGACGGGGAAAATGAAAACCTGAAGAAAAAAAAAAGAGTACACAGCTCTGGAGAAAGTGCCATAATATGATTGATATTAAACTAGAAGTAATAGCAAGTAATGAAATAGTGAATGATAATTTTAAAGATAAAAAGTGATTATAACTATGATAATCATAATAAGAAAAGGAATCATATCCCATTTAACAATGTATAATAATAAATATTATAAATACATACATACATAATACAAATTATATGATTAATAAGATTTTACTTACTAGAGTAATTATGAAAATTAAGCAGTAAATAAATTATTGTAAGTTACAGTAAAAAAAAAAAAATAATCATGTCAGCTATTTATAAACATACCGTTGCTGAATTCAATCATAACATTACGGTGGATAATTGTTTTTACTCAAAAATTCATATTTGCAAGTAGGTTTTGCTTGTTTTATTTGTTTCACTTTGTCATGATTTTTTTCTCCCCAATCGGCGGCTATAAATGGAATCAAAGAAAACTCTACACCTAAGTCTAGCTGAAACATCCATCATAGAGCGGTACAATATCATTATGAATTGATTACTTCAGTTGTCATATGTCACTAGTATATTCGTTCCAGCACATTTCTATCGTACTTTCTTTCAGATTAACTATCAAAAAATTCTGGTTAAGATTTAGAATAAGTTCTGTCACATATTAATTCCTTGTTCCCTATAACGAACACACCAGTAACGAGGTCCAAATTGGTGCATGCTCCGTTGAGCATACACACACTCACCTTCCCTTATGTACATCCATACACACTCACATTCATACAATGTACCTACAAACACTGCGTCCATGGTCATCAGTCAACGCCGTCGCCTGATTTTCGTTCCAGGTTAGCTGCCCTCTGCGATAAATTTGAGAGAACCTGAGCAACTAGTTTGTATCACGCAGCGTTAGTGTTGCGTCTAAGGTCAAAATGGTATTGCATGCAGTCACAGATAGATAGGTACGCTCAGTGATGGCAGATTATATTACACCTCATATCGGATTTAGAGGTTCAGAGGAGTGGGCTATTGTTTCAAATTATGGGTTTGCAGTTTGCCAATATATTGCTACATATAATTATTACTGTTATATAAGATATCTTTGTTTTGCATCTTTTAAGAATTCATGAGGAATTTAGATTGCTTTAAGTCACATGGCATATGTCACTGAATTTATCTGTCGCTAATTCTGCAACAAAACTTTTTTTTTAATTGAAACGTTCATGAAATTACATTTGTCATATTGAAAAAAGTATTGTTTTGTACGAGAAGCGTTTCATGGATTCTGACTTAGGGTGTTCTGGATCATAGCAATTTGCATTGTTACTGTTATTTTGTAAAATGAAAACTGCCTAATATTCCCCAAACAAGAGCAGAAAGAGGCAGAGTTCTTCGAGATTGTATTAAATCATATATTATTAACACTGCCAACGTGTGATATGAGTAAACACACGAGAGATAACCTTTCACTGCGGGTACTGATGACGGATAGAAAGGATACATTAATAGACGTACTTGTTAAACTTTCAAATAGAGTAGACGTGTTCTATTTGTGAACTCGTTTAACCTTGTCGTGAGCAGCGCTTTCTGCGCACTGAAAGGAAAAATCCAAAATGAACAAATAGAAGCTAAAAGCAAACACCCGACACACGATCGAGCACAAACAACACCACGGCATGTCGTGGACAACTAAGCAAACACAGCGAAGTGAGGAGAAATCGGCAGGTTTCAACGCCACCGTTTGCAAAAATTTCAGAATACCGCACTCTCAAGAATCTCTCCTCCACTGCCTATGTTTTCTCCTAAACCTTAAGGTTGATTCAAACGAGTGGCGAGCAGCATGTTGCGGTTGGAACAAGAAGGGAGATTGGACGCCGGGAAAAGGAAACCGCCTGAAGGGAAGCAGCGTTATTTTCTGTGGCATGATCGAAATAGGTATTGGGCTGCGCGCCCCCATCGCAGCCCTGAAGAGGAGGTCATGAGGCGAGGGGGGGGGGGGGGGGGGGAGGGGGAGGGGTACTCTTAGTCGCAACACTGACAAGATAAGACATTTGTTTCCGGCTAGATCGCACGAATGGGTAGAAAATCAAGGTTTGTGCTGGAATGAAGTGCCATTACGAGCATTAATGTTATTTTTTGACACCTCCTTTTCTTCCATAGGTTATTTCACTTCCCTCTCTTCTCTTTCTAAACATATAATTCCGATTAGTTGTGTATGTAGACATATACATATTTATTCATTTACATATTGTTAGGTAGATCGATACCGATAGATAGATAGATAGATAGATAGATAGATAGATAGATAGATAGATAGATAGATAGATAGATAGATAGATAGATAATGAGAGAGTGATACAGGCATTGAATGTGAGTGAGCTTTTTATTATACATCTGCAATGTATATTCGAGCATATATTATCTACTGTAGATATTGATTTGCAGTTCGCATTGATATAAGCCTATATAGCAATAAGATATGCAAGTCTAGATCTGATACACGTTGCACTGTCAGTCCAAGACTAGTAAGACTTTATCTAGTGCAAGGCTTACACCCCTTTCTCCCCCACCCTCCCTTTATACTACATTTACGTTCTTCCGTATAGGTGATGTGAGGTACACTTCAAACATGGCCCCAAGCTCACAAAGGTACGATGGGTCCCCATTTCTCTGGAAGGTCACGGGGAAGCTGTCCGTAAACAATCATCGAAATGTGAGAGACACGAAGGCGAGAAATTCTCAGTGTTTCTTCTTTTCCCTCTCCTCAATCTACCTCGAAGCTGTAGAAACGAACGGTTCCGGATTTTTCCCCACTCTGCTTTTGCCCTCTGCTCTCTTTTTGCCCCCTTACATAATTCTTCTCGCCTGATTCGGCGAGTTCACGCGAGAAGCACAAAATAACCAAGGGGCATACACCCATATTTCTTGTTACAATCCCCTTGTTTTTGTCAGTATGCATATAACAGCAGATTTTTTTTTTTTCTCTCTACCTGTAAAACAGACACATGTTTAGCTATTTTTCCTTCAAGCTACATCAGGAAAAAAATCAAATATGCCGCCCAAGTTCCTGATTTTGACCATTGTTATGGTTCTTGGGAGGAATGCCTGTGTTTGTTTGTTTACTGGTTTACTTATTATTTCGGCACGTTGGGTAGTGAAAAATAAAGGAACAGATCTGAACTTCTCGAGATGAACTGCGACACCGCAGCGCAGTTCACCTTTAAGTGCGTGACCTTTGACCCACTGTATCCTGGTGGATAGGAAAGGCTCTGGCTGGAGGTTTGAGGAATGGAAAGAAGGAAGGATCGAGAGGAGTTAGGGGAGAGGAAGAAGAGATAAAAGTCGAAGATGGGAGGCAGGAGAGGAAAATATGGAGGAAACGAGAGAACTAATGGCAATGATAAAAGACGATACTAATCATTACGACGATGATGACGATATGACGATTTTAATGGTGATGGCGATTGAGGGGAAGGAGATGATAATGAATAGAAAAGGGTGACACTGAAGGAAAAATAGAGGACGACGTTCTTGATGATTGTGATGGTGATGATGGTGATGATGGTGATGATGGTGATGATGATGTTAATGATGTTAATGATGATGATGATGATGACGATGATAATGACGATGATGATGTGATGATGATGATGACAATGATGTGGTGGTGGTGATGATGATGATGATGGTGATGATGAAGTTGACGATGGTGATGATGACGATGATAATGACGATGATGATGATGATGACGATGATGACGATGATGTGGTGGTGGTGGTGATGATGATGATGATGCTGATGGTGATGATGAAGTTGACGATGATGATGATGACGATGATAATGACGATGATGATGATGATGATGATGATGATGATGATGATGACGATGATGTGGTGGTGGTGGTGTTGTTGTTGGTGGTGGTGATGATGATGATGATGATGATAAGGACGATAATGGTGTCGATTGATACTGATATGGTCCCCATATGGCCTCTCTCATGTACAGCCTTATAGCAATACCATTATCAAAAGAGTGACAGGTACTAGAAGCTATTTTTACACCACGCACAGCGAGGGTCAAACTGGGACATAGTGGTAAGAACTAATATTGTGCTAGGGGAAATTTTGAACCAGGTCAGTCTCCTGAAGAGTCCTGGATCATTCTTAGAAACCAAGAAACCAAGAATTATCTATTTGATTGTAGCTTACGGTATGGAACAACACTAGTATTGTTCCAAGTAAAATTGGTGTATACACATTGCATGAATTCCACCAAGAAATTTGAAGTAGGCCTACCTGTTACAATTTTCTTACGTACCATACACAAAGTATGGTTGTTAGAATCCGATCCAACACTGTCATTTACTTTTTGTTATCTCTCTATCCATATGATATCTTTATCTACATCTCTTCATCTTTCTATCTACATATCTTTCCATTATGTATTGATATATCCATCTATCAATCTCTATACTATTTCAACCATAGAAGTTGAACAGTGATCATCTTGTTACAACAGCTACCGTTGTATCCACAATTTTCTATGACATTATGGGCCTAAATCTTCCACACAATAATTATAAACGAATTTATCACTGTTGTGCTTATACTGTAGCGGGTTTTGTGGGAATTCGATAAATGCTGTTTCCGAAACAAAATTAAGGAATGTTCTACGGCGCGTGTTACGAAATGTAAGCAAAGAGGATGTTTGAACGGCTTTCGTTAATCATTTTGGCCGATCAATGGGAGCTGAAGATGCGTTGACCTATTTAACGGGTTGAAGTGTCGCTCAATCGCCTAGACAGCATCGAGTGCCAGTGTAACTTACACCTTGAGACATCATTCGAGTCGTCCTGGAAAGTTCTCAGTCACTGCACCCTTTCTAAAGATGACACATCCAACTAGCGGCGAAAGGGAATCGACGAGCGTGACACACTCGCGCGGTCGTCATTGCGCGTAGCTTACCACTTTGTACGCGTGCGCCCGGTGCGCTCGTCCTCTCTGCGCACGCGTAGGCATTAATCCCATATGGTATGCAACGAAAGAAATCCCGGCGTATCTTCAATTAAGAGGCCGGACCACGCAGGGAAGGCGCAGTAGCGCGGTGCGTCAGCGGATACCCAGTTTAGCCTGGGGCTTAATGCACGTTTGATGTGCGGTTGACTACTATCAACGAGATATCATGACAGCCGATCGCGAAAAGGCGATACATGGCTAAATTATTTTGCCGCTATATTCAGCTGCACTCGGTGGTTCACTGATTTTCCGCGAGAGATAAAGAAAAAAATAAAGCAAGAAGAGAGAGAGAGCGAGATAAAAGAGGGAGAGAAGAGACGAGAAAAGGCGAAGAACTCCGCCATTAAAGTGGGTTGACATGAAGAGTACTTCTGTGCGTAACGTAACACTAATCTCGCTACTAACGGTGTTGCAGGCAGCCGAGATTGAAGCGCCAATGATGACAGTACATGATCGGCAGGCAGAGTTTCATTTATCTATTACGCCGGGAATTAGTTTGAGAAAAAGAACGGAAATAGCACCAGGAACTTCGCACAATTTTCCCTCTGTCACTCTTGTGTGTCCTTCTATCTCTTTCTTATCGTCTTCTCTTTTCTTCTCCTCTTTCTTCGCCCTCCCAGTTTCTTCTTTCACCGTCGTCGTCGTCATCAGGCGATTGCGTTTCTGACAGATGCGAGCGACGGTGTGGAAAGCGAGCCGCCTTTTTAGCCTCGAGTCATGCGCAGGTTCGGCGTGGAGTGTCATATCGAAGGGGTGGGTTATATAAACTACCCCGTGATGTCATGTACACTTTCGAGGAAAGAAACTTTTTTTAACGCGACAAAAAGACAGAAAAACAGACACTTTGTCGAAAAAGGTACCACAAAAGCGAAGATAAAGAGGGATTTTTTTTTAATTTAAAGCAAAGAGTTCTGTCGCTTTGTGTTTTGTTGTTTCTGGTCCCAAAGCGCGGGACAGAGAGAGAAAAAAAAGCTGGTTTTGTCTTCGAGAGGAGAAGAGAAAGAGATATCAGATCAAATTACTAGAGGCAGAAATGCTGTTACAAGTCATGTGACACGTGTCACCCCATCTCCGACCCCTGTGCCCACCATCACTAGAACACTGGGTGACTCAAGCAGTTTGTGAGAAACTAAAGAGAAATGTGTCATTCGACTTTAATCTTAACACGACCGAGATTCCCTGTACATTCACTGGAGTCACCATGAACCATAAAGTTCATTTCCCAGATGTCATTCATTTTTGAATGCGGGAATCCTGAAAACTCCATTACGATGGTTCCTTAAGCAAATCCACTATTAAACAATTGCCTTTATTTGTATCCGTTTTAATTTGTTCTAAATAATTCACAGGTAGCATGTTTTGATATATCTATAACATCCATTGCAACGTGTTCCATTTTCTTATGACCACATTTCGTAAATGAAACTGGATTAGAAAGGCATCCTGTATTATGAAATCTTACAAAATGCAGAGCACTCAGTGATTACTCCAAAAAGGTTCTTTGACATCAAACTTGTATTTCGAGGTCGATTGATTTAAGGGTTCGCAAAAAACAACAACAAAAAAACAAAGAACTACCTTACGTGGATCTACAAACGTGAAGATTGACACAGGGATCTGTAAAGGTATTGAATAGGTATTATGGGAGTGATACAAGTTATACCTTTACCACTACATAGACACTGAAGTTTGCCTCATAGAGAAAACAAGCAAATCGAGAATTTTGTCGGTTTCATATTTATGTAAAAGTCACAGAGTAACAAAACTTACTAAGCATTATGTTCTCTTTTTTGATTGAGAATAACGCAGTGATAATTCAGGAGACAGTTGCAACCCACATATTTAACATTATAACATATAACAGTATTTTGCCAATTACATGTCACTAATTTTGCGGGCAATGAAAAAAAAAGAAAGAAATGTCTTATATCTTTTGATACACTACGTTCATATGTCTTGATGGTCTTGTTGAAGTTAAAAAAAAGAGAAGAAAATGCTTTACGTGTTTGTGTGCCACTGCATTTCGTGGTGAGTTTTTCCCCTCACCATTTCAGTTTAAATAATGGTTACTCAGTTCAGCCAATGTTTATACATGAAAGAGGTATCAGTATCACCCAAACTTGTCGTACCGTCACGAAACACACCTCATCTTATCATGCGAGCGGGACTGTGCTGGCTGATGTTGAAATCGGAAACTTCAACCTTACTAGGACTAAAAAATCACACAATATCCCACTTTGGAATTCAGGAACACAAACCTGGGATACAGCTCCGTTTCACTGTAATCCCGAATCGATGTTTAAATAAGGTTTTTGGTTGCCATTAAGCCACCGGAAAAATCAGGGGGACACAATTCGCAGACACGATAGGGAGATAAATGTGAAAGTAGACGATGCGTGGATCCTGTATTACAGGTGAGGGAAGGGACACTTCGTTCTCCTAAGTTAAGTTGTCCGAGTCTTTGTTTTAGCTAGGTGATTACGTGTCAAAAACAACTACAATCCTATCCAATGAATGTTTATTTGTCATTTCGCTTGACAGACAGCAGGGAACCCAGTGGAAGATTTTTTTTCTTTCCTTTCATTTGTTGCGAGCTTAGAACGTCATTTTCTCGACGTATCATTAAAAGACACGTTTTTAAAGCCAGGTGAATACATGTGTAGAAAATACATTTGTCAATGAATCAAGCTCTTATAAAACTGACTGTCAGACGAGGTGACTACAAAAGAGGATGAGAGATAGATAGATAGATAGATAATTAGATAGATAGATAGAGAGATAGATCAATAGATAGACAGATAGAGAGAGATAAATAGATAGATAGATAGATAGATAGATAAATTGATAGATCAATATATAGATAAATAGATAGATAGATAGATAGATAAAGAGATAAATAGATAGATAGACAGATAGATCAATATATAAATAAATAGATAGATATATAGATAGACAGAGAGATAGAGAGAGAGAGAGAGATAGATAGATAGATAGATAAAAGAAAGATAGATTAGATACAGTAAACATGAAGATGTGTGTAAATGTTTCATTATGTTTAAATCCTTAGGGAATCCGATTTATGACCTAGGAAAAAGCAATTCTTAAAATACGACATGATGTAGTAGTTATCTCGATTTTTTTTTCCGCTTGTATTTATGAATGACTGAAATGTGGCATTTCGTCTTGGGAAGATATGAACATAGTGAAGCCCATATCATCCATACGCACACCCATTCTTGTAGGAGAGCAAAAAAATCTATTCCATAACATTTAATTCGTTCAGGTCCAAGAGATTAGATCGTCGTTAACATAATCTTCGATTCTTTTGCTCATGAACATTTCATTCTCCACTATGTATTTGTGTGCCTTGGTATTAAAGTTTGTTAGTGTTTGTATGTATTGCGGGTATAGGGGGTGGCATGTACTCTGCAGCTACACATTATTATCGAATGACTGGCATAACCTTGGATGAAAATGATATAATGATGACGATGATAATAATAATAATAATAATAATAATAATAATAATAATAATAATAATAATAATAATAATAAAAATAATAAGGTGTTAGTTATCGAGGGTAGCCTCTTCAGTGTTGCCACTGCTCTACCAGTGGGCCCTGCCTTTATCATTACCCTAGCGTTGCCAGGTACCCATTTATACACCTGGGTCGAGAGGGACATAGTAGGTAAAATCATCTTGTCCAAGGACGTAAGTACCTGGCGGGAATCGAACTCGGGTCCCCCGATAGGGAGTCGGGAGTATTATCCACTATGCCACAGCGCCCCCTCAAAAAACAACAACAACAACAAAAACAAAACAAACAACGTCAAAATTACGATTTTGTTCTTCAGACAATATGCGTCTTTGCGAAGGGAAACAGAATTCATGAGTCGTCGATGTTTGGATATATTTGCCTACCTCTGTTGCTTTGAAGTTGTTATGCTCTGCAATGAATTTACAAATTTCTGTGGTTGTTTGGAACACTATATCCCCCTTATATGGACACCTGGAAATCTAGCATAGCTATTTGCGAATAATGATTTGTAATGTTACTAGCTTCACGATCATTGATATTGTTATTGGTATTTGACTTAATTATTAGCATATCTAGTAGACGTATATACGAGAAGTAACATTGATATATTCGTTGTCGAATTATTTTTGGTGTTGGTGGCAGCTGGAATGATTATAATCTCATATCACAAGGGATATAAGCATTTGGTAAACAAGAGCTTAACACCGGGATTCTCTAAAAACATAGAATAATTCTGCTGGATTTGTGATCAGATAATTTCATTTGTAATATGGTTCTCCAATTAGATCTCAATTAGTTTGTTCTTTTTGCCTCTTGAATCCCTTTGCCTCTTGATTTTAAGGGAAAGATAAATCATTAAGAATGATAAACTCAGATGTTTTATTTCACGAACACATGGTGTCTATATTAGAACGGTCAAATGAATCTATTTCAAAACCCTGCGGATGGAAAGTGTGATCAAAATTAATACAGAGGCTATAGGACTGCGCCGATGTAATTGCTTTCTGTTGTATAACGCATTTCATAGGTGGTAAATGGATGGTATATTAAGAGAATTGCTCTTTTCTCAATTACTTCGAGTATGGTGTAAAAAAAAGGGGGGGTGTGATGCTGACAGTTCGTAACAGTTGCAAAGGGCGCCATTTTCAATTTGATTCCTGAGATGTGATGGGCGAGCAAGGTGGCTGCGGTGACGGGCAGCGGGCTAGACGAGATCACTCGTGAATGCGTACAGGGATGTGAGCCGAAAATTGGTCCCACCTCGATTTTATTGTCCTGCCCACAAGCCTGCAGGTAGGGATGACCAAAAAGTACAAGTACGGGCCGTATTTAATAGATGCAAAGTAGAGAGAGCTTAGATTTACAGTCATTTCGCTTAAAGCAGAATAACTTTTGAACCTTTAATCCATTTCAGTTCAGTGGGATTACTCTCAACGTCTTGAGTTGAGGATAATTTAATGTCACACTAACGTAACATTATAACAATGAACATGGTAAGATAGTAAGTCTTCAATGCGTAGCTAGTATTATGATTTCTGCATACTTCTATAAACGACATTAAAACATATTTAGAAAATCTTGCGACAATACTAAAACACGTAATATATAATATAGCACTATAACCAGGTAAGGGGTCAAAATATGGTTCTTGTGTTTACAGGAAAGAGAAATTGACAGTTCTACGTCACACACGAGGGACCAATTCCTTTATCAAACATGAAGGCCTACCTTAAGCCACTTTTCCTCTGGCCGGACACCTTTTCATTGGACAGCATCAGGTTGTGAGCTCGCGCGAGGGTCGCGTGCCGCGTCACTCCGTGTTACCGCATGGTGTGTCAGTACTGAATGGACGGGGGGACGATTTTCAAGGTACGTCGCTTGGGGTCGTGAGGAGCGTTCCCACTCATGCGGTTTAAGTTTTGTTTTTTTTTTTCGGATGCTGCAGCAAACGCATTGTTGCATCGCCACCAATAATTCGTGCCTTTTCAATGTAAAGCCCGGATGCGCACATTTTTTCCAACACGTTTTCAACGAATTTGATGATTAATTTTGATAATCACACAGCAGTCTGTTTACGTCTTCTGTTTGAGACACCAACACACTGCCAGTAGAAATCCAGCGAGTTTGGTCTGTGGGCTTGTCTGCCTGGGACAAAAATTGTTTCTCGTTCAATCCTTAGATAAAAGGATCGAACCTTTAGCAGTCAGCGGTGTTTGCTATTATGCCAATTTTCTGATAACAGGATATGAAAATGCGATAATTAGAAGGGTAACATCGCCATACAGCCAAAGATACCACTTAAGTCTTTATCAAGTAAAAAAAGAAAAAGAAAAAAGCGAACAGTTTGATATAATAAACGCTAGTTTCTACCGTTTCAAGTATGTGACAGGTTATAGTGCTTTATCACTAAGGATATGGTGCAGTACAAGAAAACTAACCTAAAGTATTATTGTATGACGAGGGAAAATAGAAATTCTAATGGCAAAGATTGATTAGTACGCATATTAAACGAGAGAATCCCATGTTTGTCTAGATTTAACGCCTACTTAAGACAGTATCGTCAGAACTGATCAGATTTGGCTCTCTTTTTGTGTTGGCAAACATCTAGAAACGCCTGTGTACACCTATGGTATTGCAATTACCACGGTTAACTTCTGAAGGTGCAAAGTAACCAATCGAAGTCACGGCACCACGCCACGACAAGCCGTGCGCACACGCCTTTGGGCAGTCTTCCTACTTAGCAGCTTCTGAGCTATGGGCTGCTTTGCGGCTCTGTACATTTTCTCCCCCCCCCCCCCTTTCTCTCTCTCCCTCTCCCTCTCTCTCTTCTCTCTCTCTCTCTCTCTCTCTCTCTCTCTGTCCCTCTATCTAACCCTTACTCCTTTTATCTCTTTTCTCTCTCTCTCTCTCTCTCTATCTATCTATCTATCTCATTTTATCTTTCTCTCTCCCTATCTGTCTAGCTCTTTATACAGTCCTTTCTCTTTTTCTCTCTTTCTCTTTCTGTCTATCTCTCTCTTTCTCTCTCTCTCTCTCTCTCTCTCTCTCTCTCTCTCACACACACACATATTGTGGCTTTCTATTTTCTTTCATTTCCCGCCTTTTCTCTCTGTCCGTCCTAATCTGTTGGAGCTCCGTCAGTGAGCGAGAAAGAAAACATGTCATCCAATGATAGATGGCCACATTAACCATCCTATTATGATCAGTAAAGCATGTCGAGTTAGCTCTATTTTGCGCCCGTACGACGTGACGTGATGGCCAAGGATAGGGGAAGCCGAGACGCAGGGGAGAGGTTTACAGATGTCGTACCCCTTAGCTGCATGTACACCACCACAGGCCTTCTGTCTTACAATGAACGTCGATTAGCAGCAATTTTGGTTCCAGTATTGTTTTCATCATTTGCATCTTTGCATATAGCACATCGTCCAAATGTCCTCCATAGGCAGAGCTCCAATTGAAAAGGAATTCACATTATTGGCCAACCAATATGGCGATAAGTCGAGTCAACTGGAAGGATGGGAGTGTTTATTAGTGGCTAGCCTTGGAGTTGACCACAACAAAGAAGGAACCCAATGGACACGTTTTGCTTACTCGCATGCCATAATGAATACTGCCAGAGTTTAGTTGGAGGCGTGGGGAGAGTTCAGGCGGAACGACACGAAAGGTGACGGGACTGGAATATAATGCAATTTGCGGTTGTCGACCACAAAAAAGGAGTGAAAATTAAGTTACACACTAAAGAATGGATTACATAAATTCATCGCATCACCAAGAGCACCAATCAATATTTGACCCTCCCCCCCCCCTTCCCACCACTTTACTTCCCGCAATATCAAGGCGATTACAATTTGGCCTTTTTAATGTCCAGAACTAGCTCTAAATTCCACGCATTTCGAGAAAGTTTAATTCTGAAAAGAAATATTTAAAACATCTCATTTCCCTCCTTATCAAAGTACGCATGGTCAATAACATTCAGCACAATGCAATTTGCCATGGCAAGGAACATGCCACGTGGACGAGGCAGAAATTGTATAGACTAGTTTTATAGTCATGCGTTTTATATCATTTGTGTGCGGATTTGCACAGAAACCCCCAAGTGTTGTACCATGACATGGTTGTACACACTGACCAAGGTCCATTGTACAGAAAGGGTTAACTTGAAATTATGTATAATGATGAATATACAGAAATCCATTCTAAATTACTACGGCAAAGGCAACTGAACGTGTTAACTTTAATAGCAGACTTATTTGATATCATTACTGTAAAGTAGTTGGAGTGGTACACATACACTCTGTAATTTTCCCTTGTCCCCCTACCCTTCCCCCTTTCTCTATCCCTTATTCTATCCAGAGTAGCTAAGTGTAGGGTCTCCATACCGTCAAGCTTCGGCTTATTTTGGAGACCCTTCTGTTTAAGTTCCCTAAGCTGTTTGTATTTGTTTTATTTTGTATTAAAAACTATGCGTCGATATACTGTTTGTCATGAATGACTTGTACACAATCATATCTGATGTAACGGAATTAAACAGAAATAAATCAAATCAAATCAAATCAAATCAAATCAAATCAAATCAAATTCATTTAATCCGAAGTTAGATAAAAGAATAATGTAAGTAGGAAAATACTCCTTGGAGCAAGAGACATACATTTCAACACCTTCATAGGTCTGTGCATTAACTGTGACCAATTTAGGATCCTCTCAAAATAATAATCCGTTCATTTAATGGTTCCATTCGTGATACGCACGGACTTTCTGAAGGAAATAACGAAAAAACAACAACTATCAATTCATACAAGTTGACAAGTGTTGTATTATGGACCTACAAGTTGGAAAATACTTCTGAAATTGAAGTAATAAAGAAAAAGCCGACAGAAATGAACCCTTTAAGTTGCCCACTAAATATTATACAACACAGTCTAGTAGTCTACATTATCACACCTTACAAACGGTTCCTACACCAAACTTTTTTTCCCCCCACATCTTAATCAATTGATTGTTTGTTTTTATCGTAGTTAACAATCTTCCATCTTTATCATGATTGACATTTTTGCTGGTAAAAATTAGGTTTTCATCATTTTTTTCTATGAATCAGAGGAAATGCGTTTGTGGGGAAATTCCAGTTTATTTCTCTATACTACTTACTTAAAAAGTACGATCCAATATTGTAAAGCAATTCGAATAAATTTGATAAAAACAATACTGCAATTAGGAAGGATTGTTCAAATGAATTTTCAAAGTTTTACCGGACATAGCAACTCCTGCAAAACTGATGAAAGCGAATTATGCAATTTATTGCTTCAATTCCTTTTTTTTAAATAACTGGGAACATTTACGCATGAATAGATGCGTGCATTCAAAATGTTTGCACGTGCGTATATTTTGGCGCATCCGTGTGTGATAATGTTTGTGTTTGATATGGTGCATGTGTATTACGTGTGTCATTTTCTTGTTGCTGTTATTTCGTTCACTTCTTTGCCTTGATGTGTTGGATATTCATCAAGTCCTTTGAGTTATTCAGTTTATTTCTGTGTAACTATGGACATGGAATGTTTGACTTGTTTATGATTTTTTTTAAATGAAAGAAAGGGATTATCAAGTTGGAGAGGTGAGTATGTGCTAAGACAGATTAGTTAAATCAATATTGTCACTCTCTCTACCAATGTAATTTCAAGACCACAATTGCTGATACACACTTCAAAAAAATCTAATTCTAATTTTTATTGTTCTTTTTGTGAACATCCTAGGCATAACTGAAATATTTTTGTGTTATGGCATTATGTTATATTATTAAAGGAAAACAAACAAATATAGCGTATTATGCAAGGGAAAAGTGTGTTTGTGTTGGTTTATGTATATATAAATATCTAATCTGCTGTTAACAGTATTTGACACCTTATAGAACACACATACATACACGCACTCACGTGCACACACACACACACACACACACGCACCCACACACGCACACACGCACACACACACACACGCAGAAAAGCGGCGTAGTATCCTTTCATTGACGACCAACTGCGTCCCGTGTGCTGTTGGCAGGTTGGACATAGTCAAAGTTTGTTTGCCCCTACCCTTGACATGGACTTCTCTCTCTTGACAAGGAATGATGTAAGATTTGTCTGACGGGCAGACGGGAGAGGGCACAAGTGCACACGGCATCGTCCCCGCTCCTCCTCGATCGAAGCCACGCCAGCCCTTCCCCGGGTCAGTTCGTGAGGGGAATTAGTTGCTGCGAGGGAATCGGCGAAGACGACAGCAAGAAAGCTACTTTAGCTGAAAGCCGAGTCGAAAAGGGCATGTTGAATCCTACGGCTAGGGCACGCTGTCACTTTTTCGACTGCCCGACGGCTTTTTAAGCTTTTTGCTAGTATCTGGAGAAAGAAATTTCTTTTTTTTTCTCTCTCTCTCTTTCGCCCTCTACCTTGCCGCCTTTCCTCCTTTTCTCATTCTATTTTTGAATACACTGATGGTGGAATCAAAGAGTAATGGAATTACACGCTCGTTGTCAGCCAGCACACACCATACATTATTAGTCAATTCCTGTCGCCAGGCGGCGCTATATATCCAGATTTATGTCACAGAATATGGCATGGCATTCCTATATATGAAGGGGGGGGGGTGCTAAATCGAGCTCTAAAAGTAAATTGGGGTGCTTCTCTGGTCAGGTGAAACGCATACGACCACGAGGTAGCTCCATATTGGTGGATTATTAAGAAAGAAACCAAAAAAGGGTTCTTTTTTAAGTAAACTCAATTCGATAACACAGAAATAAGCTTATAGTGGATTGGACTAGACGTTTTTACAAAGATGATAATGACAAAAAACAATCGACATACCGAACTAAGGAAGGACGCATCCGACATACATCACACAACGCACATATGTCATTATCTCTTATAAAAATCACATCCACCTGATAGAAAACAAAGAGATTGAGCGAGAAGTCATCGCAAGTGACATAGAGACGGTACCACAGCAAACAGCCTCTCGGCAGCTCCGTATTACAAAGACAAACTCGGCGCTTCCGCAGCGGTCGTGGAACGGCACGCTCTGAAGTGGCGTTAGCTAGGCGGGCTGAAAAGAGAGAATGGTAGAGGAGATATTAATTTCGTCCAGCCATTCTTATTAAGTTGCAAATGTCAACAGCGGTGAAGCGATGTGACAACAGAGAGTGAAAAACCTGCGCCATGCGAGGGTTATGTTCGCGTGGCAACACTGACGGGAGTCGACGAGACCTTGTCTTGCCGCTACACCATCATCCGGGCCGAGCAGAGAAGGTGAAGAGAACATGAAAAGGAAGAGATGGAACACTGACAGGCAGAGGGAAAGTGTGACAGAATAGAGTAAGAAAGGGAGAGGGGTTGGATGAGAGAGAGGGTGGGGGGAGGGAGAAAGACTCACTGACAGAGACCATGCTCTACGTCTTAGAGTGAAACAGTTTAAAGAATTGGAATAAAATGGACGTGATGGCGATGGTTTTTGCAGACATAGCTTCCCAACGGGGGTTGGGTTGGAATTTAAATACATGAGGCTTGTCAAGCGGCCATGAACAATAATACAGAAATCACGTGATTATCATTACGTCACGGCAATGATGGGTGGGGATCTGGTGAATCTAGTTCATCTTATGCAAGAAAGAGAATGGTTATAGTGGTAGAAATATCAAGAATGGTAATTCTAATTATAATCATTAAATTTTACAGACAATGTCAATTCAAACGGTCTGAAATTAGTATAAGGTCACCACAAAAAATACTAATGATGTAGAGAACATCAGTTGAATTGATGTTAGGTTAATGACATAAGCACACCTGGAAGCCCATAACCCTACCCCCTTCTTTCTCTCGCTCCCTCCCCTCTCCCCCTCCCCCGCCATCTCTCTTATTCTTCTTTTACAGGTCATAAAAATTCCTCCCCACTGACCCCACCCTCCCCTCATAGTCCAAGCTAAATCGCTCTTGGCAGGTTGAGGAGAGCGCAATACGAAGGCGGCACACTAACCATCCAGAACCCCATTTCCAACTATCTTTGGAAAAATACGGGGTTCTGTAAACAGTCTACAAGTAGGAGGAGAGACATGGCATCCGGAAGTTAGCCTTCGAGGAGGGGGTACCCAACGAAGGCGACGCTCGGCTTTCTAATCATTTTGTCAAACAGGTTTGGATTGTTTAAGGCATCGACGAATTACGCTCAATTACACGGGATGTTAAAATCAATTTATGTCGACTGTTAATCAGGGAGGAGAAAAAAAGACAGAGAAAAAAAAAGGAGTGACAGCTTATTAGACGAGTTTCATCTTTCTTCCCCTTCATCTATAATTGCAAAGACCTGCGATCACGTAGCTTTTCTGATCATGGACTGTACAAGACACTCTTTTCACACAAGTTACACAAATTAACCCCTTCGTTTCCATTCATCATAAGATTCCCTCGGACTATCTTTTATGTGTTTGTTTGTTTGTTTGTTTGCTTGTTTGTTTGTTTGTTTGTTTGTTTGTTTGTTTGTTTGTTTGTTTGTTTTCTGTCTGTTTGTTTCTTTTTTGTTTTCATTTTCCCTCTCTGACAAGATGGCTGAATGTCCTTATTCAGCTGCACTCGCTGGTCTCCCATGGGGTCCAGTGTTGTGTTTTTGTGATGGACTACTTCACCAGATTACGCACCCTGCTCTTCTGTCTTTGCGCTGAATGACTGAATTCTTCACTAAGGTCTTCGAGGATGGTGTATTGTTATCATTTTTTTCTACACAATACAACGCTTTAAAGCAAACACATTAAAATGTAAAACATTACGCAAGAAGTAACAGCTCTTTTGACTATTGGTCTTGTTGAACGTCTGTACAACCAGGGAAGTGCAACTGAAGACCATCCTTTCATTCAAGATTCCATTTCCCGCGCATTACCAACACTTGGTACCTGAGTGGACAGTTTTGGATTGCCGAAAGCCGATGCGCATTTGATAGTGGTTTTCTATCTAGAACTATCCTTTCTGGTTTCTTCTTCTTTTTCCACAGGGGTGTTGCTATGTTGACCTCGGTTTTTTTGGTTTTTTTTATATTAGTCATCTGCTACTAGATTGTCAATTAAAAGTTTACTGAGTGTAGGTTGGCTATTAAAATTGCTTGTGTCTTCTTACCATATGCTAATGTTTATTCAATGCTCGACAACAAAATTAGATTTACAAAATAAAGCTACAGAGAAAGAAATAAAGGGGTCCTGTTTAGTATTCGTCTTTGCATCAATCGTTACATCCACTACAGCCGGTTACCATGACGTCTTGCACGTTAACCTTTAACATCTTATCCACAATTGCGCGCATTTGAGCAGCTGCCAAAGTGGTTTGAAATCGTTTGCTCTTTCATATATTACCAAAATGCATCCATTTTCAATATGGGACAGGGAGAATTCAAAAGTTTAGGCATGCTATGGTGAAAATTTCAGAAAACGGCTGTTTTTCGAAGAGTTCTGATTATTATGATGAGCGGAGATGTCGATAGATGGCTTGTTATTTTCGATTTTTGCTCCTAAAAAGAATTTGAAATGATAAAGGGGTTCGATGTGAATAAGAAACATGAGAAAGGAGAAAATGAAAGAAAAGTGTCTTAAAGAGGGGCATAGAAAGCTATAGACAGCTAGATATCAAGCTAAATGGATTATATTATATACTATGGACAGATTAGATAGATAAATGAATGAATGAATATTATTGTATGTATATATTATATATATATAGTGGGATAGAGTGTGTGTGTGTATGTGTATGTGTGTGTGAGAGGGAGAAAGAGGGAGGGAGAGAGAGTAAACCAGAAATGATAATTTTTTTCATGGTATCTAGCTTTAAAATCAGAAGGGGTGAACCACAGTACGTGTGAGCCCATACTTTGGTGATTCTGGGAAAAGAGAATTGTTCTTCATAAGCCGAATCTACCCATTAAACCTTCCCCCTTTCGTTTCCTTCTCCTCGCGTTATCTTCTTTATTTACATGGCTGTAACACAGCCAAAAAGGAAACACCGAAATTGGTCGCAAGGGAACGGTCTAACATGATAAACTGGCGATCGCATTGGGTTTGAACGAGGTGCGTCGGTCGCGCGTCACTCGCACGTTTTGGATAACATCAACTACTGATGAGCATCGGTTACAGCTCATTAGTCTATCGTCAAGACCGCACGTGTTCATGTTGTATCTCGTTAGTACGGCCATTATTAGTGAATTCTCCATGCACTCTCTTCTATGACAGGCAGGTCCCTTGTGTCGGCCCGTTGTCTTTTCTTGTCTTTTTCCCCCTTTGCTTTTAGGTCTCTCTTTCCCCTAATCTGACGTCAATATGGCATTAATTCGACATGTAGTTTTCATAGCGTCCTGCTTTTTGAGAACTTCAAAACCACGTTCTGATGAACCACGTAGCCCTGAAGTACGTCGTGTTGGTTTTAGAAGCAAAAAAAAAAAGAAAAGAACGACGGCAAAGTTAACTGGCTGTAATGACTTGCAGACAACGGTGTTGCCAAGAGAAGCAGTTGCTGATGAAATAAATGATTGAAAAATATCTAATGGAAAAGCTAATTTGAAATTGGAGTCATTGTCATCATTTTCTCACCCTTATCACCGTTATCCTTTGCTTCTCTGCTACTTTGGTAGCTCGTATTCAACTCCTTAAAGTGCATCCGCAGGAAGTTCACTTTGAAAGAATAAATAAACATATAAAGGTATCTAAATCAGCTAAACAGAAAGGAGGAATTTCTCCAATAATGTCTTCATTGCTGGTAATCAAATATGCAAATCAAACGAGGTGAAGATGTCGTGGGCTTACATGCTTCCATTTGGTTTAAACACAAGAATATCAGAATAATTGTGTTTTCGGTCAAAAACTATTTGTTATCCTTTATTGACAACCGCCATTGCTGTCATGGCATTGTCTCTGCTACATTAGTTAATACGAAGCACACTTTCCTATCTCGTGCAGTAAAAAAAAAATAAACTTAGTGAACTAAGATTTGTGCCGAGGTCATTGCAGACTATCACTTCGTCTTACCTCAATTAATTTGCACGAGTGTCTGTGACGTATATCATTCTTCAATACACACACAAAAAAAAAAATCAAATTCCATGCTTTGCTATTAAAGTTTAGTTCCATCATTTCATAAAATCTCTACTATTATTTTTCTTGGAATCTTTTATCAGGAAACGATGCTTGCATGTGATGGAAAACTGCACTTTATGAGAAACAATGCCTCAAGAACATTCTTCTAATATCCCAGTTTATTCACCGTCTTAATCATTATGACACGATGGAAAAAAAAACAACATTAAAAACATTGTGGTATATATGAATATCATATATATGGAATGCAAGACGTACGTAGCTGGTATATGAAGGCGAAAGAGAAGAAAAACACATGAAGAAATAAACAGGACGTGAAAATTTGATGAAAGAGAGAAATTGATATAGTATTCTGTTAAATGTGACAGATTCAAGCGAAATAGCGTTTGCCTTCTAAATATGTTCTGTTAAAATAAAAATCAAGTATGCATATCAGCACTTTTCAACCGTATCAGCATTATTCCTGATCATGGTTTAAGGGAGTTACGCATGACATGAAAGCGGTCATACAAGAGAATATCAATAGGATGTGTCCTTAGCAATAACGATGAGTGACTCTTGTTAAAGAAGGGTGATGGAGCAACAAGAAGATTATTTTTAGAAACCTGCGATTTTGTGCATTCAATTCATAATGACATTAGAAACGATCCCACTCAGCTCTTAATGCCGGTTTTTGTTTTTGTTTTTGCTTTTTAATAATAAAAACAAACAAAATAAAAATCTCAAGTATGAGTTCGTAATGTAGGTACAGTGTAGGTACAAATATCTCTAGAGCTATCATGGCTAAGACAATTCGGATTCGGATGAATTCGTGAAAAATCGGCGAAGTTTTTACTGACGTAATTAAGTTGACGAATCTAACAGCAGCAGACGACGTGTCATTGCTAAAACAAAATGTCATAAGTGCATTCACTGCTACTGAAGAAGAGGTTAAATACATTGATTATTCAAATTCATCAAAATTATTCAAATTCATGAAATAATGATTACGCAGTACCCGCTGCATGATATAAGGATTAGAACCAACACTTGCTGTCGGGCGAAAGTTCGGTGGTCTAGTGGAGATGATGCCTGTCCGGTGATCAGGAGGTCGTGGGTTCGAATCCTGCTAGAGCTTGTGCGTCCATGATTTTTATCATGGCTACTACTCAAACACTGATAAGTTCAGTGCTTATTTACGTCGATGTAGGGCAATTTGTCAATCAGTTTCAATAGTACGTCCTAATTTAGTTCGACTCTTCAAGTCAGGTCATCTTGTAATGAGTTTCATAGGTTGTGAACAATGATCATTAAACGGTACGAGTTTGATATGTTTGGTACGTAACATCAACAACATCACCATCTTCTTCCCAAAATCCTTATATCCAGCCCCCCCCCCCCTTGTTTTGAGTTTTTGCCTTTAATTTCCGGGTTTAGATAATAAAACCGAAAGAAAGAAAAAACAGAAGCGAAAACGCCGTTCTGCTACTACCAGTGTCGAGTAAACATTGCTTGACTTTGATTACGCTCATGAAGACTGCGTGCGCTTCATAGGGCAGGCTGGACCCAAGTGAGATGGTACGGAAAGTGGGAGGAGGGCAGAGAAATGAGGAGAGAAAAGGAGAGAAAGAAAGAGAGACGGAGAGAGAGTGAGAGAAGGAGCGGAGTCACACACATGCACATAGTACAGCACTATGTGTACATTAGGGGACTGTATTATTTCCTGTAAAGACAATGATGACGTGTGGTTGTCGATGTCACGTGCCGGAATGGTTGCCTAGGTCGGGTCACGTGGGTGCGGTGAGGCTTCCATTAAAAAGCCGATGTCTGAACTCCGTGCCCACGGTACTTTGGGCTCTTGCCGACAAGACACCGGGTCATCAGGGGAATCATCAACGGGCGATTGGAAGAAGGTAAAGATGAACATTAATGGGCTCATCTCATCACATTGACGGCTTACAACGCCCCCGGAATAAGAAATCAGTCCAGCGTAAGGAACGTGAAGAGGCGGACAAAAATAGAGAGAGATGGACAGAGAGAAGAGGGAGAAACAGATAGAAATATAGAGAGTAATTACCGCCGTCTATGTTTGATAGTGCGTGTGTGAGCGTATGAGAAAGGGAAATGAGAAGGAAATTAAATGAAAAAAAAAATGAATTAACATCATCATTGCAGGCAGAGAAATAGAAAAATGAAAAATACATAACTGAAAGAAAAGCAGACAAACCAGGAAATGGGAAGGTGCTTTGAAATACGGAACTGAATTTAAACATAGATGCTGTTTAGCGGAAGAAGTGACAGTTATAACCACCAATTACATATTTTCTCTGGCGCTTAAACCAAACGTTTTAATTGAAATCATTGATACTAAAATCATTACAAATAAATAACTTTTGTAGGCTGTCTAATGTATCTTTCTCTAAAACTACTTAGAACATTTCTATTGTTTAAAAACTTCTTTCACTGTTTCTATATTTAAGATAAACAGTATGTTCAATAACCTTTTCATCAAGTGACCATGTTGATTTCTTAAATCACTTCGTTTCTTCTCCACTTGATATTACACTTAACCACGTTTCCATGACGTTATTACTTTCATTGCAAAAAGCTGTTTTCTCTCCTTTTTTTTTCATTCTCTCGGTACAGGAGAAATGTAAGGGTTGTTGGCTTCTGACGGGAAAATCTAGCGTGGTATAGGTCTCCGTTTAACGATTAAATGGACAAGCGCTTGGAAGAGGGTATCGCCAAGAAAACGGTTTCCCTGAAACCTACAGGAAGAAATTAGAGCGAGGGAATGAAATTACTGTAATAGCAGATTAGACCGAACGTCCGCCCTAGTTCGCGCAGCCATGGCAAACCATTGAGTTTGTCTTTATAATCAGTTTATTCTCTCTGTATCTCTTTCTCCTGCTAAATCTCTCGTCTCATTGGTGCCTAAGGCTAGTCATGAACAGTGATAATAATGATATTGATTAACGAAAAATCTTGTTCCATTTTCCGTGCTTTAAAGGGATGCTACAGTTTCGGTTGAGGTCGAATTTCAGGTTTCTAACTTCTTTTCATGGTAATTTTTGAAGATAATGAGAATTCTGTTATGAAATAGGAAAAAGCATATAATTCTATGAGGAACTCAAAGTTCATTTGATGAAAATTGGTTTTGAAAAAGCTGAGATATCCAAAATAAAGCGATCCTGATAAGAGGTGGGACCCACCATTTATTAGAATCTCTTTTTTTAATTTTTTTTCAAAATCCATTTTCATCAAATAAACTTTAAGTTCCTTTTACAATTGTATGCTCTTTAACAATTCATAAAGTGGATTCTAAGTATCTCGCAAAAACAAAAGTTAAAAGCTGAATATCCACACCTCAACCAATGCTATCTACTGAATACATTTTCCCTTAGATAGGTCATAATTTTCTAATGTTCATTTAAATTGATCTATGTTCTTCCCACCTCTACTGGCAGGACTTTCATACACACATCAGTATTTTACGTGTCTGGAACAGCTTACCAGATTATGCTGTCAGTGACATCATTACAAATGGTGGTACATTCTTCGGGTGCAGAGTGCATAGGCACCTAATGTCACATATCTGAGGCTGTACCCCTGCACTCCAGTTATTCTTATTGTATGCTATGAATCACTGACAATTTTGGGTTACCTGTCGCAGTGCTTTGTTGCCTATGTTAGCTTTGTTGTTGTTGTTTTTTTTTATCCCACATGGGATATTGTTCTCTTGGGCATTTTATATTACAAAATGAGGTTCATGTTGTTACTGTTTTAGTGTCTTTCGTTATCTGTTGTAAAGTTCTTCTTCTGTTCTACACAACGGTCCCTACTTCGTATAAGTAGCTGATTTGATACGACAGATATGACAATCCTTAAAGCATAATTTCATGATGTATTTTTTCAAAAAATACACAACAAACTCATATTCTTCACAACACAAAAATAAGTATTCAAATAAGAAGTATCTACTACCTCGACCCATTGATTAACAAAATCAAAAGATCGTTAGATATGTTAGTAGCTTATAACAAATGTAAAAGAGGTTTTCAATTATTCTTGCTGAATAACAACAGGGCTCCGTTAGAGTATTTACCTTCATCACATGACAGTGACTTTGTCTGCGAAAAAAAGAAATTCTTGTCCTGTGTCAGTAAACAATATCATTAGAGTCGCAGTCCCTTGGATGGTTCCAACATTGTCTAATATCAAATTTTATCTAAGAGCAAGGGCAGAGAACGTCACATTTCTCAGAGGAATTTGTGAAAGATAAAACTATAAGCATGTTTGTATTCAACTCAATTCTTAGTTTTATCTTGTTACTTTAAGGCCTATCAAGGGCTATGGGAATAGCTGTTAGTTTGGCAAGCACGAATATGCAGCAAGAGCAATTATTTTGTCGCTCATAATACTTGATATAATGCGACAAACATAAACACATTGCGTGGTAAGGCATTGTGTTCTCTATTTTGGATGCGTTGGCCAACTAAACGACTGGTGGTAGTCACACCAATTAACTTTCTTTTTTAAGTGAGTACCATTCCCATGTAAGACAGAATAATTGCGTGTTGTAATATATTCATCTGTGATCGACATTCTAATAATTATCAACCTCTCCCCAGAAACAAACTCGTTCCTATACGTTATTCTGGAATGCGTTTTAAACAATAAGACTGTTAACCCCTATAATCATCCAACTCCAGAATGAGGGACTCATGAGGGACAAAAAGAAAGAAAAAAGTTTCTCTTCAGGCATTCCTGAACATGTTATCAATACGAATGTTGCCAACTCATCGCACAGCATCCTCAATGAGCAATGCCACTGCAGGAGCCTTTTGGGTCACGGGGGTTTTATCAATGTGCCGCTTATCCTTGTTATTCTATCAGCCCGTCCCCCATTGTCATCCAAATGGATGTCATTATGTTGGCGTCATCAGCGAAAGGCGAGCTGCGTGCTAATCTCTCCCTGATTTGACTGACAACAGGAGGAGGGCATCCAAAATTTGAACTTCGTCAAGAATGCCACGATACGATGGCCTTGCAAAAGTCAGACAAAACCAAACTTTGTCTTCAGTTCCTTGAGGTGGGTGCACCATGGCGTGTGGTTGATTAACTTTGGAGTTGGAACAGAGGGTCTCGGGCTCCAATCCTGTGTGTAATTGGGTCAATCATTGGGTAAAATGTTTAATCCATGATTACGTCCCTGTTGAGCCTGGCACGCTGGTTTAATTAACACTAATGACACAGTATGCTTTTATGCTCATTTTGTCGTTGTTGCTTGCACAACCTTCAGGACAAAAATAGTCAATCTCGTGGAATTGAATGATAATGTTCAAATTTGATATCCACATGACATCACTAAGATGATTTTTAGGTTATGATATTTTCCATACGAAGAGCAGGGCACACTACTCGGCAGTGTTGTCCAAAGAGTCCGATTCATAGGGCAGATTTCATTTATATAGTTGCAGGGGCAATTCCAAGTCCCCCAATAATTCCGATATATATGTATATATAATATACATATATATATATATATATATATATATATATATATATATATACATATATATATATATATATATATATATATATATATATATATATATATATATACAAGTGTAGACTGAAATCTGATCTAACAAGATCCAGAATGTCGTAACAAGGCTCACCGATGTGTGTTACACTTGTGTTGTTGTGCCTTGCGACTATCGTGGGTACCGACAACCTGTTCAGCTGCCGAAGACAACTGTTGTCTTCGGCAGCTCAACAGATTGTCGGTACCCCCGATAGTCGCACGACACAACGACACAAGTTAAACACACATCGGATTGACCCGACACTTATCAGACTGTCTCGACTTATCCAACACTGACTGGACTTGCGACTGGAAATGGCGTCCGATGGCAACTATCTTGCCTCATTGGATCACGCCGGCATGTCTGACACTGACCTGATCGTCAACCAACACATGTACGATTCCTTGAACTGTCATCCGATACACTTCGCTGGGTGGCCGGAAGCAACAAACTTTAATAATAACTTCATACGAGTGACAGTTGAGGAAAAAATCTGTGGAACGGGGTATTAGTTAACCATAGGACGCCATTTCCAGTCGCAAGTCGAGTCATTGTTGGATAAGTGTCGAGTCAGTCCGATAAGTGTTAAGGCAGTCCGGTTAGTGTCGAGTCCATCAGATGTGTTACACTTGTCTTGTGAGACTATCGAGCGTTTCCAGCCGACGTCATATGACAGTCTGCTGAGTTTCCGACGATTAAACAGTCATCGGACAGGTTAACTTGAGTCTCGGCTCTAAGGGGCTCTTCTGGCATTGGTATTACCCTGGGGGAACCTTGGTGCGAGTATCTGGAGGTTTCCTGGAGATCCCTGGAAGTTTCATCGGAACCCCGAAATTGTTACATTTGGGGATCAGATGAGTTTCCGATGGTCAGTTATGGGGCATTTGATCACATGATCCAGATCACGCCGGACATGTCTGACACTGACCTGATAGTCGACCAACACTAATCGGGTTCATCAGCCTGTGATCCATTATGCATTTTTGTGGGTGGCCGGAAGCAAAAAACTTTGCATCTGACGAGTGACGGAGGAGATTCTCTGTGGAATGGCGGTTTAAGCCATACCGTTCTCGTCTTCATGGAGGCGTTTGTCAAACCTCACAACTCTCCGACTCTTCGGCCCCTTAGTCCCCATCTAACAGCCCTGTCCCACCCTCCATTCTAACTCTCCCCCATCCCCATCCCCCTCCACACACACACACACACACACACACAAAGGGACAATAGAGAGACAACCAAATCAAAGATAGATGTTTTCAACCGGTCCGTTTTCCACAGTCGTTCTGTCGGTAGGGCGGAGCTCCCTCCAGGCGAGATATCACGCTGACTACGATGGAGCTATAGCGGTCTCGTAACAAGATTTCCACAGACGTAATTTGGTCTCCAGAGAGTATTAAGAACAGCCCATTGTGCCATTTCGAGCAAGGAGAGATTGAGAAAAAAAAAAAGAGTAGCAGAAGAATAGTGTACATGCATGTTGTCACAAAAAAAAAAAAACGCGTAAAGCAAACATCTACCTAAGATATGAATATATATCTTTCTTTTAATTTACTTGCTGGAATGCCTGGTGGTTTATCGTGTTATATTCCATTATTTACGAATGATCATACAGAAAACTATACCCACGTAAACCCATGGGTCTTGTGTTGTTTTCACTTCGTCATTTACTGTAGAATTTCCTTGAAACACCTATTTTCTATACGCCTAAAGGAGATTAAATGAGTGAATACCACGTTGCATCTACCGCAACGGGTTTTTGTTTTTCTTAAATGAATCAAAACCAATTCTATTTCATTCAGTTCTCGTTTCATTCAAAAGGGAAAATTCCCTTTACATATGCTGACTCCTTCCAAGCTTTCAGGACGCAAAAATCACCACAATACAAAATGTATGTTCGAAATGACTTTGAAAGTTGTTTTGTGATGTGAGCCAAATGATCTACAGAGTGTACAGGCAAAATGGTGCACTTAACTACAAAAGGGTTGTGCTTGATCAATCGCGAAATGTCATTTGATAATTCCTTCAAACGAATTGTTTGCTTGTTTTAAACTGCTGATTTTAACCAAACATGTTGAATATTTTAAATATAATTTCGTTATCGTGAATAATTTTTATGGTCTTGCACAAGTGCAAAATTAGGTGTAATTAAGTATCCCAATTTTTTTTTACATAATTCCCCTTACTCCATTATGTTCATCATGTATGACTCAATATTATACCAACTGAAGTTTTTTATGATGGGCTCTATCGAAAGATGATTGACCCTGCATATGGAACTTTAATGAACTAAACGTTATGGAAGAGTGGTGAAAGTCTATGGAGAAATGTTTCTTTTTTATACTGAAAATTGTTGGTATTATGTCCTGGTATGACGCACAAATAGATTCACATTTGGAAGCAAACATCAGCTGCCACCCAAATTCGGCTGTTGGTGTTTTAACACTTCCAGCAAGGTGTCCAGAATACACGTGTAGTGCTTGCAAATGGATTCCTTTGTTTTGTTTTTCAACCAACGAGGCATTTCCTCGCTATATCAAGAAGCTATAATGCCACAAAACATCAACTGTATTTATTGACTTGTTTAACCTGTCTGTTTATTTGTTTTATTGACTACGTTGTTGATACCACAGAGGAACTGAAAGTATCGTCCCATGATGAAATGTTTAAAGATTCGGAAACACTGTCTTGTACACAACAATAGATAAACGGAACTAGTATTTTCCCGGAAACTAGTAAACCATGATGCTGAGATCAATAGGCTGCGTGAAAAGATCTCATCATGTGTAGGAGGAGGAGACCAGCGAGTCCCTCCGAACTTAAATGAGAAGATCCAGCGAGAATCAATCGCAATTAATTATGTATAATTCAATAGATGGCCGAGAGTTGTTTATCCGAACCCAGCCCACTGTCATTAATCACGGTCATTACGTAATCGTGGGGGTAAATACCAAATATCGTTGCTCAACTGTTGCCGACTTAACAGCAAATCTTGTTAAACAACCTTCCTTTTCGTCTTATGTGGTACCGCCTCTACCTTTTCCTTGTGTCTCCCTATTGAGATCCGATTAATGACTGTCCCTACTCTCTGTTCACTAACGTAGGCTTCATACTGCATGTATGTGTTTATGTATGTATGTGCGTATGATGTGTGTGTATGTGTATGTGTATGTTTGTATGTATGCATGTATTCTGTATGTACGCACACACATGTATGTGTATGTTTGTATGTATGCATGTATTCTGTATGTACGCACACACAAACAATTAATGAAAATGATGTCCAGGCCTGAAAAAAAAAAGTGTTTTAGTTCAGGAATAATCATCTGGAGGTGTATGGCATTTTCCAAGACAACATTTCCAATTCTTTTTCAAATTTTCAAATATGAATTATGGGTGTAAGAAGATTTTGACATTTTCGTATACACATGCTTTTTTTACCTGTATCAAGTTGGCTGTTTTTGTGTTCCTCGCCTTTGATGAGTTAGAACGTGTTAATTCAAAAAACCCTAGCAGTTCCCTGTAGCTTTTGGAGATGTAACACTGTCATCACTACAATGTTGTTTATATAAGGGTGTCAGTATGATATAATAATGTTTATTTATACACACATAACGAACATCTATACACTCTATATCATGATATTAATCCTACATGCATGTTGATATGGCTTATGAGGTTGGTTTTCTGTATCATTGTCTGTTTATCATTTATGTCTGTGGCCTACCCTATTCACCAGATACACACATCTTATCTTTACTTTTGGCGTCATCCATTAATGGCATCATGTGTGGTAACGTCTGTTGGTGCGTAATTCCGTCGCACATGTGTACGAATGGCTTTGATTCTTGTTCGTTCTTACTTCCACACTCCCTGAATGTAAAGGAAGCGATATCTCCCGGTTCCGCCTTGCCTTGATTTTGTGCTAAGACTTTGTGCGGTCCATAGAGACAACTGGGTTAATATATTCCTAATTAGGCAATCAACCTCATCATGCTATAGCTGCCAGTAATTGCGACCACTGTTCCTATAGGAAGACAAAGCTATGGTTTGTGTTCACATCTGAAAGGAAATCTTCTACAGCGTGGCTACCATCATATCACGTAGTAGACATTCACATTCGCGTTCGTAACATTCTTCTCGCCCAACCGTCACCGCTTCACATTCGAAAACCAATCAGTAAACATAATTACCATCATTGTCTCAAAGTCCCTGTTCACATTTTTGTAGACGAATCAAAATCCTCTTTATTCCAAGATGTGTTTCTGTTGTTGTTTTGTTTTGTTTTGAAGGTTTCCCTGTCCCAGGTGTTCACACGTAATTACCTCAGTTACACGCCTGTACAATACACTGATTACAGGTTAGCAAATGGAAACAGGCATACAAAATAACACTCCTGCATTTTCACGTCCCTTTTTGCACATTAAGTCCTTATTGGTGGAATTTGTAGAACGTACATGTTTAATATTGTATAATTATATATTATATGATTTTATGATAATCCATATCATGGCTGAGAACAAGACTACTAATGACGAAATATTTGCCTCATAAAATGATGTTTCTGTCACCTGATAAGTCTTAGATAAAGTAAATTTGCTGTTTGAATGTTGACATGATTTTAGAGAATGGAAGTCAATTACAATAATACTCCCTCTGTGTCTGTTTATCATTGATTTTATAGGGGTTCCGATGTTATAATGTCAACAAAAGACAGACCCAATCAGTATGCATCATGTTTTTATGCAATGAAATTAAGGAAATATTATCAACATAACAACATAACTTGAATGAGATTATTTGATGTTTGAATGTGACTACATCAAAACATGTGTGTCCTGCATTGCCTTGTGTATTTGACATGATTGAGAATAATCTGTTCCATGTGTGTATTTGTTTAAGTAAGTATGTATGATTATATATACAATGCTCAGCACAATGTCCGTTAGTGTATGGTGCGATCACAACCAAACGTATACTTGCATCGTTACCCGAAACGCATCGAAGCGGAGAACGGGGTGGGGCATGGTTTAAGGGAGATGCTAAAGGGAGGGAGGAAAAAAGCATGACGAAAGGAAAAGGTGAATTGAGACCGAAATCAGTGGAAACAAAGACGTGTGAAGTATTAAGCGAGGGTATAACTCGAACCCAACCCGCTGCCTCAGCCTAGCTCAGCCATTGATGGATCGTAGCTTTTAGCCGCGAACGTGGCAGTTCCCCATCTGTTGCTAGAACCAGGGGAGAGTCATCCACCTATATACTGGTCTATACTCTGACCCGGTGCGGGGCCCGGCGCCACGGACCGATGAGATTTGGTGAATGACGCCCCTCCCCATTAGCTGTATCGGACATGATCTGTTTTTAAACATGACGGCATGCAATGAAAAGGTGTTGTGCCCCTTTGTACAAATGTTTGACAGCAGACAATGCATATCTACAATGAATATCATTAGAACAAACGCATGGGTTCCTTTAAACTCCTTCGTGATAACAAGGATTATCATAGGCTTATAATATATATATATATATATAGAGAGAGAGAGAGAGAGAGAGAGAGAGAGAGAAAGACAGACAGACAGAGACAGGGACAGAGATACACATCGAATCTGAGGCGCAAACCATTTTTGTTTTTTATATGGGCAAAATTGTTTGATTTTTTTTTTACCACGTAAATAAGATTAATTGTCATTAACATTATACATGTATGTGGAGGCATTTCTAATCAAGTTTTTATTTCAGGTAATAATAATGTATGCATACATGTGTTTATGTATGTCTCTATTGATGTCTGTATGTGCAAGTAAAGAAAGAGTATGATCGGCATGCATGTTTACATGTCGGTATGTATGAGTGTGCGTAGGTGTAAGTGAGTGTTTTTTGTGTATAATACATCTACCTACTTCGTCGTTCCTGGAAATGAGACAGTCTCATATAATCGT
Source organism: Diadema setosum (assembly GCF_964275005.1). Classification (NCBI taxonomy): domain Eukaryota; kingdom Metazoa; phylum Echinodermata; class Echinoidea; order Diadematoida; family Diadematidae; genus Diadema; species Diadema setosum. The sequence goes on along the minus strand of NC_092703.1, from coordinate 1,122,119 downwards.
ATTTGTGCTGTACTTCATTAATAAGAGAAAAAATCATTGCGCTCTAGATGTAAATAGCAATAATAACAACAATAATAATAAAAAAATACAGGCTTAAGGCTGTGACCCGATTTCTTTTTGCTCGAGTTTCAAAATCACATAAGAAAATTTCAGTCGCATGTGTATCGTCTGATATGAGAACATGACAACGCACACGATACTCTATAGTAACAATTTTGTTTGTTTATTTGTTGTTTGTTTGTTTTTGTATGCTCTTTCTGTTTGAAACATGAATAGTAACCGGGTCCAGCGACTTGAAAAAGAGAATGTGGGTTGATTTGTAATTGCCGAACACTTGCCGTGGCCTTGTGTTCTTATTCTAATATTTTTTTTTTTGTGAAAAAGAGGTCCTCTTACGTATTTCTCATACAAAGTATCAACAGCTCAGCAAATAGCCACAGTGTAAGTTCGTCTTATAGAATGAGGTGTAAGAATCCAAGGAACTTTTCCTTCTTACCATTCTGATTGCAAGACTGCTGATAAAACTGCCACTCTCTTTTGCTGCAGTCATTACATAAGAGGAAAAAAAAACAAAGCTGACTAGGTTAGTAGTGAGGACAGTATTTTGTCATGTTTGTTTGAGTTATCAATATATGATTATTGAGCAGTCATGATAGAAGTAGCAGAAGCAATACGTGTATTTGGCTTTATGCTTATTATTTTTTGTATATGTGTGTGTGTGTTTCTTTATATATATTTCTGAAATTTTATTGTGTTTCCTTGTTGTCACAACAGGATATATAAACAAATGAAATTTGTTTATACATGTACCATCAATATGTTGTTAAAATAGATTGTCCTCAACCCTCTGATCTCCTCTTCTTCTCTTGTTTGAGTGCACTAATATGTACAAACAGTCTCTGATGGAAGGGAGAGACTTAGCATTTGATGATGTCACACCGTCGTCACGTCAGACCGTCCCCACTCACCTTGGTGTGTAGCCGTAATCGCGGCCTACTCCTAGAGAAGACATGGGGTCGAACGAGGTTGTGTCAACTTCTCCAATCATTGTTCCGCCAATCATCATGCATAATTCAAACGGCGAATTCATGGGAATGAATAATTCAGGAGAGGGAGAGATTGAGAGAGAAAGGGAGAGAGGAGGAGATGGAGGGAGAGAGAGAGAGAGAGTAGGCAAACACGTGGTGTGAAGAGACGTCCTGCATTGACTTCCACACATATGGTTTCATTCATAAGGAAAACAAGCTTCATACACCACCCCACCCCACCGCACTCCTTGTGGAATGTCGCGCAAACCAACGTGGTTGAGCTGTCTACCAGGGTAACGCAAAGCAAGACTCATGACTGGCAGAACTGCGTTGTTACTTCGAACTTCCTGTCCCCCCCCCCTTACTCTCACTCTCTCTCTCTCCCTCCTTCTCTCTATCTATCTATCTATCTATCTATCTATCTATCTATCTATCTGTGGCTCTCTCTCTCTCCGTCTATCTGCTTCTCTCTCTCTTTCTGTATTTGTGTAATATATGAATATAATTATGTATCATAAGATATATATATATATATATATATATATATATATATATATATATATATATATATATATATATATATATAGAGGTATGTGTGGGTGTTAGTGCGTATGAGTATGGTTGTTTGATTAAAAGAGAGATGAACAAACATATTGATGTATTTTACTAATGATTATTTTATAGACAATACATAATGCTTTGTACGTTTGAAAAGCTGAAAACATTAATAATTTTGTAATGAATATTACAAGAAGAGTAACAACAATGACAATGAAAATCATAAAGATAACAATGATGAATACCAAATAATTAGACAACTGAAAATCATAATATGACTATCATGAAGTAACATTTTTCAATCTTTAAAATCGTCATCGAAATCATGTTGATCAAGACAGAATCTAGTCTATATTCTTTTTCAAGAAAAAAAAACATGAAAATACTGGAAACTTACCTACAATCTTTCATTACGTTAATATTACTGTACTGACGTAACTGAGCAAAGAAAATCTTCTTAAAATATGGGATCTACGTTATGTATTGAAATTTTATGTATTGCATTTGTAAAATCATTTTCAAGTGCCCCACTTTAGCTGGACATAATTATTTGAATAAAAGCACACACGTTCTATGAGTATGTTTTGTGAGTGTGTATCTGTGTGTGTTTCTCTGTGTGCATGTAAGTACGTGTGTATATTTGTGTGTGTCCGTGCTCATTTCTGTGTATGTGTGTGATGAAGGTGAATGCGTATATCCAGTCGATTTTACGGTTTTCACAGTTTTGCACAAACGCACATCCTGAAAATCATCAAAACTGATCGGCTGGGAGTGGAGTCTACATGTCAATTCCGGCGATGACAAATCGGCAGCGTCAGGGAGAGAACAGACCACTCAAAACCAGCCTACCGTAATGAAGATAATGTGTCTGTTGAAGTCTCCTCTCGTAGTCGCACGCGGGTCGTTGCAGCCGTGATCAATGTCGACGTCGCTAATGCGCTGTGATAAAACGACACGGTCAGAGCAGGAGCGGTGTTTCCGAGCTGTTCGTCCGACATGTCACCAGTCGCTCTCGATTCTCTTTCCGAATTTTTGCTCGAAGGAAACGGAATGAAACCATGCGTGAAAAGGGAAGAAGAGAACTGCAGAAAGAACATAGGAGAAAGGCATTTTTTATCTTTATATAATTATATGATATATATTTAAGTAGCAGCATTGTAGTCTTGTGAATGTTATAAGTTTTTTTTTTTTTGTAGTGATTGTAAGCATTTTATGTATGAGTCTTTCACAAGCACGATGTAGCGAACGAATAATATTATTTATCCATTTTTTTTTTTTCACAATACGCAATTCTTTCTGTTCTTGTTGCTGGTTTGTGGAGCTCTAAATTTCTATAACTCATAAAATAACCTACGAAGTGTTTAACGGCTGTTTGGTGTCACAGCTTAATCACAGGTTTTCCAATGCCATTCCAAAAACGAAGAAAGTCCAAACACATGTATTTTTAAATCTAACTCTAATGCCAAAATTTAAATGGCCGTCTTTTTAAAATTTGCATACTGCATATCTAATATTCCATTGACCGCACTAACATACTTTCATATCACTATTCCATTCATCTTCAGTATTGCATTTATTAGCAAGGTTCATAACAGGTCAAACCCCTGCTTTGAAAATGTGCGAATCCAAAACGGGAAAAACACATACATTTAAACTTACTTACATTTTTGGTGCGTGCTAAGTGTTTAGTTGTGTTTTTATATATAAATAACGTTTAGAGATAATTTTAATGCAGTTCACTTCGCCATCATCAAGTCTTTCGACGAGAAAGGTAGAGGTATAGGAATAATAGTGGGTAGCAGTGAGAAGTAGGTAAATAGATTGGGAAAGTACTGACGAATATAATGATTTTATAGCCTTTTACAGATCCGTAGGTGGGCAATAATAATTGGCATGTACTTTATGTGTATAGATAATGGAAACAGGAAGGTAGATGAATAAAAAACGTTGATAGAAAGATAGATAAAGGATAGATGAATCAATAGAGAGTGTCAGTGTGTGTTTATGTGTGTGTGTGTGTGTGTAGGTGTGCATGTGGGTGTGAGCGTACAGGATATATAGATGGATAAACAGATAGTGTGTTTCTGTGCATGTGTTTGTGTGTATGTGTGTATGAGTGTGCGTGTGGGTGTGAAGGTAAAGCATAGATAGATAATGGGTAGAGAGAAAAAAGAGAAAGTGGATAAGTGAAGGAAAAGATGGATTGACCGAGGAAAGATTGCCTGGGAATCTACGCCAAAATTAGCTCACTTTTCGCTGCGAAACCCGAGAACCTGTGACGGGCAAGTGTTAAATCAACAATGAAAGATACCAGCACGGAACTTGTAACTCGGGGGCGACATCGCCGAAACCAGACCCCGTCGTCGCCCTGAGTCGTGAGAGGATGGGATGTCATGGAAACCGTGTCTGCTCCTCCGCATCTCCATCATCCATGCCTGTCATCCATCGTGGAAATTTGCCTTCTTTCTGCCACATCCTCTCCCTGCAATCCTTGTGCTGTATATCCTACAACGAAAAATATACGTCTGCCAGTCTTTACTGATGTAAGACGTTCTCGTAATCTTGAGTAAAAATAATTATTGTCTTCAACCTTTCAAATTGTTACATCAGTCACTGAGTGCATGATTTGTTTCTATATACTTGATATTATTTTTTATGTTCTCTGTAATTTTTGGCTATTTCTGCAAAGTGTGAAAATGATAAGCAATGTCCCTTATTTCATTGAAGACAATGTTTGCATTCACATATTAACACTATTGAGTCTCTTTGTCTTTTATGATATACACTCGTGAACACTGATGAATGTTCTTTTCGTTATATATTAAGGCGATATTGTTCACTAGAGTCTGAATTCAGATATATATACTTTGTTCTACATAGCCGCTAAGAAAGGCATGATTGCTCACAATGAGCAAGCAAACATGCGGACCGAAGACATTTCGTCAGTGTCGCCTGGACAACCTTTGAGTACTACGTAACTTGTGCCTAGGTCAGACCATTGCTGACGTTTTACTCGAACTGAAAACCTCAATATTGATAGTCTATGGTAATATTGTCATCTGCATCAGCACAGTTTCTTAATTTACCGTTACTCAGGGACCGATTTTAATAGCAACTTAGAACACAGACAGACAGACAACAAACACAGTATAGTGACAATCTATGCCAAAGTCTCAGGCTCGATTCCCGGAGGAGATCTATTCTGAACTCATGCACGTTTTCAAAAAAGGAGGAATAGTAAAAGGAACGATAATTTCAAAGCTACGCACCATTTTCTTTTTTCCTCCTCCTCCTCTCTCTCTCTCTCTCTCTCTCTCTCTCTCTCATATATGTATGTATATATATATATATATATATATATATATATATATATATATATATATGTATATATATATATATATATATATATATATATGTATTAAATTTTATAGATATAGATAGATAGATATTATACACCCACACACAGAAACACAAACAACAAACAATAAAGCAATGACTTTGCTCAGACCACTCTGCAGACTAAAATAATCCTTGGACAATGAACGAAAATTCTAGGAATAGGAAAAGAAAGAGGAGAGTATAAGTCATTCTATAATGGTAAGACTTCCTTGTTTATCAAACTCGATAAGTAGTTATCATTTCCTCACCCAGTGTATGTTTTCATTTCCCCAGGTCTTTTGCCGTACCGAGTTACCGCCGTTTTACCCAAAATAATTTTGATTTCAGCCTGTGTGTATACTGGTGTATTAACACACGCAGAGCCCACTGCGTAAATGCTTATTTGTGAAAGCCCAATCATGTATAGGCAATTAAAGAAAAAAAAAACATACGCGCGTGCAAAACAAATAATATAGGCCTATACCTAAGCTTTCGTTCTCAAGCTTTTCAAATTGTTCTTTTCTGTTTTTATTTGATTATTTCTTGTCTTTTCGAGATGGAGATGGGAAGCTGATTTTAATAGTGACTTTTATTTTTGAGGTGAGAAAGTGGTGTAAACTGAACACAAAACGAGGGAACAGAAGACGGCTAAAGTGGTTGACAGTGGTGGATATTTTGCAACAAATTGGACACAAGAAGGCAGAAGCGCGCTTGCGCTTGCACCACACACACACACACACACACACACACGCAAACACACACAAAAACGCACACACTTTCACCATTGCCACAAGCACATCCATTTGCTAAATGTTCATTCATGCTGAAAAAGTACAGACAATGGTAAGATAAATGGATTCAATAAGGTAAAGTTAATTAACTCCTCTAATTACGGAATCACGAATTAATGCTCTTCACGCAGTCTTCCCACTTCCCCTCCCTTCCCCCACCCACACAATCTGCCGCTACCAGGAAAGATGGTGCAAGCATAATTATGATCTCCTTCTCCCCCACCCCCGCACACACACACACATACACACACACACACACACGCACACTACTCATTCTGTCTTAAAACATCATCATTCACTATGTGGATATGATTTGTAGTTTAGGTTAAAATTGTAAATTGCATTTACACTATTTTTGGCGTATGCTGAAGACCTTCAATAACGTCAACTTGTACAATATTTTTTTGTGTGTTTTTCTTTTAAAACACACAATATTTGTGATCTCATCCCTCAGTAATTGAATCATTTTTCTTTATTCAGAAAGATGACAAAAATCGAGTCATCTCTGTGTTTTTCGAATGTCTCAAAGATGTCTTTTTAAGTGCAATTCACCGAGGACGAACACTCTTTCGGATTCTGATAATATTCCTTGAAAAAAAAAATACGCAGAGAGACTTAAGAAAGATCATAGGTACGAGATATTGCTTTAAGATGATTTATGATGCTTTAAGATGATCATCGTTTAAAAAGAAAAATTGTAAAAATCTGTGATACCTTGATTCATATTCTTTTGACTTGAAATAATCTTTATTTTCTATATCACTGTATTCTATTCTATTATTTATTCCTAACAGTCCCATCACACACAAACGGAAACACACATACCAAAATATAATTGTTTTATAAGATATATATTCATTTTTTCAATTTCAATTCACTTATATTCTATTTCCTCCAACGTAAGGTTCTGCAAATTACAGCGTATACATTTGACTATTTGTATTGCTTAACCACTAACATATAGATAATTACAATGCATACATGCATATATAAATTAGAATATACATACATACATACATACATACATACATACATACATACCTATACTGTACATACTTACAAAATATGCATATGTAGATGGCAACGTGACAAGAATTCATGGATACACTCATCACATTGTCATTTTCATAAATTTCTCATGATCATACTCTAAGACGCAACCATCTCTGCCACAATATGCCGCATTCTTTCTACCGCCGCATCTTACTGTTCATCCTACCGCTTATCATCATTCCATCCCTTTCTACCTTACACCCTCCCCTTCTTTTGTCGTCCATCTCACCCTCCATCTTCACCCTCTCTCTCTCTCCTTCTATCACACACACACACACATACATACGCACACACATACACACTCTCTCTCTTTCCCAACGTCCTCTCCCCCTCCCTGTGGCATCCACTGATCCCCCTTCTTTCCTTGCCCGTAGATCTGGCAATATTCGCTCCTGCGTCTTTAAGAAAGAAGTAGAAGAAGAGGAGGAAAAAATGTCGGTTTGCCAGCTCCAGCATTTGACACGATATTGCAGGGGTCAGCCACCGAAGGCGGGTATTCCTCCACGGAGCGGGCTGCTGTCACGAACCGACCCGGCCGCCACTCGATCAAATTTCCGACGAAGCCGCTGATGGAATTAACTCGCAGGACATGTGTGACTTGTCTTTGGACGGTGGACGCTTCGGTCGTATAAGAACGGAGAAAAGATAAAAAGAAGAACAAGAAAGATTGTGTGTGTGTGGGGGGGGGGGGTCACTTGAACATAAGGAACGCGGAGAAACTCTAATAAATTTGTCGGTCTGTGTGTGTGTTCCTCCACATAAACTCACTGTCATTTGGTGTGAGGTTATTCGACGTGTGTGCGCAATGCGTCGTGTGCAACCGTGTTTTCCCGCTCACTGATTGTGTGTGAGATCATTTTTATTCAGTGCTGTATCACCACCACACGGAAAATCTCTTCAACGCTCGGTTCTCACAGATGGACACTATACTTCTCGTGTGTGTGATTGTTGAATCATAGCATCCAAGTCAAGTGATAAGCAGCTGTGAAATGTCAATTAATTGTTCTAGTTTTGTCACGCTCTAATGTGCACAATGACGTTTTAGCTATAAACACTCAATATACAAACTGCACCAACATTGATAACAACGATTATAGGAAGAAAACGTAACATAAGATCCTCCGGATTGTTCTAATTTGTAGACAAAAATGCCTTTAATTCCTGGATGCTGTAAAGACATACCCCACTACATGAAACATGGAGAAGTTCGAAGTTGTATAGGAATTACTTCATATCAATAAACCTTGCTTTTGTACCTTTAAAACAGTTTGTAATAAATGTAGGGTGTGCACATTAAAACAAATTTGACGCTTCACCGTCAATAGCATACTCACGTAGAATATGTGAAAACTCTAGAGTTTCAGTTCAGAATGTTTCTCCGATACAGACCAGGGAAATGTAACATGTCCTGAAATACAGCTGACTTGGTATCATTAAAAAGTTTGAAGTCTGATCGGTTATATCATGATATGCTAAAAGTTGATATGATGTATGTCTCTTTGCGTACTGTAATAATTGTGCTAGGTCCCATTTCACATCTTCCGTAGATATCCTGTGCCTGGTTTATTATACATTGGTACATGAAATACAGGTGGGGGAAATGGGCAAACGATTTTTGTAAATTTTTTCATTTTCTCTGCCTTTCATGTTTCTAGTCATTTATTATAATGTTGGTGTTTGTTCAATGTTTGCTTCCACTTGTCCCTCTGTCTTTCTTTTTGCAAGAGGGTCTTTTGGAGCCCTAGGTTTGCGTTATCGTTCTTCCCTCTCCGTCTGTCTGTCTGTCTGTCTCCCCTCCCTCCTCTTTCCATCTCCTCTTAGTCTGTCTCTCTCTCTGTCTCTCTCTCTCTGACACTGATTATTCCTTTGGTTCCCTGTATCTATTTAGTCTTCTATCTATTTTGAGTCTCTCCCTCTCCCTCTCTCATAATAATATATCTGCTTGTCTGTCTCTCTCCCTCTCTGTCATATTACACATACTATCTCTCTCACTGTCTGACTGTGTGTGTCTGTCTGTCTCTCTGTCTGTCCGTTTGTCCGTCTATCTCTCTTCCCCTCTCTCGGCAATCCTTTTGGCAAATGACCCGGGCTAGATTATGGTTAATCTGCGGCTCAGAAATGACGACCTTTGCGTCTCCAGCGCTCCTTTGTCCCTCACCACGCCTTTAATTCTGCCGGACGTGACCACTTGAAGTAGCCAAATTCATCCTCGATACTCGAAAGCTCTCCTTCTTTTACTCCTTTTTATCCCATCCCTCCCACTCTTTTTTTCTCATCTCTGTCCTCTTCTATTTAAACCTAACATCTCCACTTTTTAGCTACATGCTCTTCATTGACATGTAATGTGATACCGGTTTCATACCGCCACAAAGCCGCGTGAAGATCAGCGCTGAACATTCGCACGCCAAAAAGGCGCGCGCGGGAAAAAAAGGCACAAACATCTCCTCTTGCTACTGTCGTAGTCAGCACGTCTTTATTCACGGTAGGCGCAAAAAGAGGCGGGAAGGCTTTTATTGCGGTGCATGTCTTCGGGTTGGTAATTGAATTATAATCAGGCCTGAGATTCATAGGAGTTCCCTTCTTCCTTGCAGTTGACAACTTTGCGACGTTAGTACACTTAATCTCGATTGTGTTGTCTTTTCTGATTATTTCGATAGCAATTTGGGCGGGAATAACTGTGGTATTACCAAGTGTAACCAAGTGTAAGTTGTTCATGTAGCTCCCTCTCTCTCTCTCTCTCTCTCTCTCTCTCTCTCTCTCTTCTTGTATACCTTCCGCTCCCTGTATATCACCTTTTCCAACACTCGTTCCTAACAATCCATGCAATAATAATGGCGACCAACGCGTCTTCTCTCCTCCTCACCTCAACGAATGAGTGACATCGTTTTCCCGCAATACCACATTTTCGTTGTCCCATTCCATTATTCACAGGTTAATGTGATAAGTGCTATAATCCGAGATTGAATTTTCGTCGTGCAAAGCCCGCTACACTCCCAGGCAAGTCAGCTTTAAGTGTTGTACTGGAGCAATGGACACGGCTTCCACGAGAGGGAATCATTTGGCGAACTCTTCCTAATGAGCAAGACAAACATGTATATCCATGTGTGGGACTGACACGATCGCATGGGTTGCTCGGCATGGCCAGTTGATTAATGTGATTACTGACTAATCCCGGCGATTGACGCACTCAGCCTCGGCGAGAGGTTTGTGGCTGGCAAAATCGGGATGAAAATATCTCTAACATCCCCTCTCCCTCTCTCTTCCTTTCCCCATTTTCAAATGATCATGTTCTTATTTTCGATATGTACCATTGCCCTCACTCATATATCTTGTGATAGGTCTACTTTACTAACAAGTAAGAAAACGTAATTACGTCAAACAACAAGTGACTACATAAGCATAACTGACTCTCGAAAAAAAAATGTTATGTTGATATCATAAAAGTAATACAGGTTAGCACATTAATACAAGTTAATTTTAATGAATGCAATAGCCAAATGATTAACACAGAAATCTTAAACCACTTCTATCGGCCTAGTAGCAAGAGTTCAGTGTATTTTCCATGTTCTCTGCAGAAGATTTTGATGCCCCCCCCCCCCCACCCTAAGAGTAACAGAATGCCGTCGTTTGTTCTAGGTTCTAGGGTGGTGATGTGGTTCAGTCGATAGAGCATCTACCCTGCATCAAATGACTCCGGTTCCAATCCCCATTGAGTGTAGCTGAGGAATGTTCTGTGCAATCATACTGTCACCTTTAGTAGGAGGCAAAACACTCTGTCCCTCGGATCGTCCCGTGTGTGAGGAAGTCAAGACTCGACGCATGTCAAAGATCTGACTTAATTCATTCATCGTAAAGAGAGCGGCAGGATACACACACCCGTTGACGTGATCCACCACACACTATACCCAGACTAGCCCTGCTGGAAAGAACACAGTGTATCACAGTGTGAACACATTGTTATTGTGAACATAGTGTGAAATTTCTTTACAATGCATGTTAAATTCGAGCATTTTAACATTATGAATGATCGATTCACTGTCTGAAACAGAACATTACTACGTGGAAATTCTGTGAAAACCTTACCACAGTGTGAAGACATCTTCGCACTTTTAAATTCGAGTGTTTTCAGACAGCCGACTGTGTGAACACTGCGTTCTTTCCAGCAGGGAAAAAACGGGTCAATGGCACCGACCCCTCATGGTTCGTCAAGATGACTAGCAATGATTACCGAACGGTATCAACCAGAGACATTGTAACATACGAAGAAGAAGAATTCCATTTTTTATTGGGGGTGGAGGGATGACACACATATACAACTCTTTGGTATCTGGACAGGCAAACACACTCATGTATTACTGAAGAGTCCTCCAAAGCTTTGGTTAAAGGCATTATTTACCATTTGCAGATGAAACAAAGACCCAGCATTAGTACTTTAAGATAGTTCTAAAATGTTAGGGATAGAAACAACAAATGTAAAAATGTTAATCAGTATGGTAAACAATGTTAATCATCGTTAAATACACAAAATGTGAACAATAGTTGTAATAAAATTGTTTCTAGAATAAACCGTCTACAGTTATGGTTTACCGAGAAAAATAGTGATATCTCCTTTATGTTTATTGGAACATTTTTATATGGTAGGATGTTTTGTGATGCAACTGACCTACACATATGCATCAAAGTTGATAACTCGAACATATTTTAAATCACTGCTCCCAATTATAAACAATCGGCCCTACCTTTAAGGTACGTTGAATGTCAGGTCTGAACCAGACGGCATTAGCGCGCGCATTTCCGACATTGGCATGACGTAATATGTAAAATTTCACTGTTCCAGTTGATAAGAATGTTGTATTTTTGCTCATATAGACAGGAAATCACAGAGACGACTATTGTCCCAGTGTATCAAAATCAACATTCTAAATCAGCTAATTAACATAAAACTGCATGGCTGCACACATCACAATAAATCATGTCATGCAGAGCCATATCTTCAGAGAGTTCATTTTATCATAACTTTCAAACTTGTATCAACATTTCTTTCCTCTTCAGTTTTGTATCCGGTGTATGCCATGTTATTTAAGTATCTTTACATAACTGTTTGAAAATGCGGACATAAAGCAAACGAACAAACAGAAGCAGTCCTCTTTCAAGAGCAGTTACATCAAACATGTTTTTTGTTAGTGTAAGCATTAAATTTTCGTTCACGTATACAACTGGAGAGAGGAAAGTTTCTTGTTTTGTTTCATTTTTCCTTCTGAGAAAATGGCTGGATAGCCCATATTCAGTTGCATTAGCTGGTATTCTCTTCTGTTGCGCCACGTCTGTGGAACTCTCTACCAGTCCAGCTTCGGAATTGCAACAGCCTCAATACCTTCAAGTTTGAACTGAAAACTTATCTTTTCCTAGCAACTTTGTGGATGATGTGTGACACTTTGTGGGAGGTGGGCGCCTTTAAATGTTTCTTCAGATAAATGGCGCTATATAAATGCTGTTTCATCATCATCATCATCGTCATCATCATCATCTTCCATGGGGTCCAGTTGGATATGAGGCGGGACAACGTCACATGGTTATTGCACCCTTCTCTTTGCGATGAATGATAATGAAGTGGGATCTTTTCCGTGCATGAGTTGTGACTCTGTCACACACTGGACCTTCATTTTATGTCCTACCCGAGGGACAGATTATTCTATCTGTTATTAGCGAGAACCGTACGATGTGATTACAAACAACACTGCTCAGTTAGACTCGGGAATCGAACCCGGGTCCTGTGGATCTAGATGCAAACTCGCTACCGACTGAACCAAATCTCCGCACTCAATAACTAATATCATTTGGCTTTTTGTTCATTTTCACCTCCAGCGTGATTTGTCGCAAACCTCTTAACACGGAATTGAGATGGAAAATGTAATAATTTCTTTTCGTGTGACTATAATGGCTGAAGCGTTATTCTGAACTTAAAATGACTACATGATTGTACTGCCTCCAAGAGATACCTTTGGACTTTTTTCTTTTACTTTATTAAGAATTTTCTTTCAAATCAACTACGACCTTTTTATTTGAATACATTAAGGTGGAAGGGCTGGATGTAAAAATTACCCCCCCCCCCCCTTTAAAAAAAAAAAAAACACCCAAATTATATCAATTCGAGGATTATTAGCATATTATCAAGGAGGTTTCGTTTGTTATCAAAGTGATAACAAATATCGTCAATTTCATTTAAAAAGGTATCGTTTATCTGTTTTCCATGAAATTCTTCAGACCTTTTTTTTTTTTCTTGATAGAAGTTTTTAGACACTTACCTCAGTACGAAAACAAAGCAACAACAATTCAAAAAATGATAGTGGAAATATTACTCTGAGATAAAACGTTTTACAAGTTCTATGATGAGAAATGTATGCCTTGCCTTTTTTTTTTTGTGTGTGTGTGTATGTATGTGTATGACTTTAGAGTAGATTATGTCGGCTTAAACTCCCATATCTCCCAACATTAGAGACTAAGAGAATGGAAAAGTAGAAAGGGTATTGCCAAAAAGACAGCAATTAGAACGAGTAATCAAAGTGTCCGTGCGTCAAAATCGCAATGTAAGTCTGATATAACGCGAGTTGTCAGAGGGAAGTGTACCGACAGAAAAGTAGCAAGAGGGGAAAAGGGACACAAGTGGCCATGCGTCACGATCGTCAGAATGCTCACCAAGTTTTCGCTCAGCGATCACATTTGTTGAAGTGCGCCCTCACCCATCACACTTTGACACAGTTTTTTGGGGGCCTGCAAAGCTCATGTCTTTCAGTGCCAGTAAATTCGCGGCGTGTGTCTGAAAACAAGCACAGACACAAAGTGGCAAAAGCGTAAGAGGGAATTTGAGCCCCCCCCCCCCCTTAAACACACACCCTGTCGCTAACATGCTCACAACAGGTACAATCACAAAAACAAACAAACAAACAAACAAACAAAACTGCGTGCAAAAACTGCACCATATAGATTGATAGCTATGAATGAAATACAGAAATGAATATCATAAGTACGTCATTTTCCCTGTTGCGCTCTGTGACAATGTCATGTGACTGCACGGAAGAAATGTAATGTAATAAAGATCCGCACTATGATATGATAGAATATTGATATGATTTAGTGCTCATAAAATCATATCATATCATAGTTATCATATAACATATACTTATACAAGTCGGGCCTCTATAGTTTATGACGTATTTATTTATTTATTTATCTTTTTATCTATTTAGTTATTTATGTATTTAGTATTTATCAATAAGATACGATTATTCACGTATCCGGGCAATTGCCCCCAGAGGGCAATTACCCCCCGGCTAAATACTGGTTAGTGGTAAGGTAAGAGTTAAGATTAGGGTTAGGGTTAGGTTTAGTGTTAGGAGTTTGGGTTAGGGTTAGGATTGGGTTCAGGATTAGGATTAGGATTACGGCCAGGGGAAGGGTCCGGGGTAATTGCCCAGGGGGTAATTTCCCTAGACCTGATTATTCATATATTGCAACGATGAAGAATACATACTTCTTCATCTCTTCTTTCACACAGAAACGAGAATTGTTGATTATTAAAAGCAGGCACATTGAGAGAACGACGAGAAGTGTGAAAACAGGACAAACTTGTCTTTCGTCTAAAACTTATAGACAATATAATTTTTAAAAAAGAATATCATAACGTAAAAGGAAAGCTTTTTTTTTCAGCAGGACAGCTCAAATGAAGACCTGTGAAGATTTGAAGTGATAGCAAACGTACAAGGGACGGGAACCCAAACGAAACTGTGTCAAAGTAAGAAAAATAGTCCCTCTAAGCTGTAATTATTCAAACACGCTGGTGTACGTTTCGACTGCATTACTCCACAAGCAGGAATATCCATAATATAGTCTTTCTTTTATTCTGTTCAGAGTGGACACTTAATCCATAGAAACTTCTGCCAAGACGACTTCTTGCCTTTTTTTGTATATATCTCTCGGAAATTAAATTGGATATCCGTAGAGGATTGAAACTCAATTTGAGGAATGGTCCGTTAGAGCAGTTGACATTATCAATCCGTGATTGGGTTGCTTAATTCTTATTTTACTGTCATATATCAAAATATCGTTGATGCCAATGCGATAAAATCCAGTAGAGATGTTGATCTCGGAGGCATGTCTTAGTTAGCACTACATTCAATTTGACAAGTTAATATTCGTTTAAGATCAAATATCAGGCAGTATCTTCCCTTGTCTACTGTATCTCCTATAGGTGTCATCCCTGTGATCATACTTGGTACCTTTTTCTGATTTTCCTCTTTCCTTTCTCCTCTTCGTCTTCATAGTAATCTACAGCGATGCTAACTACCAACTTCTAATACTACCACTACCACGACATTACAGTAAGTCCTGGTAGTGGTTTTGAGAATGAGTTTTCTTCTTCTCCTCCTCCGCCTCCTACTCATATTCCTCATCCATCTTCGATGGCAACAACTTGTCCATCTTCACAGCCATTACAATTGTCTAAACTATTCTACCAAGCCATCAATTTTTGCTAGCAGCTCCTCCACGATTTTTATATCTATGCGCAATGGTCCAATATGATATTTGAAAATGTTGTGCATTTAGTACTTATGGAGCCTTTCTGGACATCAGGTCGTTTATCCAATAGCATGCTTGGGCGGATGGCTGCAGTTTCAATTCAAACACTCCTATAATTTGAACGTTCTGGATTTCCTTTGGATAAGAGCGAAAAGACAACATCTCATCGAAACAAAACGTCTCTTTGTTGTCTCTTCACCGTAGTGCTCTTGCGTCTTTTCAACCCTCACTTATAAGGTCTCTGCTTCGCTTACCCCCATCCCAGGTTCCATTCTTCCCTTGCGTGTGTTTACCGTCAGCAAACGGTGGATTTTCCGATAAGCTAGCTTTTGGCCTTTAGGAGAGTTGTTCACTTTCGCGTTTAAAGTCACCCAAATAGCGGCTTTCTCCTTTTGTCTCTGGGTAGCAATATAGGTGCAGAAAGAGGCCCGGCTTAGCCCATCGGCAAACACTCCCTCAAGCCCCCCGTGACCCTTTCGGCATTCCTTGTCGTTTTAACTGCTCCGTTAAGATACCACTCTACGCGTAGGCAAACAGTACACCCAATCATAGATGTCCGAGTAGAACATATCACATTATAACACACACTGTGCATCATTACCAGCCTCACTTCCACTTTTTCTCTTTTCTGGGGTGGTTTTAACGATGTAAAATGTACCCTTCGACAACAGCTCAAACAATGAGAATGATATCGGACACATGCAAACACTATTAACGCGTATTTATCAAGTAACAGGTAAACGTCTTTCAAGTTGTGACCTGTGTAAAAACACTCAAGCAATTTGTCTACGTCCACATCAAATCAGGAAAAACATAAAATTCCTTGATTATTATTAAACATTTATGCAAATTCAGACAGTTTAGATGGTTACTTTTGGGGTGCAGAACTATCTTTCCTTAAACCTTCATCAGCCTCATATCAAAAAGAATGAGAAAAGTAACCAGACCAGCACACTCGCCGGTGAGTTATCTTCATTTTGCATCAGCATTTCATGTCTTCTGGCCGGTAACACATTTCCTTTATTTACCACAGAGCCTAACCATTTGAATGCAATAGTTATCCCATGATAGCGCACCCATCTCATTGAAAACATACATTGATCAAATTCTGAACTCGTCGCGATCGTCCGCCATGTTTCAACCGCTTATCCTTTCAAGCCTCTCATCTTAAACGCTTTGAAAACCACCGTGTCTAAAGTGATATATCACAAAAGACTGAAGAAAATTGCTGTGAGTTTTGAGTAACCCAGTTTGTCAAGTATAAGCATTTTCCTATTTCTCTAAACTACCAGAATATATTAATATAATACGCACCTATGGTAAAATTCAGACATCGTGTTGATGAACAGCAGAAGACGAATTGAATAGTAATTGTAATAATTACATTACGTGTATCATAATTATACTACTATAATTAAACAAAATGAGACCTCAGCAGAGTTGCTGTTTCATGCTTTCATATCAGAGAGGGTAAAAAGAATTTTGAAAATGGTTAGGATTGGGTAAAGTCCCATCTACCGTCATCTGAACGCAAAACTCGAGATGATGTCAACATTTCTGTGTTTCATGGATGAGAGTTCGATGACCTCCAGAGTGAAGTACTGTCATGCAGCGGGTTTCCTGCCACAGTGATGATTGTACAGAGAGTTCTTACCACCACACCCCCCTCCTCCTCAGCCTCTCCCTGAAGTAAGTTGGTATGCCCCAGTATCGTCCAAATCATAATTAATTGTA